>NW_026557788.1:0-332158 GCF_026930045.1 Uloborus diversus
GTAATTGTTTATTTAAACACTTTGAAATCTTCGTGTCGAAAAATTAAACTGACTCAGAATTTTCTTCCCTACATAAATAATCAATAATTGCAAAGGAAAGAAATTGAAAAAAAAAAAGAATTTTCAAATTAGAAAAGAAATATATACATTGAAGATATTCGCTCCGGCTGGGACTCGAACCCAGGCCACTCGCTTGGAAGACCAGCGGTCTAGCCATTAGGCTATCGGAGTTATGTCGAGCGGAGTCTTACTGCCTGACTGATACTGCCTGACTGACAGACTGACTCACTGACTGACTGATACTGACTGACTGACTCACTGACTGACCGAGACTGACTGACTAACTGCCTGACTGACTGAGACTGGACTGACTGACTGACTGACTGACTGACTGACTAACTGACTGACTGAGACTGACTGACTGACTGCTTGACTCTCTGACTGGCTATTTCACTGACTGACTGAATGACTAAATGACTGACTGACACTGACTGACTGACTGCTTGACTACCTGACTGACTGCTTGACTGACTAACTGACTGGACAGGACTGACCGACTGACTGACTGACAGACTGACTGAATAAGGATGACTGACAGACTGACTGAATAAGGCTGACCGACTGACTGACTGCCTGACTGACTGAATAAGGCTGACCGACTGACTGACTGCCTGACTGACTGAATAAGGCTGACCGACTGACTGACTGCCTGACTGACTGACTGACTGAATGACTGACTGACTGACTGACCGAGACTGACTGACTGACTGACTGAGACTGGACTGGACTGACTGACTGACTGACTGAGACTGACTGACTGCTTTAGTGACTAACTAACTGCACAGGACTGACCGACTGACTGACTGACTGACTGCCTGACTGACTGACTGACTGAATGACTGACTGACTGCGACTAAATGACTGACTGCTTGACTGACTGGCTGAAGGACTAACTGACTGACTGAGTGACTGACTGACTGGACTGACTGACTGAGACTGAATGACTGAGTGCTTGACTGATTGACTGTCAGACTGACTGACTGACTTCGCAAAAGGGAAAAATAAAAAAAAAGAATTATAAAATTAGAAAAAATATTTGCATTTAAGATTTCCTTTCCGGCCGGGACTCGAACCCAGTACCACGCGCTAGGAACCCAACGGTCTAGCCATCAGGCTATCGGAGCTCTTTCGATGGAAGTCTTAAATATAATAAAAACAAAAAATGCACCTTGGTAATTATTGATTCAAACACTTTGAAATTTACAGGTCGAATAATTAAACTGACTCAGAATTTTTCTCCCTACATAAATAATCAATATTCGCAAAAGAGAAAAATTAAAAAAAAAGAAGAAGAAATTTCAAATTAGAAACTAAAAGTATACATTGAAGATTTTCGTTCAGGCTGGGACTCGAACCCAGGGCCACTCGCTTGGAAGCCTAACACTCTAGCCATTAGTCTATGGGAGCTCTGTCGGTGGGAGTTTTAAATATAATAAAAACAAAAAATGCACCTTGGTAATTGTTTATTTAAACACTTTGAAATCTTCGTGTCGAAAAATTAAACTGACTCAGAATTTTCTTCCCTACATAAATAATCAATAATTGCAAAGGAAAGAAATTGAAAAAAAAAATAATTTTCAAATTAGAAAAGAAATATATACATTGAAGATATTCGCTCCGGCTGGGACTCGAACCCAGGCCACTCGCTTGGAAGACCAGCGGTGTAGCCATTAGGCTATCGGAGTTCTGTCGAGCGGAGTCTTACTGCCTGACTGATACTGCCTGACTGACAGACTGACTCACTGACTGACTGATACTGACTGACTGACTCACTGACTGACCGAGACTGACTGACTAACTGCCTGACTGACTGAGACTGGACTGACTGACTGACTGACTGACTGACTGACTAACTGACTGACTGAGACTGACTGAGACTGACTGACTGACTGCTTGACTCTCTGACTGGCTATTTCACTGACTGACTGAATGACTAAATGACTGACTGACACTGACTGACTGACTGCTTGACTACCTGACTGACTGCTTGACTGATTAACTGACTGGACAGGACTGACCGACTGACTGACTGACAGACTGACTGAATAAGGATGACTGACAGACTGACTGAATAAGGCTGACTGACTGACTGACTGAGAGACTGACTGAATAAGGCTGACCGACTGACTGACGGCCTGACTGACTGACTGACTGAATGACTGACTGACTGACTGACCGAGACTGACTGACTGACTGACTGAGACTGGACTGGACTGACTGACTGACTGACTGACTGAGACTGACTGACTGCTTTAGTGACTAACTGACTGCACAGGACTGACCGACTGACTGACTGACTGACTGCCTGACTGACTGACTGAATGAATGACTGACTGACTGAGACTAAATGACTGACTGCTTGACTGACTGGCTGAAGGACTAACTGACTGACTGAGTGACTGACTGACTGGACTGACTGACTGAGACTGAATGACTGAGTGCTTGACTGATTGACTGTCAGACTGACTGACTGACTTCGCAAAAGGGAAAAATAAAAAAAAAAGAATTATAAAATTAGAAAAAAATATTTGCATTTAAGATTTCCTTTTCGGCCAGGACTCGAACCCAGTACCACGCGCTAGGAACCCAACGGTCTAGCCATTAGGCTATCGGAGCTCTGTCGATGGAAGTCTTAAATATAATAAAAACAAAAAATGCACCTTGGTAATTATTGATTCAAACACTTTGAAATTTACAGGTCCAATAATTAAACTGACTCAGAATTTTTCTCCCTACATAAATAATCAATATTCGCAAAAGAGAAAAATTAAAAAAAAAAGAAGAAGTAATTTCAAATTAGAAACTAAAAGTATACATTGAAGATTTTCGTTCAGGCTGGGACTCGAACCCAGGGCCACTCGCTTGGAAGCCTAACACTCTAGCCATTAGTCTATGGGAGCTCTGTCGGTGGGAGTTTTAAATATAATAAAAACAAAAAATGCACCTTGGTAATCGTTTATTTAAACACTTTGAAATCTTCGTGTCGAAAAATTAAACTGACTCAGAATTTTCTTCAATACATAAATAATCAATAATTGCAAAGGAAAGAAATTGAAAAAAAAAAGAATTTTCAAATTAGAAAAGAAATATATACATTGAAGATATTCGCTCCGGCTGGGACTCGAACCCAGGCCACTCGCTTGGAAGACCAGCGGTCTAGCCATTAGGCTATCGGAGTTCTGTCGAGCGGAGTCTTACTGCCTGACTGATACTGCCTGACTGACAGACTGACTCACTGACTGACTTATACTGACTGACTGACTCACTGACTGACCGAGACTGACTGACTAACTGCCTGACTGACTGAGACTGGACTGACTGACTGACTGACTGACTGACTGAGACTGACTGACTGACTGCTTGACTCTCTGACTGGCTATTTCACTGACTGACTGAATGACTAAATGACTGACTGACACTGACTGACTGACTGCTTGACTACCTGACTGACTGACTGACTGACAGACTGACTGAATAAGGCTGACCGACTGACTGACTGCCTGACTGACTGACTGACTGAATGACTGACTGACTGACTGACCGAGACTGACTGACTGACTGACTGAGACTGGACTGGACTGACTGACTGACTGACTGACTGAGACTGACTGACTGCTTTAGTGACTAACTGACTGCACAGGACTGACCGACTGACTGACTGACTGACTGCCTGACTGACTGACTGACTGAATGACTGACTGACTGAGACTAAATGACTGACTGCTGGACTGACTGGCTGAAGGACTAACTGACTGACTGAGTGACTGACTGACTGGACTGACTGACTGAGACTGAATGACTGAGTGCTTGACTGATTGACTGTCAGACTGACTGACTGACTTCGCAAAAGGGAAAAATAAAAAAAAAGAATTATAAAAAAATATTTGCATTTAAGATTTCCTTTTCGGCCAGGACTCGAACCCAGTACCACGCGCTAGGAACCCAACGGTCTAGCCATTAGGCTATCGGAGCTCTGTCGATGGAAGTCTTAAATATAATAAAAACAAAAAATGCACCTTGGTAATTATTGATTCAAACACTTTGAAATTTACAGGTCCAATAATTAAACTGACTCAGAATTTTTCTCCCTACATAAATAATCAATATTCGCAAAAGAGAAAAATTAAAAAAAAAAGAAGAAGTAATTTCAAATTAGAAACTAAAAGTATACATTGAAGATTTTCGTTCAGGCTGGGACTCGAACCCAGGGCCACTCGCTTGGAAGCCTAACACTCTAGCCATTAGTCTATGGGAGCTCTGTCGGTGGGAGTTTTAAATATAATAAAAACAAAAAATGCACCTTGGTAATCGTTTATTTAAACACTTTGAAATCTTCGTGTCGAAAAATTAAACTGACTCAGAATTTTCTTCAATACATAAATAATCAATAATTGCAAAGGAAAGAAATTGAAAAAAAAAGAATTTTCAAATTAGAAAAGAAATATATACATTGAAGATATTCGCTCCGGCTGGGACTCGAACCCAGGCCACTCGCTTGGAAGACCAGCGGTCTAGCCATTAGGCTATCGGAGTTCTGTCGAGCGGAGTCTTACTGCCTGACTGATACTGCCTGACTGACAGACTGACTCACTGACTGACTGATACTGACTGACTGACTCACTGACTGACCGAGACTGACTGACTAACTGCCTGACTGACTGAGACTGGACTGACTGACTGACTGACTAACTGACTGACTGAGACTGACTGACTGACTGCTTGACTCTCTGACTGGCTATTTCACTGACTGACTGAATGACTAAATGACTGACTGACACTGACTGACTGACTGCTTGACTACCTGACTGACTGACTGACTGACAGACTGACTGAATAAGGCTGACCGACTGACTGACTGCCTGACTGACTGACTGACTGAATGACTGACTGACTGACTGACCGAGACTGACTGACTGACTGACTGAGACTGGACTGGACTGACTGACTGACTGACTGACTGAGACTGACTGACTGCTTTAGTGACTAACTGACTGCACAGGACTGACCGACTGACTGACTGACTGACTGCCTGACTGACTGACTGACTGAATGACTGACTGACTGAGACTAAATGACTGACTGCTGGACTGACTGGCTGAAGGACTAACTGACTGACTGAGTGACTGACTGACTGGACTGACTGACTGAGACTGAATGACTGAGTGCTTGACTGATTGACTGTCAGACCGACTGACTGACTTCGCAAAAGGGAAAAATAAAAAAAAAGAATTATAAAATTAGAAAAAAATATTTGCATTTAAGATTTCCTTTCCGGCCGGGACTCGAACCCAGTACCACGCGCTAGGAACCCAACGGTCTAGCCATTAGGCTATCGGAGCTCTGTCGATGGAAGTCTTAAATATAATAAAAACAAAAAATGCACCTTGGTAATTATTGATTCAAACACTTTGAAATTTACAGGTCGAATAATTAAACTGACTCAGAATTTTTCTCCCTACATAAATAATCAATATTCGCAAAAGAGAAAAATTAAAAAAAAAAGAAGAAGAAATTTCAAATTAGAAACTAAAAGTATACATTGAAGATTTTCGTTCCGGCCGGGACTCGAACCCAGTACCACGCGCTTGGAACCCAACGGTCTAGCCATTAGGCTATCGGAGCTCTGTCGATGGAAGTCTTAAATATAATAAAAACAAAAAATGTACCTTGGTAATTATTGATTCAAACACATTGAAATTTACAGGTCGAATAATTAAACTGACTCAGAATTTTTCTCCCTACATAAATAATCAATATTCGCAAAAGAGAAAAATTAAAAAAAAAAGAAGAAGAAATTTCAAATTAGAAACTAAAAGTATACATTGAAGATTTTCGTTCAGGCTGGGACTCGAACCCAGGGCCACTCGCTTGGAAGCCTAACACTCTAGCCATTAGTCTATGGAAGCTCTGTCGGTGGGAGTTTTAAATATAATAAAAACAAAAAATGCACCTTGGTAATTGTTTATTTAAACACTTTGAAATCTTCGTGTCGAAAAATTAAACTGACTCAGAATTTTCTTCCCTACATAAATAATCAATAATTGCAAAGGAAAGAAATTGAAAAAAAAAAAGAATTTTCAAATTAGAAAAGAAATATATACATTGAAGATATTCGCTCCGGCTGGGACTCGAACCCAGGCCACTCGCTTGGAAGACCAGCGGTCTAGCCATTAGGCTATCGGAGTTATGTCGAGCGGAGTCTTACTGCCTGACTGATACTGCCTGACTGACAGACTGACTCACTGACTGACTGATACTGACTGACTGACTCACTGACTGACCGAGACTGACTGACTAACTGCCTGACTGACTGAGACTGGACTGACTGACTGACTGACTGACTGACTGACTAACTGACTGACTGAGACTGACTGACTGACTGCTTGACTCTCTGACTGGCTATTTCACTGACTGACTGAATGACTAAATGACTGACTGACACTGACTGACTGACTGCTTGACTACCTGACTGACTGCTTGACTAACTGACTGGACAGGACTGACCGACTGACTGACTGACAGACTGACTGAATAAGGATGACTGACAGACTGACTGAATAAGGCTGACCGACTGACTGACTGCCTGACTGACTGAATAAGGCTGACCGACTGACTGACTGCCTGACTGACTGAATAAGGCTGACCGACTGACTGACTGCCTGACTGACTGACTGACTGAATGACTGACTGACTGACTGACCGAGACTGACTGACTGACTGACTGAGACTGGACTGGACTGACTGACTGACTGACTGAGACTGACTGACTGCTTTAGTGACTAACTAACTGCACAGGACTGACCGACTGACTGACTGACTGACTGCCTGACTGACTGACTGACTGAATGACTGACTGACTGCGACTAAATGACTGACTGCTTGACTGACTGGCTGAAGGACTAACTGACTGACTGAGTGACTGACTGACTGGACTGACTGACTGAGACTGAATGACTGAGTGCTTGACTGATTGACTGTCAGACTGACTGACTGACTTCGCAAAAGGGAAAAATAAAAAAAAAAGAATTATAAAATTAGAAAAAATATTTGCATTTAAGATTTCCTTTCCGGCCGGGACTCGAACCCAGTACCACGCGCTAGGAACCCAACGGTCTAGCCATCAGGCTATCGGAGCTCTTTCGATGGAAGTCTTAAATATAATAAAAACAAAAAATGCACCTTGGTAATTATTGATTCAAACACTTTGAAATTTACAGGTCGAATAATTAAACTGACTCAGAATTTTTCTCCCTACATAAATAATCAATATTCGCAAAAGAGAAAAATTAAAAAAAAAGAAGAAGAAATTTCAAATTAGAAACTAAAAGTATACATTGAAGATTTTCGTTCAGGCTGGGACTCGAACCCAGGGCCACTCGCTTGGAAGCCTAACACTCTAGCCATTAGTCTATGGGAGCTCTGTCGGTGGGAGTTTTAAATATAATAAAAACAAAAAATGCACCTTGGTAATTGTTTATTTAAACACTTTGAAATCTTCGTGTCGAAAAATTAAACTGACTCAGAATTTTCTTCCCTACATAAATAATCAATAATTGCAAAGGAAAGAAATTGAAAAAAAAAGAATTTTCAAATTAGAAAAGAAATATATACATTGAAGATATTCGCTCCGGCTGGGACTCGAACCCAGGCCACTCGCTTGGAAGACCAGCGGTCTAGCCATTAGGCTATCGGAGTTATGTCGAGCGGAGTCTTACTGCCTGACTGATACTGCCTGACTGACAGACTGACTCACTGACTGACTGATACTGACTGACTGACTCACTGACTGACCGAGACTGACTGACTAACTGCCTGACTGACTGAGACTGGACTGACTGACTGACTGACTGACTGACTGACTAACTGACTGACTGAGACTGACTGACTGACTGCTTGACTCTCTGACTGGCTATTTCACTGACTGACTGAATGACTAAATGACTGACTGACACTGACTGACTGACTGCTTGACTACCTGACTGACTGCTTGACTGACTAACTGACTGGACAGGACTGACCGACTGACTGACTGACAGACTGACTGAATAAGGATGACTGACAGACTGACTGAATAAGGCTGACTGACTGACTGACTGAGAGACTGACTGAATAAGGCTGACCGACTGACTGACGGCCTGACTGACTGACTGACTGACTGACTGACCGAGACTGACTGACTGACTGACTGAGACTGGACTGGACTGACTGACTGACTGACTGACTGAGACTGACTGACTGCTTTAGTGACTAACTGACTGCACAGGACTGACCGACTGACTGACTGACTGACTGCCTGACTGACTGACTGACTGAATGACTGACTGACTGAGACTAAATGACTGACTGCTGGACTGACTGGCTGAAGGACTAACTGACTGACTGAGTGACTGACTGACTGGACTGACTGACTGAGACTGAATGACTGAGTGCTTGACTGATTGACTGTCAGACTGACTGACTGACTTCGCAAAAGGGAAAAATAAAAAAAAAGAATTATAAAATTAGAAAAAAATATTTGCATTTAAGATTTCCTTTTCGGCCAGGACTCGAACCCAGTACCACGCGCTAGGAACCCAACGGTCTAGCCATTAGGCTATCGGAGCTCTGTCGATGGAAGTCTTAAATATAATAAAAACAAAAAATGCACCTTGGTAATTATTGATTCAAACACTTTGAAATTTACAGGTCCAATAATTAAACTGACTCAGAATTTTTCTCCCTACATAAATAATCAATATTCGCAAAAGAGAAAAATTAAAAAAAAAAGAAGAAGTAATTTCAAATTAGAAACTAAAAGTATACATTGAAGATTTTCGTTCAGGCTGGGACTCGAACCCAGGGCCACTCGCTTGGAAGCCTAACACTCTAGCCATTAGTCTATGGGAGCTCTGTCGGTGGGAGTTTTAAATATAATAAAAACAAAAAATGCACCTTGGTAATCGTTTATTTAAACACTTTGAAATCTTCGTGTCGAAAAATTAAACTGACTCAGAATTTTCTTCAATACATAAATAATCAATAATTGCAAAGGAAAGAAATTGAAAAAAAAAAGAATTTTCAAATTAGAAAAGAAATATATACATTGAAGATATTCGCTCCGGCTGGGACTCGAACCCAGGCCACTCGCTTGGAAGACCAGCGGTCTAGCCATTAGGCTATCGGAGTTCTGTCGAGCGGAGTCTTACTGCCTGACTGATACTGCCTGACTGACAGACTGACTCACTGACTGACTGATACTGACTGACTGACTCACTGACTGACCGAGACTGACTGACTAACTGCCTGACTGACTGAGACTGGACTGACTGACTGACTGACTAACTGACTGACTGAGACTGACTGACTGACTGCTTGACTCTCTGACTGGCTATTTCACTGACTGACTGAATGACTAAATGACTGACTGACACTGACTGACTGACTGCTTGACTACCTGACTGACTGACTGACTGACAGACTGACTGAATAAGGCTGACCGACTGACTGACTGCCTGACTGACTGACTGACTGAATGACTGACTGACTGACTGACCGAGACTGACTGACTGACTGACTGAGACTGGACTGGACTGACTGACTGACTGACTGACTGAGACTGACTGACTGCTTTAGTGACTAACTGACTGCACAGGACTGACCGACTGACTGACTGACTGACTGCCTGACTGACTGACTGACTGAATGACTGACTGACTGAGACTAAATGACTGACTGCTGGACTGACTGGCTGAAGGACTAACTGACTGACTGAGTGACTGACTGACTGGACTGACTGACTGAGACTGAATGACTGAGTGCTTGACTGATTGACTGTCAGACCGACTGACTGACTTCGCAAAAGGGAAAAATAAAAAAAAGAATTATAAAATTAGAAAAAAATATTTGCATTTAAAATTTCCTTTCCGGCCGGGACTCGAACCCAGTACCACGCGCTAGGAACCCAACGGTCTAGCCATTAGGCTATCGGAGCTCTGTCGATGGAAGTCTTAAATATAATAAAAACAAAAAATGCACCTTGGTAATTATTGATTCAAACACTTTGAAATTTACAGGTCGAATAATTAAACTGACTCAGAATTTTTCTCCCTACATAAATAATCAATATTCGCAAAAGAGAAAAATTAAAAAAAAAAGAAGAAGAAATTTCAAATTAGAAACTAAAAGTATACATTGAAGATTTTCGTTCCGGCCGGGACTCGAACCCAGTACCACGCGCTTGGAACCCAACGGTCTAGCCATTAGGCTATCGGAGCTCTGTCGATGGAAGTCTTAAATATAATAAAAACAAAAAATGTACCTTGGTAATTATTGATTCAAACACATTGAAATTTACAGGTCGAATAATTAAACTGACTCAGAATTTTTCTCCCTACATAAATAATCAATATTCGCAAAAGGGAAAAATTAAAAAAAAAAGAAGAAGAAATTTCAAATTAGAAACTAAAAGTATACATTGAAGATTTTCGTTCAGGCTGGGACTCGAACCCAGGGCCACTCGCTTGGAAGCCTAACACTCTAGCCATTAGTCTATGGAAGCTCTGTCGGTGGGAGTTTTAAATATAATAAAAACAAAAAATGCACTTTGGTAATTGTTTATTTAAACACTTTGAAATCTTTGTGTCGAAAAATTAAACTGACTCAGAATTTTCTTCCCTACATAAATAATCAATAATTGCAAAGGAAAGAAATTGAAAAAAAAAGAATTTTCAAATTAGAAAAGAAATATATACATTGAAGATATTCGCTCCGGCTGGGACTCGAACCCAGGCCACTCGCTTGGAAGACCAGCGGTCTAGCCATTAGGCTATCGGAGTTCTGTCGAGCGGAGTCTTACTACCTGACTGATACTGCCTGACTGACAGACTGACTCACTGACTGACTGATACTGACTGACTGACTCACTGACTGACCGAGACTGACTGACTAACTGCCTGACTGACTGAGACTGGACTGACTGACTGACTGACTGACTGACTGACTAACTGACTGACTGAGACTGACTGACTGACTGCTTGACTCTCTGACTGGCTATTTCACTGACTGACTGAATGAATAAATGACTGACTGACACTGACTGACTGACTGCTTGACTACCTGACTGACTGCTTGACTGACTAACTGACTGGACAGGACTGACCGACTGACTGACTGACAGACTGACTGAATAAGGATGACTGACAGACTGACTGAATAAGGCTGACTGACTGACTGACTGACTGACTGACTGAATAAGGCTGACCGACTGACTGACTGCCTGACTGACTGACTGACTGAATGACTGACTGACTGACTGACCGAGACTGACTGACTGACTGACTGAGACTGGACTGGACTGACTGACTGACTGACTGACTGAGACTGACTGACTGCTTTAGTGACTAACTGACTGCACAGGACTGACCGACTGACTGACTGACTGACTGCCTGACTGACTGACTGAGACTAAATGACTGACTGCTTGACTGACTGGCTGAAGGACTAACTGACTGACTGAGTGACTGACTGACTGGACTGACTGACTGAGACTGAATGACTGAGTGCTTGACTGATTGACTGTCAGACTGACTGACTGACTTCGCAAAAGGGAAAAATAAAAAAAAAAGAATTATAAAATTAGAAAAAAATATTTGCATTTAAGATTTCCTTCCCGGCCGGGACTCGAACCCAGTACCACGCGCTAGGAACCCAACGGTCTAGCCATGAGGCTATCAGAGCTCTGTCGATGGAAGTCTTAAATATAATAAAAACAAAAAATGCACCTTGGTAATTATTGATTCAAACACTTTGAAATTTACAGGTCGAATAATTAAACTGACTCAGAATTTTTCTCCCTACATAAATAATCAATATTCGCAAAAGAGAAAAATTAAAAAAAAAAGAAGAAGAAATTTCAAATTAGAAACTAAAAGTATACATTGAAGATTTTCGTTCAGGCTGGGACTCGAACCCAGGGCCACTCGCTTGGAAGCCTAACACTCTAGCCATTAGTCTATGGGAGCTCTGTCGGTGGGAGTTTTAAATATAATAAAAACAAAAAATGCACCTTGGTAATTGTTTATTTAAACACTTTGAAATCTTCGTGTCGAAAAATTAAACTGACTCAGAATTTTCTTCCCTACATAAATAATCAATAATTGCAAAGGAAAGAAATTGAAAAAAAAAAGAATTTTCAAATTAGAAAAGAAATATATACATTGAAGATATTCGCTCCGGCTGGGACTCGAACCCAGGCCACTCGCTTGGAAGACCAGCGGTCTAGCCATTAGGCTATCGGAGTTCTGTCGAGCGGAGTCTTACTGCCTGACTGATACTGCCTGACTGACAGACTGACTCACTGACTGACTGATACTGACTGACTGACTCACTGACTGACCGAGACTGACTGACTAACTGCCTGACTGACTGAGACTGGACTGACTGACTGACTGACTGACTGACTGACTAACTGACTGACTGAGACTGACTGACTGACTGCTTGACTCTCTGACTGGCTATTTCACTGACTGACTGAATGACTAAATGACTGACTGACACTGACTGACTGACTGCTTGACTACCTGACTGACTGCTTGACTGACTAACTGACTGGACAGGACTGACCGACTGACTGACTGACAGACTGACTGAATAAGGATGACTGACAGACTGACTGAATAAGGCTGACTGACTGACTGACTGACAGACTGACTGAATAAGGCTGACCGACTGACTGACTGCCTGACTGACTGACTGACTGAATGACTGACTGACTGACTGACCGAGACTGACTGACTGACTGACTGAGACTGGACTGGACTGACTGACTGACTGACTGACTGAGACTGACTGACTGCTTTAGTGACTAACTGACTGCACCGGACTGACCGACTGACTGACTGACTGCCTGACTGACTGAATGACTGACTGACTGAGACTAAATGACTGACTGCTTGACTGACTGGCTGAAGGACTAACTGACTGACTGAGTGACTGACTGACTGGACTGACTGGACTGACTGACTGAGACTGAATGACTGAGTGCTTGACTGATTGACTGTCAGACTGACTGACTGACTTCGCAAAAGGGAAAAATAAAAAAAAAAGAATTATAAAATTAGAAAAAAATATTTGCATTTAAGATTTCCTTTCCGGCCGGGACTCGAACCCAGTACCACGCGCTAGGAACCCAACGGTCTAGCCATTAGGCTATCGGAGCTCTGTCGATGGAAGTCTTAAATATAATAAAAACAAAAAATGCACCTTGGTAATTATTGATTCAAACACTTTGAAATTTACAGGTCGAATAATTAAACTGACTCAGAATTTTCTTCCCTACATAAATAATCAATAATTGCAAAGGAAAGAAATTGAAAAAAAAAAGAATTTTCAAATTAGAAAAGAAATATATACATTGAAGATATTCGCTCCGGCTGGGACTCGAACCCAGGCCACTCGCTTGGAAGACCAGCGGTCTAGCCATTAGGCTATCGGAGTTCTGTCGAGCGGAGTCTTACTGCCTGACTGATACTGCCTCACTGACAGACTGACTCAATGACTGACTGATACTTACTGACTGACTCACTGACTGACCGAGACTGACTGACTAACTGCCTGACTGACTGAGACTGGACTGACTGACTGACTGACTAACTAACTGACTGAATGACTGACTGACTGACTGACCGAGACTGACTGACTGACTGACTGAGACTGGACTGGACTGACTGACTGACTGACTGACTGAGACTGACTGACTGCTTTAGTGACTATTTGACTGCACAGGACTGACCGACTGACTGACTGACTGACTGCCTGACTGACTGACTGACTGAATGACTGACTGACTGAGACTAAATGACTGACTGCTTGACTGACTGGCTGAAGGACTAACTGACTGACTGAGTGACTGACTGACTGGACTGACTGACTGAGACTGAATGACTGAGTGCTTGACTGATTGACTGTCAGACTGACTGACTGACTTCGCAAAAGGGAAAAATAAAAAAAAAAGAATTATAAAATTGGAAAAAAATATTCGCATTTAAGATTTCCTTTCCGGCCGGGACTCGAACCCAGTACCACGCGCTAGGAACCCAACGGTCTAGCCATCAGGCTATCGGAGCTCTTTCGATGGAAGTCTTAAATATAATAAAAACAAAAAATGCACCTTGGTAATTATTGATTCAAACACTTTGAAATTTACAGGTCGAATAATTAAACTGACTCAGAATTTTTCTCCCTACATAAATAATCAATATTCGCAAAAGAGAAAAATTAAAAAAAAAAGAAGAAGAAATTTCAAATTAGAAACTAAAAGTATACATTGAAGATTTTCGTTCAGGCTGGGACTCGAACCCAGGGCCACTCGCTTGGAAGCCTAACACTCTAGCCATTAGTCTATGGGAGCTCTGGCGGCGGGAGTTTTAAATATAATAAAAACAAAAAATGCACCTTGGTAATTGTTTATTTAAACACTTTGAAATCTTCGTGTCGAAAAATTAAACTGACTCAGAATTTTCTTCCCTACATAAATAATCAATAATTGCAAAGGAAAGAAATTGAAAAAAAAAGAATTTTCAAATTAGAAAAGAAATATATACATTGAAGATATTCGCTCCGGCTGGGACTCGAACCCAGGCCACTCGCTTGGAAGACCAGCGGTCTAGCCATTAGGCTATCGGAGTTATGTCGAGCGGAGTCTTACTGCCTGACTGATACTGCCTGACTGACAGACTGACTCACTGACTGACTGATACTGACTGACTGACTCACTGACTGACCGAGACTGACTGACTAACTGCCTGACTGACTGAGACTGGACTGACTGACTGACTGACTGACTGACTGACTAACTGACTGACTGAGACTGACTGACTGACTGCTTGACTCTCTGACTGGCTATTTCACTGACTGACTGAATGACTAAATGACTGACTGACACTGACTGACTGACTGCTTGACTACCTGACTGACTGCTTGACTGACTAACTGACTGGACAGGACTGACCGACTGACTGACTGACAGACTGACTGAATAAGGATGACTGACAGACTGACTGAATAAGGCTGACCGACTGACTGACTGCCTGACTGACTGAATAAGGCTGACCGACTGACTGACTGCCTGACTGACTGAATAAGGCTGACCGACTGACTGACTGCCTGACTGACTGACTGACTGAATGACTGACTGACTGACTGACCGAGACTGACTGACTGACTGACTGAGACTGGACTGGACTGACTGACTGACTGACTGAGACTGACTGACTGCTTTAGTGACTAACTAACTGCACAGAACTGACCGACTGACTGACTGACTGACTGCCTGACTGACTGACTGACTGAATGACTGACTGACTGCGACTAAATGACTGACTGCTTGACTGACTGGCTGAAGGACTAACTGACTGACTGAGTGACTGACTGACTGGACTGACTGACTGAGACTGAATGACTGAGTGCTTGACTGATTGACTGTCAGACTGACTGACTGACTTCGCAAAAGGGAAAAATAAAAAAAAAAAGAATTATAAAATTAGAAAAAATATTTGCATTTAAGATTTCCTTTCCGGCCGGGACTCGAACCCAGTACCACGCGCTAGGAACCCAACGGTCTAGCCATCAGGCTATCGGAGCTCTTTCGATGGAAGTCTTAAATATAATAAAAACAAAAAATGCACCTTGGTAATTATTGATTCAAACACTTTGAAATTTACAGGTCGAATAATTAAACTGACTCAGAATTTTTCTCCCTACATAAATAATCAATATTCGCAAAAGAGAAAAATTAAAAAAAAAGAAGAAGAAATTTCAAATTAGAAACTAAAAGTATACATTGAAGATTTTCGTTCAGGCTGGGACTCGAACCCAGGGCCACTCGCTTGGAAGCCTAACACTCTAGCCATTAGTCTATGGGAGCTCTGTCGGTGGGAGTTTTAAATATAATAAAAACAAAATATGCACCTTGGTAATTGTTTATTTAAACACTTTGAAATCTTCGTGTCGAAAAATTAAACTGACTCAGAATTTTCTTCCCTACATAAATAATCAATAATTGCAAAGGAAAGAAATTGAAAAAAAAAAGAATTTTCAAATTAGAAAAGAAATATATACATTGAAGATATTCGCTCCGGCTGGGACTCGAACCCAGGCCACTCGCTTGGAAGACCAGCGGTGTAGCCATTAGGCTATCGGAGTTCTGTCGAGCGGAGTCTTACTGCCTGACTGATACTGCCTGACTGACAGACTGACTCACTGACTGACTGATACTGACTGACTGACTCACTGACTGACCGAGACTGACTGACTAACTGCCTGACTGACTGAGACTGGACTGACTGACTGACTGACTGACTGACTGACTAACTGACTGACTGAGACTGACTGAGACTGACTGACTGACTGCTTGACTCTCTGACTGGCTATTTCACTGACTGACTGAATGACTAAATGACTGACTGACACTGACTGACTGACTGCTTGACTACCTGACTGACTGCTTGACTGATTAACTGACTGGACAGGACTGACCGATTGACTGACTGACAGACTGACTGAATAAGGATGACTGACAGACTGACTGAATAAGGCTGACTGACTGACTGACTGAGAGACTGACTGAATAAGGCTGACCGACTGACTGACGGCCTGACTGACTGACTGACTGAATGACTGACTGACTGACTGACCGAGACTGACTGACTGACTGACTGAGACTGGACTGGACTGACTGACTGACTGACTGACTGAGACTGACTGACTGCTTTAGTGACTAACTGACTGCACAGGACTGACCGACTGACTGACTGACTGACTGCCTGACTGACTGACTGAATGAATGACTGACTGACTGAGACTAAATGACTGACTGCTTGACTGACTGGCTGAAGGACTAACTGACTGACTGAGTGACTGACTGACTGGACTGACTGACTGAGACTGAATGACTGAGTGCTTGACCGATTGACTGTCAGACTGACTGACTGACTTCGCAAAAGGGAAAAATAAAAAAAAAGAATTATGAAATTAGAAAAAAATATTTGCATTTAAGATTTCCTTTTCGGCCAGGACTCGAACCCAGTACCACGCGCTAGGAACCCAACGGTCTAGCCATCAGGCTATCGGAGCTCTGTCGATGGAAGTCTTAAATATAATAAAAACAAAAAATGCACCTTGGTAATTATTGATTCAAACACTTTGAAATTTACAGGTCGAATAATTAAACTGACTCAGAATTTTTCTCCCTACATAAATAATCAATATTCGCAAAAGAGAAAAATTAAAAAAAAAAGAAGAAGAAATTTCAAATTAGAAACTAAAAGTATACATTGAAGATTTTCGTTCAGGCTGGGACTCGAACCCAGGGCCACTCGCTTGGAAGCCTAACACTCTAGCCATTAGTCTATGGGAGCTCTGTCGGTGGGAGTTTTAAATATAATAAAAACAAAAAATGCACCTTGGTAATTGTTTATTTAAACACTTTGAAATCTTCGTGTCGAAAAATTAAACTGACTCAGAATTTTCTTCCCTACATAAATAATCAATAATTGCAAAGGAAAGAAATTGAAAAAAAAAAAGAATTTTCAAATTAGAAAAGAAATATATACATTGAAGATATTCGCTCCGGCTGGGACTCGAACCCAGGCCACTCGCTTGGAAGACCAGCGGTCTAGCCATTAGGCTATCGGAGTTCTGTCGAGCGGAGTCTTACTGCCTGACTGATACTGCCTGACTGACAGACTGACTCACTGACTGACTGATACTGACTGACTGACTCACTGACTGACCGAGACTGACTGACTAACTGCCTGACTGACTGAGACTGGACTGACTGACTGACTGACTGACTGACTGACTAACTGACTGACTGAGACTGACTGACTGACTGCTTGACTCTCTGACTGGCTATTTCACTGACTGACTGAATGACTAAATGACTGACTGACACTGACTGACTGACTGCTTGACTACCTGACTGACTGCTTGACTGACTAACTGACTGGACAGGACTGACCGACTGACTGACTGCCTGACTGACTGACTGACTGAATGACTGACTGACTGACTGACCGAGACTGACTGACTGACTGACTGAGACTGACTGACTGCTTTAGTGACTAACTGACTGCACAGGACTGACCGACTGACTGACTGACTGACTGACTGACTGACTGACTGACTGAATGACTGACTGACTGAGACTAAATGACTGACTGCTTGACTGACTGGCTGAAAGACTAACTGACTGACTGAGTGACTGACTGACTGGACTGACTGACTGAGACTGAATGACTGAGTGCTTGACTGATTGACTGTCAGACTGACTGACTGATTTCGCAAAAGGGAAAAATAAAAAAAAAGAATTATAAAATTAGAAAAAAATATTTGCATTTAAGATTTCCTTTCCGGCTGGGATTTGAACCCAGGGCGACACTCATGGAAGCCCAACGCTCTCGCCAATATACTATCGGATCTCTGTTGATCGGTGTCTTAATTATAATAAAAACAAAAAATGCACCTTAGTAATTATTGATCTAAAATCTTTGAAATCTAAAGGTCGAATGATTAAACTGACTCAGAATTTTCTTCCGTACATAAATAATCCATATTTGCAAAAGAAAGAAATTGAAAAAAAAAAGAATCTTCAAATTAGAAGAGAAATATATACATGGAAGATTTTCGTTCCGGCCGGGACTCGAACCCAGTACCACGCGCTTGGAACCCAACGGTCTAGCCATTAGGCTATCGGAGCTCTGTCGATGGAAGTCTTAAATATAATAAAAACAAAAAATGCACCTTGGTAATTTTTGATTCAAACACTTTGAAATTTACAGGTCGAATAGTTAAACTGACTCAGAATTTTTCTCCCTACATAAATAATGAATATTCGCAAAAGAGAAAAATTAAAAAAAAAAGAAGAAGAAATTTCAAATTAGAAACTAAAAGTATACATTGAAGACTTTCGTTCAGGCCGGGACTCGAACCCAGGGCCACTCGCTTGGAAGCCTAACACTCTAGCCATTAGTCTATGGGAGCTCTGTCGGTGGGAGTTTTAAATATAATAAAAACAAAAAATGCACCTTGGTAATTGTTTATTTAAACACTTTGAAATCTTTGTGTCGAAAAATTAAACTGACTCAGAATTTTCTTCCCTACATAAATAATCAATAATTGCAAAGGAAAGAAATTGAAAAAAAAAAGAATTTTCAAATTAGAAAAGAAATATATACATTGAAGATATTCGCTCCGGCTGGGACTCGAACCCAGGCCACTCGCTTGGAAGACCAGCGGTCTAGCCATTAGGCTATCGGAGTTCTGTCGAGCGGAGTCTTACTGCCTGACTGATACTGCCTGACTGACAGACTGACTCACTGACTGACTGATACTGACTGACTGACTCACTGACTGACTAACTGCCTGACTGACTGAGACTGGACTGACTGACTGACTGACTGACTGACTGACTAACTGACTGACTGAGACTGACTGACTGACTGCTTGACTCTCTGACTGGCTATTTCACTGACTGACTGAATGACTAAATGACTGACTGACACTGACTGACTGACTGCTTGACTACCTGACTGACTGCTTGACCGACTAACTGACTGGACAGGACTGACCGACTGACTGACTGACAGACTGACTGAATAAGGATGACTGACAGACTGACTGAATAAGGCTGACTGACTGACTGACTGAGACTGACTGAATAAGGCTGACCGACTGACTGACTGCCTGACTGACTGACTGACTGAATGACTGACTGACTGACTGACCGAGACTGACTGACTGACTGACTGAGACTGGACTGGACTGACTGACTGACTGACTGACTGAGACTGACTGACTGCTTTAGTGACTAACTGACTGCACAGGACTGACTGACCGACTGACTGACTGACTGACTGCCTGACTGACTGACTGAATGACTGACTGACTGAGACTAAATGACTGACTGCTTGACTGACTGGCTGAAGGACTAACTGACTGACTGAGTGACTGACTGACTGGACTGACTGACTGAGACTGAATGACTGAGTGCTTGACTGATTGACTGTCAGACTGACTGACTGACTTCGCAAAAGGGAAAAATAAAAAAAAAGAATTATAAAATTAGAAAAAAATATTTGCATTTAAGATTTCCTTTCCGGCCGGGACTCGAACCCAGTACCACGCGCTAGGAACCCAACGGTCTAGCCATTAGGCTATCGGAGCTCTGTCGATGGAAGTCTTAAATATAATAAAAACAAAAAATGCACCTTGGTAATTATTGATTCAAACACTTTGAAATTTACAGGTCGAATAATTAAACTGACTCAGAATTTTTCTCCCTACATAAATAATCAATATTCGCAAAAGAGAAAAATTAAAAAAAAAAGAAGAAGAAATTTCAAATTAGAAACTAAAAGTATACATTGAAGATTTTCGTTCAGGCTGGGACTCGAACCCAGGGCCACTCGCTTGGAAGCCTAACACTCTAGCCATTAGTCTATGGGAGCTCTGTCGGTGGGAGTTTTAAATATAATAAAAACAAAAAATGCACCTTGGTAATTGTTTATTTAAACACTTTGAAATCTTCGTGTCGAAAAATTAAACTGACTCAGAATTTTCTTCCCTACATAAATAATCAATAATTGCAAAGGAAAGAAATTGAAAAAAAAAAAAAGAATTTTCAAATTAGAAAAGAAATATATACATTGAAGATATTCGCTCCGGCTGGGACTCGAACCCAGGCCACTCGCTTGGAAGACCAGCGGTCTAGCCATTAGGCTATCGGAGTTCTGTCGAGCGGAGTCTTACTGCCTGACTGATACTGCCTGACTGATACTGCCTGACTGACAGACTGACTCACTGACTGACTGAATGACTAAATGACTGACTGACACTGACTGACTGACTGCTTGACTACCTGACTGACTGCTTGACTGACTAACTGACTGGACAGGACTGACCGACTGACTGACTGACAGACTGACTGAATAAGGATGACTGACAGACTGACTGAATAAGGCTGAGTGACTGACTGACTGACAGACTGACTGAATAAGGCTGACCGACTGACTGACTGCCTGACTGACTGAATAAGGCTGACCGACTGACTGACTGCCTGACTGACTGACTGACTGAATGACTGACTGACTGACTGACCGAGACTGACTGACTGACTGACTGAGACTGGACTGGACTGACTGACTGACTGAGACTGACTGACTGCTTTAGTGACTAACTGACTGCACAGGACTGACCGACTGACTGACTGACTGACTGCCTGACTGACTGACTGACTGAATGACTGACTGACTGAGACTAAATGACTGACTGCTTGACTGACTGGCTGAAGGACTAACTGACTGACTGAGTGACTGACTGACTGGACTGACTGACTGAGACTGAATGACTGAGTGCTTGACTGATTGACTGTCAGACTGACTGACTGACTTCGCAAAAGGGAAAAATAAAAAAAAAAGAATTATAAAATTAGAAAAAAATATTTGCATTTAAGATTTCCTTTCCGGCTGGGATTTGAACCCAGGGCGACACTCATGGAAGCCCAACGCTCTCGCCAATATACTATCGGATCTCTGTTGATCGGTGTCTTAATTATAATAAAAACAAAAAATGCACCTTAGTAATTATTGATCTAAAATCTTTGAAATCTAAAGGTCGAATGATTAAACTGACTCAGAATTTTCTTCCGTACATAAATAATCCATATTTGCAAAAGAAAGAAATTGAAAAAAAAAAGAATCTTCAAATTAGAAGAGAAATATATACATGGAAGATTTTCGTTCCGGCCGGGACTCGAACCCAGTACCACGCGCTTGGAACCCAACGGTCTAGCCATTAGGCTATCGGAGCTCTGTCGATGGAAGTCTTAAATATAATAAAAACAAAAAATGCACCTTGGTAATTATTGATTCAAACACTTTGAAATTTACAGGTCGAATAATTAAACTGACTCAGAATTTTTCTCCCTACATAAATAATCAATATTCGCAAAAGAGAAAAATTAAAAAAAAAAGAAGAATAAATTTCAAATTAGAAACTAAAAGTATACATTGAAGATTTTCGTTCAGGCTGGGACTCGAACCCAGGGCCACTCGCTTGGAAGCCTAACACTCTAGCCATTAGTCTATGGGAGCTCTGTCGGTGGGAGTTTTAAATATAATAAAAACAAAAAATGCACCTTGGTAATTGTTTATTTAAACACTTTGAAATATTCGTGTCGAAAAATTAAACTGACTCAGAATTTTCTTCCCTACATAAATAATCAATAATTGCAAAGGAAAGAAATTGAAAAAAAAAAGAATTTTCAAATTAGAAAAGAAATATATACATTGAAGATATTCGCTCCGGCTGGGACTCGAACCCAGGCCACTCGCTTGGAAGACCAGCGGTCTAGCCATTAGGCTATCGGAGTTCTGTCGAGCGGAGTCTTACTGCCTGACTGATACTGCCTGACTGACAGACTGACTCACTGACTGACTGATACTGACTGACTGACTCACTGACTGACCGAGACTGACTGACTAACTGCCTAACTGACTGAGACTGGACTGACTGACTGACTGACTGACTGACTGACTAACTGACTGACTGAGACTGACTGACTGACTGCTTGACTCTCTGACTTTCTATTTCACTGACTGACTGAATGACTAAATAACTGACTGATACTGACTGACTGACTGCTTGACTACCTGACTGACTGCTTGACTGACTAACTGACTGGACAGGACTGACCGACTGACTGACTGACAGACTGACTGAATAAGGATGACTGACAGACTGACTGAATAAGGCTGACTGACTGACTGACTGACAGACTGACTGAATAAGGCTGACCGACTGACTGACTGCCTGACTGACTGACTGACTGACTGACTGAGACTGGACTGGACTGACTGACTGACTGACTGACTGAGACTGACTGACTGCTTTAGTGACTAACTGACTGCACAGGACTGAACGACTGACTGACTGACTGACTGCCTGACTGACTGACAGACTGAATGACTGACTGACTGAGACTAAATGACTGACTGCTTGACTGACTGGCTGAAGGACTAACTGACTGACTGAGTGACTGACTGACTGGACTGACTGACTGAGACTGAATGACTGAGTGCTTGACTGATTGACTGTCAGACTGACTGACTGACTTCGCAAAAGGGAAAAATAAAAAAAAAAAGAATTATAAAATTAGAAAAAAATATTTGCATTTAAGATTTCCTTTCCGGCCGGGACTCGAACCCAGTACCACGCGCTAGGAACCCAACGGTCTAGCCATTCGGCTATCGGAGCTCTGTCGATGGAAGTCTTAAATATAATAAAAACAAAAAATGCACCTTGGTAATTATTGATTCAAACACTTTGAAATTTACAGGTCGAATAATTAAACTGACTCAGAATTTTTCTCCCTACATAAATAATCAATATTCGCAAAAGAGAAAAATTAAAAAAAAAGAAGAAGAAATTTCAAATTAGAAACTAAAAGTATACATTGAAGATTTCCGTTCAGGCTGGGACTCGAACCCAGGGCCACTCGCTTGGAAGCCTAACACTCTAGCCATTAGTCTATGGGAGCTCTGTCGGTGGGAGTTTTAAATATAATAAAAACAAAAAATGCACCTTGGTAATTGTTTATTTAAACACTTTGAAATCTTCGTGTCGAAAAATTAAACTGACTCAGAATTTTCTTCCCTACATAAATAATCAATAATTGCAAAGGAAAGAAATTGAAAAAAAAAGAATTTTCAAATTAGAAAAGAAATATATACATTGAAGATATTCGCTCCGGCTGGGACTCGAACCCAGGCCACTCGCTTGGAACACCAGCGGTCTAGCCATTAGGCTATCGGAGTTCTGTCGAGCGGAGTCTTACTGCCTGACTGATACTGCCTGACTGACAGACTGACTCACTGACTGACTGAATGACTAAATGACTGACTGACACTGACTGACTGACTGCTTGACTACCTGACTGACTGCTTGACTGACTAACTGACTGGACAGGACTGACCGACTGACTGACTGACAGACTGACTGAATAAGGATGACTGACAGACTGACTGAATAAGGCTGACTGACTGACTGACTGACAGACTGACTGAATAAGGCTGACCGACTGACTGACTGCCTGACTGACTGACTGACTGAATGACTGACTGACTGACTGACCGAGACTGACTGACTGACTGACTGAGACTGGACTGGACTGACTGACTGACTGACTGACTGAGACTGACTGACTTCTTTAGTGACTAACTGACTGCACAGGACTGACCGACTGACTGACTGACTGACTGCCTGACTGACTGACTGACTGAATGACTGACTGACTGAGACTAAATGACTGACTGCTTGACTGACTGGCTGAAGGACTAACTGACTGACTGAGTGACTGACTGACTGGACTGACTGACTGAGACTGAATGACTGAGTGCTTGACTGATTGACTGTCAGACTGACTGACTGACTTCGCAAAAGGGAAAAATAAAAAAAAAAGAATTATAAAATTAGAAAAAAATATTTGCATTTAAGATTTCCTTTCCGGCCGGGACTCGAACCCAGTACCACGCGCTAGGAACCCAACGGTCTAGCCATTAGGCTATCGGAGCTCTGTCGATGGAAGTCTTAAATATAATAAAAACAAAAAATGCACCTTGGTAATTATTGATTCAAACACTTTGAAATTTACAGGTCGAATAATTAAACTGACTCAGAATTTTTCTCCCTACATAAATAATCAATATTCGCAAAAGAGAAAAATTTAAAAAAAAAAGAAGAAGAAATTTCAAATTAGAAACTAAAAGTATACATTGAAGATTTTCGTTCAGGCTGGGACTCGAACCCAGGGCCACTCGCTTGGAAGCCTAACACTCTAGCCATTAGTCTATGGGAGCTCTGTCGGTGGGAGTTTTAAATATAATAAAAACAAAAAATGCACCTTGGTAATTGTTTATTTAAACACTTTGAAATCTTCGTGTCGAAAAATTAAACTGACTCAGAATTTTCTTCCCTACATAAATAATCAATAATTGCAAAGGAAAGAAATTGAAAAAAAAAAGAATTTTCAAATTAGAAAAGAAATATATACATTGAAGATATTCGCTCCGGCTGGGACTCGAACCCAGGCCACTCGCTTGGAAGCCCAGCGGTCTAGCCATTAGGCTATCGGAGTTCTGTCGAGCGGAGTCTTACTGCCTGACTGATACTGCCTGACTGACAGACTGACTCACTGACTGACTGATACTGACTGACTGACTCACTGACTGACCGAGACTGACTGACTAACTGCCTGACTGACTGAGACTGGACTGACTGACTGACTGACTGACTGACTGACTAACTGACTGACTGACTGCTTGACTCTCTGACTGGCTATTTCACTGACTGACTGAATGACTAAATGACTGACTGACACTGACTGACTGACTGCTTGACTACCTGACTGACTGCTTGACTGACTAACTGACTGGACAGGACTGACCGACTGACTGACTGACAGACTGACTGAATAAGGATGACTGACAGACTGACTGAATAAGGCTGACTGACTGACTGACTGACAGACTGACTGAATAAGGCTGACCGACTGACTGACTGCCTGACTGACTGACTGACTGAATGACTGACTGACTGACTGACCGAGACTGACTGACTGACTGACTGAGACTGGACTGGACTGACTGACTGACTGACTGACTGAGACTGACTGACTGCTTTAGTGACTAACTGACTGCACAGGACTGACCGACTGACTGACTGACTGACTGCCTGACTGACTGACTGACTGAATGACTGACTGACTGAGACTAAATGACTGACTGCTTGACTGACTGGCTGAAGGACTAACTGACTGACTGAGTGACTGACTGACTGGACTGACTGACTGAGACTGAATGACTGAGTGCTTGACTGATTGACTGTCAGACTGACTGACTGACTTCGCAAAAGGGAAAAATAAAAAAAAAGAATTATAAAATTAGAAAAAAATATTTGCATTTAAGATTTCCTTTCCGGCCGGGACTCGAACCCAGTACCACGCGCTAGGAACCCAACGGTCTAGCCATTAGGCTATCGGAGCTCTGTCGATGGAAGTCTTAAATATAATAAAAACAAAAAATGCACCTTGGTAATTATTGATTCAAACACTTTGAAATTTACAGGTCGAATAATTAAACTGACTCAGAATTTTTCTCCCTACATAAATAATCAATATTCGCAAAAGAGAAAAATTAAAAAAAAAAGAAGAAGAAATTTCAAATTAGAAACTAAAAGTATACATTGAAGATTTTCGTTCAGGCTGGGACTCGAACCCAGGGCCACTCGCTTGGAAGCCTAACACTCTAGCCATTAGTCTATGGGAGCTCTGTCGGTGGGAGTTTTAACCCGTTCGCACCCAGCGTCACGCGGACGCTACGCAACGATTCCTCTCCTATCAGCCCAGCGTCACTTATCCGCTACGCGCTCTGATCGACGCTGTAGTCCCAGCGTCACGTATATGCTTTCTCGAAATGGAACGATTGAATTGAATATTTAAATGATACTAGATGGCGCTAAATGGCTATAACTTTGATCATATTCGAGTCACATGGTATTTGACCTTCATGTACACGCTTTAGTTTCTTATTTCTGCCTCTCAATGGGATAGATTTTTTTTTAATGTAAACAACAGTGAATTACTGCTCTGCGCATACGATTTATGAGGTCTCAATTGCTCTTGTTTATATCTTTGCTTCTCTTTTTTTTTACGAGTAATTGAAAGAGATATACATCTAGCTGAATAAATTATGGGGGAGGGAAGGAAGGTTAAAATATTTTTGCGTATGTGTTCCAGACTTTTGGGATTCCCCGTTCAATGAGAGTACAGGAATGATTTCAAGAGGCCTGAAGTTTATGATTATTTTTGAATCCTTTCTGATATTGTTCTTCTGTATTTATTCTTTTTCATTTGGGGATGGAAAACTGCAATAAAAATGATTAGCGAAGTGAGTGAAAGGGAATGTTTTCGAGTGAATTATGAAGCAGTTTTGAGACTTGTCGCGTGGGTAATATAACTAGTTTAAATTCGTTGACCTAAGTTTTTTTAATCAAAATTACATAAGGAACATATTTTTTTGCTACATTTCTTTTTCTTTGATTCCACACTCACGATGTCAAACTCTAACTTTGTTTTTGTGCACATATCATTTAATTTTGCGCACATGGTTAAAGTTTTAGTATTCTACTTATTTCGTTCCTTCTAATAATGTAATAGTTTTTATATTAATAATTAGTAATCAGTAATACATTGTTTAAACAAAATTAAAATTTCAAGCCATTATTTTGAGATGCTGATTTTATATGAATATTTTTGTTCCGTTAGGCTTAACTGCTGTAAATGCTCGGGCCGATGGCGGCGTTCCATTTCAGAACGTTCGGTCCCGTAGCTGCGCTTCGTTTTCCGAGCGCTGGTCCTCAAGGGGTTAAATATAATAAAAACAAAAAATGCACCTTGGTAATTGTTTATTTAAACACTTTGAAATCTTCGTGTCGAAAAATTAAACTGACTCAGAATTTTCTTCCCTACATAAATAATCAATAATTGCAAAGGAAAGAAATTGAAAAAAAAAAAGAATTTTCAAATTAGAAAAGAAATATATACATTGAAGATATTCGCTCCGGCTGGGACTCGAACCCAGGCCACTCGCTTGGAAGACCAGCGGTCTAGCCATTAGGCTATCGGAGTTCTGTCGAGCGGAGTCTTACTGCCTGACTGATACTGCCTGACTGATACTGCCTGACTGACAGACTGACTCACTGACTGACTGAATGACTAAATGACTGACTGACACTGACTGACTGACTGCTTGACTACCTGACTGACTGCTTGACTGACTAACTGACTGGACAGGACTGACCGACTGACTGACTGACAGACTGACTGAATAAGGATGACTGACAGACTGACTGAATAAGGCTGACTGACTGACTGACTGACAGACTGACTGAATAAGGCTGACCGACTGACTGACTGCCTGACTGACTGAATAAGGCTGACCGACTGACTGACTGCCTGACTGACTGACTGACTGAATGACTGACTGACTGACTGACCGAGACTGACTGACTGACTGACTGAGACTGGACTGGACTGACTGACTGACTGAGACTGACTGACTGCTTTAGTGACTAACTGACTGCACAGGACTGACCGACTGACTGACTGACTGACTGCCTGACTGACTGACTGACTGAATGACTGACTGACTGAGACTAAATGACTGACTGCTTGACTGACTGGCTGAAGGACTAACTGACTGACTGAGTGACTGACTGACTGGACTGACTGACTGAGACTGAATGACTGAGTGCTTGACTGATTGACTGTCAGACTGACTGACTGACTTCGCAAAAGGGAAAAATAAAAAAAAAAGAATTATAAAATTAGAAAAAAATATTTGCATTTAAGATTTCCTTTCCGGCTGGGATTTGAACCCAGGGCGACACTCATGGAAGCCCAACGCTCTCGCCAATATACTATCGGATCTCTGTTGATCGGTGTCTTAATTATAATAAAAACAAAAAATGCACCTTAGTAATTATTGATCTAAAATCTTTGAAATCTAAAGGTCGAATGATTAAACTGACTCAGAATTTTCTTCCGTACATAAATAATCCATATTTGCAAAAGAAAGAAATTGAAAAAAAAAAGAATCTTCAAATTAGAAGAGAAATATATACATGGAAGATTTTCGTTCCGGCCGGGACTCGAACCCAGTACCACGCGCTTGGAACCCAACGGTCTAGCCATTAGGCTATCGGAGCTCTGTCGATGGAAGTCTTAAATATAATAAAAACAAAAAATGCACCTTGGTAATTATTGATTCAAACACTTTGAAATTTACAGGTCGAATAGATAAACTGACTCAGAATTTTTCTCCCTACATAAATAATCAATATTCGCAAAAGAGAAAAATTAAAAAAAAAAGAAGAATAAATTTCAAATTAGAAACTAAAAGTATACATTGAAGATTTTCGTTCAGGCTGGGACTCGAACCCAGGGCCACTCGCTTGGAAGCCTAACACTCTAGCCATTAGTCTATGGGAGCTCTGTCGGTGGGAGTTTTAAATATAATAAAAACAAAAAATGCACCTTGGTAATTGTTTATTTAAACACTTTGAAATATTCGTGTCGAAAAATTAAACTGACTCAGAATTTTCTTCCCTACATAAATAATCAATAATTGCAAAGGAAAGAAATTGAAAAAAAAAAGAATTTTCAAATTAGAAAAGAAATATATACATTGAAGATATTCGCTCCGGCTGGGACTCGAACCCAGGCCACTCGCTTGGAAGACCAGCGGTCTAGCCATTAGGCTATCGGAGTTCTGTCGAGCGGAGTCTTACTGCCTGACTGATACTGCCTGACTGACAGACTGACTCACTGACTGACTGATACTGACTGACTGACTCACTGACTGACCGAGACTGACTGACTAACTGCCTAACTGACTGAGACTGGACTGACTGACTGACTGACTGACTGACTGACTAACTGACTGACTGAGACTGACTGACTGACTGCTTGACTCTCTGACTTTCTATTTCACTGACTGACTGAATGACTAAATAACTGACTGATACTGACTGACTGACTGCTTGACTACCTGACTGACTGCTTGACTGACTAACTGACTGGACAGGACTGACCGACTGACTGACTGACAGACTGACTGAATAAGGATGACTGACAGACTGACTGAATAAGGCTGACTGACTGACTGACTGACAGACTGACTGAATAAGGCTGACCGACTGACTGACTGCCTGACTGACTGACTGACTGACTGACTGAGACTGGACTGGACTGACTGACTGACTGACTGACTGAGACTGACTGACTGCTTTAGTGACTAACTGACTGCACAGGACTGAACGACTGACTGACTGACTGACTGCCTGACTGACTGACAGACTGAATGACTGACTGACTGAGACTAAATGACTGACTGCTTGACTGACTGGCTGAAGGACTAACTGACTGACTGAGTGACTGACTGACTGGACTGACTGACTGAGACTGAATGACTGAGTGCTTGACTGATTGACTGTCAGACTGACTGACTGACTTCGCAAAAGGGAAAAATAAAAAAAAAAAGAATTATAAAATTAGAAAAAAATATTTGCATTTAAGATTTCCTTTCCGGCCGGGACTCGAACCCAGTACCACGCGCTAGGAACCCAACGGTCTAGCCATTCGGCTATCGGAGCTCTGTCGATGGAAGTCTTAAATATAATAAAAACAAAAAATGCACCTTGGTAATTATTGATTCAAACACTTTGAAATTTACAGGTCGAATAATTAAACTGACTCAGAATTTTTCTCCCTACATAAATAATCAATATTCGCAAAAGAGAAAAATTAAAAAAAAAGAAGAAGAAATTTCAAATTAGAAACTAAAAGTATACATTGAAGATTTCCGTTCAGGCTGGGACTCGAACCCAGGGCCACTCGCTTGGAAGCCTAACACTCTAGCCATTAGTCTATGGGAGCTCTGTCGGTGGGAGTTTTAAATATAATAAAAACAAAAAATGCACCTTGGTAATTGTTTATTTAAACACTTTGAAATCTTCGTGTCGAAAAATTAAACTGACTCAGAATTTTCTTCCCTACATAAATAATCAATAATTGCAAAGGAAAGAAATTGAAAAAAAAAGAATTTTCAAATTAGAAAAGAAATATATACATTGAAGATATTCGCTCCGGCTGGGACTCGAACCCAGGCCACTCGCTTGGAACACCAGCGGTCTAGCCATTAGGCTATCGGAGTTCTGTCGAGCGGAGTCTTACTGCCTGACTGATACTGCCTGACTGACAGACTGACTCACTGACTGACTGAATGACTAAATGACTGACTGACACTGACTGACTGACTGCTTGACTACCTGACTGACTGCTTGACTGACTAACTGACTGGACAGGACTGACCGACTGACTGACTGACAGACTGACTGAATAAGGATGACTGACAGACTGACTGAATAAGGCTGACTGACTGACTGACTGACAGACTGACTGAATAAGGCTGACCGACTGACTGACTGCCTGACTGACTGACTGACTGAATGACTGACTGACTGACTGACCGAGACTGACTGACTGACTGACTGAGACTGGACTGGACTGACTGACTGACTGACTGACTGAGACTGACTGACTTCTTTAGTGACTAACTGACTGCACAGGACTGACCGACTGACTGACTGACTGACTGCCTGACTGACTGACTGACTGAATGACTGACTGACTGAGACTAAATGACTGACTGCTTGACTGACTGGCTGAAGGACTAACTGACTGACTGAGTGACTGACTGACTGGACTGACTGACTGAGACTGAATGACTGAGTGCTTGACTGATTGACTGTCAGACTGACTGACTGACTTCGCAAAAGGGAAAAATAAAAAAAAAAGAATTATAAAATTAGAAAAAAATATTTGCATTTAAGATTTCCTTTCCGGCCGGGACTCGAACCCAGTACCACGCGCTAGGAACCCAACGGTCTAGCCATTAGGCTATCGGAGCTCTGTCGATGGAAGTCTTAAATATAATAAAAACAAAAAATGCACCTTGGTAATTATTGATTCAAACACTTTGAAATTTACAGGTCGAATAATTAAACTGACTCAGAATTTTTCTCCCTACATAAATAATCAATATTCGCAAAAGAGAAAAATTAAAAAAAAAAGAAGAAGAAATTTCAAATTAGAAACTAAAAGTATACATTGAAGATTTTCGTTCAGGCTGGGACTCGAACCCAGGGCCACTCGCTTGGAAGCCTAACACTCTAGCCATTAGTCTATGGGAGCTCTGTCGGTGGGAGTTTTAAATATAATAAAAACAAAAAATGCACCTTGGTAATTGTTTATTTAAACACTTTGAAATCTTCGTGTCGAAAAATTAAACTGACTCAGAATTTTCTTCCCTACATAAATAATCAATAATTGCAAAGGAAAGAAATTGAAAAAAAAAAGAATTTTCAAATTAGAAAAGAAATATATACATTGAAGATATTCGCTCCGGCTGGGACTCGAACCCAGGCCACTCGCTTGGAAGCCCAGCGGTCTAGCCATTAGGCTATCGGAGTTCTGTCGAGCGGAGTCTTACTGCCTGACTGATACTGCCTGACTGACAGACTGACTCACTGACTGACTGATACTGACTGACTGACTCACTGACTGACCGAGACTGACTGACTAACTGCCTGACTGACTGAGACTGGACTGACTGACTGACTGACTGACTGACTGACTAACTGACTGACTGACTGCTTGACTCTCTGACTGGCTATTTCACTGACTGACTGAATGACTAAATGACTGACTGACACTGACTGACTGACTGCTTGACTACCTGACTGACTGCTTGACTGACTAACTGACTGGACAGGACTGACCGACTGACTGACTGACAGACTGACTGAATAAGGATGACTGACAGACTGACTGAATAAGGCTGACTGACTGACTGACTGACAGACTGACTGAATAAGGCTGACCGACTGACTGACTGCCTGACTGACTGACTGACTGAATGACTGACTGACTGACTGACCGAGACTGACTGACTGACTGACTGAGACTGGACTGGACTGACTGACTGACTGACTGACTGAGACTGACTGACTGCTTTAGTGACTAACTGACTGCACAGGACTGACCGACTGACTGACTGACTGACTGCCTGACTGACTGACTGACTGAATGACTGACTGACTGAGACTAAATGACTGACTGCTTGACTGACTGGCTGAAGGACTAACTGACTGACTGAGTGACTGACTGACTGGACTGACTGACTGAGACTGAATGACTGAGTGCTTGACTGATTGACTGTCAGACTGACTGACTGACTTCGCAAAAGGGAAAAATAAAAAAAAAAGAATTATAAAATTAGAAAAAAATATTTGCATTTAAGATTTCCTTTCCGGCCGGGACTCGAACCCAGTACCACGCGCTAGGAACCCAACGGTCTAGCCATTAGGCTATCGGAGCTCTGTCGATGGAAGTCTTAAATATAATAAAAACGAAAAATGCACCTTGGTAATTATTGATTCAAACACTTTGAAATTTACAGGTCGAATAATTAAACTGACTCAGAATTTTTCTCCCTACATAAATAATCAATATTCGCAAAAGAGAAAAATTAAAAAAAAAAGAAGAAGAAATTTCAAATTAGAAACTTAAAGTATACATTGAAGATTTTCGTTCAGGCTGGGACTCGAACCCAGGGCCACTCGCTTGGAAGCCTAACACTCTAGCCATTAGTCTATGGGAGCTCTGTCGGTGGGAGTTTTAAATATAATAAAAACAAAAAATGCACCTTGGTAATTGTTTATTTAAACACTTTGAAATCTTAGTGTCGAAAAATTAAACTGACTCAGAATTTTCTTCCCTACATAAATAATCAATAATTGCAAAGGAAAGAAATTGAAAAAAAAAGAATTTTCAAATTAGAAAAGAAATATATACATTGAAGATATTCGCTCCGGCTGGGACTCGAACCCAGGCCACTCGCTTGGAAGACCAGCGGTCTAGCCATTAGGCTATCGGAGTTCTGTCGAGCGGAGTCTTACTGCCTGACTGATACTGCCTGACTGACAGACTGACTCACTGACTGACTGATACTGACTGACTGACTCACTGACTGACCGAGACTGACTGACTAACTGCCTGACTGACTGAGACTGGACTGACTGACTGACTGACTGACTGACTAACTGACTGACTGAGACTGACTGACTGACTGCTTGACTCTCTGACTGGCTATTTCACTGACTGACTGAATGACTAAATGACTGACTGACACTGACTGACTGACTGCTTGACTACCTGACTGACTGCTTGACTGACTAACTGACTGGACAGGACTGACCGACTGACTGACTGACAGACTGACTGAATAAGGATGACTGACAGACTGACTGAATAAGGCTGACTGACTGACTGACTGACAGACTGACTGAATAAGGCTGACCGACTGACTGACTGCCTGACTGACTGACTGACTGAATGACTGACTGACTGACTGACCGAGACTGACTGACTGACTGACTGAGACTGACTGACTGCTTTAGTGACTAACTGACTGCACAGGACTGACCGACTGACTGACTGACTGACTGCCTGACTGACTGACTGACTGAATGAGTGACTGACTGAGACTAAATGACTGACTGCTTGACTGACTGGCTGAAGGACTAACTGACTGACTGAGTGACTGACTGACTGGACTGACTGACTGAGTGACTGACTGACTGGACTGACTGACTGAGACTGAATGACTGAGTGCTTGACTGATTGACTGTCAGACTGACTGACTGACTTCGCAAAAGGGAAAAATAAAAAAAAAAGAATTATAAAATTCGAAAAAAATATTTGCATTTAAGATTTCCTTTCCGGCTGGGATTTGAACCCAGGGCGACACTCATGGAAGCCCAACGCTCTCGCCAATATACTATCGGATCTCTGTTGATCGGTGTCTTAATTATAATAAAAACAAAAAATGCACCTTAGTAATTATTGATCTAAAATCTTTGAAATCTAAAGGTCGAATGATTAAACTGACTCAGAATTTTCTTCCGTACATAAATAATCCATATTTGCAAAAGAAAGAAATTGAAAAAAAAAAGAATCTTCAAATTAGAAGAGAAATATATACATGGAAGATTTTCGTTCCGGCCGGGACTCGAACCCAGTACCACGCGCTTGGAACCCAACGGTCTAGCCATTAGGCTATCGGAGCTCTGTCGATGGAAGTCTTAAATATAATAAAAACAAAAAATGCACCTTGGTAATTATTGATTCAAACACTTTGAAATTTACAGGTCGAATAATTAAACTGACTCAGAATTTTTCTCCCTACATAAATAATCAATATTCGCAAAAGAGAAAAATTAAAAAAAAAAGAAGAAGAAATTTCAAATTAGAAACTAAAAGTATACATTGAAGATTTTCGTTCAGGCTGGGACTCGAACCCAGGGCCACTCGCTTGGAAGCCTAACACTCTAGCCATTAGTCTATGGGAGCTCTGTCGGTGGGAGTTTTAAATATAATAAAAACAAAAAATGCACCTTGGTAATTGTTTATTTAAACACTTTGAAATCTTCGTGTCGAAAAATTAAACTGACTCAGAATTTTCTTCCCTACATAAATAATCAATAATTGCAAAGGAAAGAAATTGAAAAAAAAAAGAATTTTCAAATTAGAAAAGAAATATATACATTGAAGATATTCGCTCCGGCTGGGACTCGAACCCAGGCCACTCGCTTGGAAGACCAGCGGTCTAGCCATTAGGCTATCGGAGTTCTATCGAGCGGAGTCTTACTGCCTGACTGATACTGCCTGACTGACAGACTGACTCACTGACTGACTGATACTGACTGACTGACTCACTGACTGACCGAGACTGACTGACTAACTGCCTGACTGACTGAGACTGGACTGACTGACTGACTGATTGACTAACCGACTGACTGAGACTGACTGACTGACTGCTTGACTCTCTGACTGGCTATTTCACTGACTGAATGAATGACTAAATGACTGACTGACACTGACTGACTTACTGCTTGACTACCTGACTGACTGCTTGACTGACTAACTGACTGGACAGGACTGACCGACTGACTGACTGACAGACTGACTGAATAAGGATGACTGACAGACTGACTGAATAAGGCTGACTGACTGACTGACTGACAGACTGACTGAATAAGGCTGACCGACTGACTGACTGCCTGACTGACTGACTGACTGAATGACTGACTTACTGACTGACCGAGACTGACTGACTGACTGACTGAGACTGGACTGGACTGACTGACTGACTGACTGACTGAGACTGACTGACTGCTTTAGTGACTAACTGACTGCACAGGACTGACCGACTGACTGACTGACTGACTGCCTGACTGACTGAATGACTGACTGACTGAGACTAAATGACTGACTGCTTGACTGACTGGCTGAAGGACTAACTGACTGACTGAGTGACTGACTGACTGACTGAGTGACTGACTGACTGGACTGACTGACTGAGACTGAATGACAGAGTGCTTGACTGATTGACTGTCAGACTGACTGACTGACTTCGCAAAAGGGAAAAATAAAAAAAAAAGAATTATAAAATTAGAAAAAAATATTTGCATTTAAGATTTCCTTTCCGGCTGGGATTTGAACCCAGGGCGACACTCATGGAAGCCCAACGCTCTCGCCAATATACTATCGGATCTCTGTTCATCGGTGTCTTAATTATAATAAAAACAAAAAATGCACCTTAGTAATTATTGATCTAAAATCTTTGAAATCTAAAGGTCGAATGATTAAACTGACTCAGAATTTTCTTCCGTACATAAATAATCCATATTTGCAAAAGAAAGAAATTGAAAAAAAAAACAATCTTCAAATTAGAAGAGAAATATATACATGGAAGATTTTCGTTCCGGCCGGGACTCGAACCCAGTACCACGCGCTTGGAACCCAACGGTCTAGCCATTAGGCTATCGGAGCTCTGTCGATGGAAGTCTTAAATATAATAAAAACAAAAAATGCACCTTGGTAATTATTGATTCAAACACTTTGAAATTTACAGGTCGAATAATTAAACTGACTCAGAATTTTTCTCCCTACATAAATAATCAATATTCGCAAAAGAGAAAAATTAAAAAAAAAGAAGAAGAAATTTCAAATTAGAAACTAAAAGTATACATTGAAGATTTTCGTTCAGGCTGGGACTCGAACCCAGGGCCACTCACTTGGAAGCCTAACACTCTAGCCATTAGTCTATGGGAGCTCTGTCGGTGGGAGTTTTAAATATAATAAAAACAAAAAATGCACCTTGGTAATTGTTAATTTAAACACTTTGAAATCTTCGTGTCGAAAAATTAAACTGACTCAGAATTTTCTTCCCTACATAAATAATCAATAATTGCAAAGGAAAGAAATTGAAAAAAAAAAGAATTTTCAAATTAGAAAAGAAATATATACATTGAAGATATTCGCTCCGGCTGAGACTCGAACCCAGGCCACTCGCTTGGAAGACCAGCGGTCTAGCCATTAGGCTATCGGAGTTCTGTCGAGCGGAGTCTTACTGCCTGACTGATACTGCCTGACTGACAGACTGACTCACTGACTGACTGATACTGACTGACTGACTCACTGACTGACCGAGACTGACTGACTAACTGCCTGACTGACTGAGACTGGACTGACTGACTGACTGACTGACTGACTGACTAACTGACTGACTGAGACTGACTGACTGACTGCTTGACTCTCTGACTGGTTATTTCACTGACTGACTGAATGACTAAATGACTGACTGACACTGACTGACTGACTGCTTGACTACCTGACTGACTGCTTGACTGACTAACTGACTGGACAGGACCGACCGACTGACTGACTGACAGACTGACTGAATAAGGATGACTGACAGACTGACTGAATAAGGCTGACTGACTGACTGACAGACTGACTGAATAAGGCTGACCGACTGACTGACTGCCTGACTGACTGACTGACTGAATGACTGACTGACTGACTGACCGAGACTGACTGACTGACTGACTGAGACTGGACTGGACTGACTGACTGACTGACTGACTGAGACTGACTGACTGACTGAGACTGACTAACTGACTGCACAGGACTGACCGACTGACTGACTGACTGACTGCCTGACTGACTGACTGACTGAATGACTGACTGACTGAGACTAAATGACTGACTGCTTGACTGACTGGCTGAAGGACTAACTGACTGACTGAGTGACTGACTGACTGGACTGACTGACTGAGACTGAATGACTGAGTGCTTGACTGATTGACTGTCAGACTGACTGACTGACTTCGCAAAAGGGAAAAATAAAAAAAAAGAATTATAAAATTAGAAAAAAATATTTGCATTTAAGATTTCCTTTCCGGCCGGGACTCGAACCCAGTACCACGCGCTTGGAACCCAACGGTCTAGCCATTGGGCTATCGGAGCTCTGTCGATGGAAGTCTTAAATATAATAAAAACAAAAAATGCACCTTGGTAATTATTGATTCAAACACTTTGAAATTTACAGGTCGAATAATTAAACTGACTCAGAATTTTTCTCCCTACATAAATAATCAATATTCGCAAAAGAGAAAAATTAAAAAAAAAAAGAAGAAGAAATTTCAAATTAGAAACTAAAAGTATACATTGAAGATTTTCGTTCAGGCTGGGACTCGAACCCAGCGCCACTCGCTTGGAAGCCTAACACTCTAGCCATTAGTCTATGGGAGCTCTGTCGGTGGGAGTTTTAAATATAATAAAAACAAAAAATGCACCTTGGTAATTGTTTATTTAAACACTTTGAAATCTTCGTGTCGAAAAATTAAACTGACTCAAAATTTTCTTCCCTACATAAATAATCAATAATTGCAAAGGAAAGAAATTGAAAAAAAAAGAATTTTCAAATTAGAAAAGAAATATATACATTGAAGATATTCGCTCCGGCTGGGACTCGAACCCAGGCCACTCGCTTGGAAGACCAGCGGTCTAGCCATTAGGCTATCGGAGTTCTGTCGAGCGGAGTCTTACTGCCTGACTGATACTGCCTGACTGACAGACTGACTCACTGACTGACTGATACTGACTGACTGACTCACTGACTGACCGAGACTGACTGACTAACTGCCTGACTGACTGAGACTGGACTGACTGACTGACTGACTGACTGACTGACTAACTGACTGACTGAGACTGACTGACTGACTGCTTGACTCTCTGACTGGCTATTTCACTGACTGACTGAATGACTAAATGACTGACTGACACTGACTGACTGACTGCTTGACTACCTGACTGACTGCTTGACTGACTAACTGACTGGACAGGACTGACCGACTGACTTACTGACAGACTGACTGAATAAGGATGACTGACAGACTGACTGAATAAGGATGACTGACAGACTGACTGAATAAGGATGACTGACTGACTGACTGACAGACTGACTGAATAAGGCTGACTGCCTGACTGACTGACTGACTGAATGACTGACTGACTGACTGACCGAGACTGACTGACTGACTGACTGAGACTGGACTGGACTGACTGACTGACTGACTGACTGAGACTGACTGACTGCTTTAGTGACTAACTGACTGCACAGGACTGACCGACTGACTGACTGACTGACTGCCTGACTGACTGACTGACTGAATGACTGACTGACTGAGACTAAATGACTGACTGCTTGACTGACTGGCTGAAGGACTAACTGACTGACTGAGTGACTGACTGACTGGACTGACTGACTGAGACTGAATGACTGAGTGCTTGACTGATTGACTGTCAGACTGACTGACTGACTTCGCAAAAATGAAAAATAAAAAAAAAAAGAATTATAAAATTAGAAAAAAATATTTGCATTTAAGATTTCCTTTCCGGCTGGGATTTGAACCCAGGGCGACACTCATGGAAGCCCAACGCTCTCGCCAATATACTATCGGATCTCTGTTGATCGGTGTCTTAATTATAATAAAAACAAAAAATGCACCTTAGTAATTATTGATCTAAAATCTTTGAAATCTAAAGGTCGAATGATTAAACTGACTCAGAATTTTCTTCCGTACATAAATAATCCATATTTGCAAAAGAAAGAAATTGAAAAAAAAAGAATCTTCAAATTAGAAGAGAAATATATACATGGAAGATTTTCGTTCCGGCCGGGACTCGAACCCAGTACCACGCGCTTGGAACCCAACGGTCTAGCCATTAGGCTATCGGAGCTCTGTCGATGGAAGTCTTAAATATAATAAAAACAAAAAATGCACCTTGGTAATTATTGATTCTAACACTTTGAAATTTACAGGTCGAATAATTAAACTGACTCAGAATTTTTCTCCCTACATAAATAATCAATATTCGCAAAAGAGAAAAATTAAAAAAAAAAAAGAAGAAGAAATTTCAAATTAGAAACTAAAGGTATACATTGAAGATTTTCTTTAAGGCTGGGACTCGAACCCAGGGCCACTCGCTTGGAAGCCTAACACTCTAGCCATTAGTCTATGGGAGCTCTGTCGATGGAAGTCTTAAATATAATAAAAACAAAAAATGCACCTTGGTAATTATTGATTCAAACACTTTGAAATTTACAGGTCGAATAATTAAACTGACTCAGAATTTTTCTCCCTACATAAATAATCAATATTCGCAAAAGAGAAAAATTAAAAAAAAAAAGAAGAAGAAATTTCAAATTAGAAACTAAAAGTATACATTGAAGATTTTCGTTCAGGCTGGGACTCGAACCCAGCGCCACTCGCTTGGAAGCCTAACACTCTAGCCATTAGTCTATGGGAGCTCTGTCGGTGGGAGTTTTAAATATAATAAAAACAAAAAATGCACCTTGGTAATTGTTTATTTAAACACTTTGAAATCTTCGTGTCGAAAAATTAAACTGACTCAGAATTTTCTTCCCTACATAAATAATCAATAATTGCAAAGGAAAGAAATTGAAAAAAAAAGAATTTTCAAATTAGAAAAGAAATATATACATTGAAGATATTCGCTCCGGCTGGGACTCGAACCCAGGCCACTCGCTTGGAAGACCAGCGGTCTAGCCATTAGGCTATCGGAGTTCTGTCGAGCGGAGTCTTACTGCCTGACTGATACTGCCTGACTGACAGACTGACTCACTGACTGACTGATACTGACTGACTGACTCACTGACTGACCGAGACTGACTGACTAACTGCCTGACTGACTGAGACTGGACTGACTGACTGACTGACTGACTGACTGACTAACTGACTGACTGAGACTGACTGACTGACTGCTTGACTCTCTGACTGGCTATTTCACTGACTGACTGAATGACTAAATGACTGACTGACACTGACTGACTGACTGCTTGACTACCTGACTGACTGCTTGACTGACTAACTGACTGGACAGGACTGACCGACTGACTTACTGACAGACTGACTGAATAAGGATGACTGACAGACTGACTGAATAAGGATGACTGACAGACTGACTGAATAAGGATGACTGACTGACTGACTGACAGACTGACTGAATAAGGCTGACTGCCTGACTGACTGACTGACTGAATGACTGACTGACTGACTGACCGAGACTGACTGACTGACTGACTGAGACTGGACTGGACTGACTGACTGACTGACTGACTGAGACTGACTGACTGCTTTAGTGACTAACTGACTGCACAGGACTGACCGACTGACTGACTGACTGACTGCCTGACTGACTGACTGACTGAATGACTGACTGACTGAGACTAAATGACTGACTGCTTGACTGACTGGCTGAAGGACTAACTGACTGACTGAGTGACTGACTGACTGGACTGACTGACTGAGACTGAATGACTGAGTGCTTGACTGATTGACTGTCAGACTGACTGACTGACTTCGCAAAAATGAAAAATAAAAAAAAAAAGAATTATAAAATTAGAAAAAAATATTTGCATTTAAGATTTCCTTTCCGGCTGGGATTTGAACCCAGGGCGACACTCATGGAAGCCCAACGCTCTCGCCAATATACTATCGGATCTCTGTTGATCGGTGTCTTAATTATAATAAAAACAAAAAATGCACCTTAGTAATTATTGATCTAAAATCTTTGAAATCTAAAGGTCGAATGATTAAACTGACTCAGAATTTTCTTCCGTACATAAATAATCCATATTTGCAAAAGAAAGAAATTGAAAAAAAAAGAATCTTCAAATTAGAAGAGAAATATATACATGGAAGATTTTCGTTCCGGCCGGGACTCGAACCCAGTACCACGCGCTTGGAACCCAACGGTCTAGCCATTAGGCTATCGGAGCTCTGTCGATGGAAGTCTTAAATATAATAAAAACAAAAAATGCACCTTGGTAATTATTGATTCTAACACTTTGAAATTTACAGGTCGAATAATTAAACTGACTCAGAATTTTTCTCCCTACATAAATAATCAATATTCGCAAAAGAGAAAAATTAAAAAAAAAAAAGAAGAAGAAATTTCAAATTAGAAACTAAAGGTATACATTGAAGATTTTCTTTAAGGCTGGGACTCGAACCCAGGGCCACTCGCTTGGAAGCCTAACACTCTAGCCATTAGTCTATGGGAGCTCTGTCGGTGGGAGTTTTAAATATAATAAAAACAAAAAATGCACCTTGGTAATTGTTTATTTAAACACTTTGAAATCTTCGTGTCGAAAAATTAAACTGACTCAGAATTTTCTTCCCTACATAAATAATCAATAATTGCAAAGGAAAGAAATTGAAAACAAAAAGAATTTTCAAATTAGAAAAGAAATATATACATTGAAGATATTCGCTCCGGCTGGGACTCGAACCCAGGCCACTCGCTTGGAAGACCAGCGGTCTAGCCATTAGGCTATCGGAGTTCTGTCGAGGGGAGTCTTACTACCTGACTGATACTGCCTGACTGACAGACTGACTCACTGACTGACTGATACTGACTGACTGACTCACTGACTGACCGAGACTGACTGACTAACTGCCTGACTGACTGAGACTGGACTGACTGACTGACTGACTGACTGACTGACTAACTGACTGACTGAGACTGACTGACTGACTGCTTGACTCTCTGACTGGCTATTTCACTGACTGACTGAATGACTAAATGACTGACTGACACTGACTGACTGACTGCTTGACTACCTGACTGACTGCTTGACTGACTAACTGACTGGACAGGACTGACCGACTGACTGACTGACAGACTGACTGAATAAGGATGACTGACAGACTGACTGAATAAGGCTGACTGACTGACTGACTGACAGACTGACTGAATAAGGCTGACCGACTGACTGCCTGACTGACTGACTGACTGAATGACTGACTGACTGACTGACCGAGACTGACTGACTGACTGACCGAGACTGACTGACTGACTGACTGAGACTGGACTGGACTGACTGACTGACTGACTGACTGAGACTGACTGACTGCTTTAGTGACTAACTGACTGCACAGGACTGACCGACTGACTGACTGACTGACTGACTGAATGACTGACTGACTGAGACTAAATGACTGACTGCTTGACTGACTGGCTGAAGGACTAACTGACTGACTGAGTGACTGACTGACTGGACTGACTGACTGAGACTGAATGACTGAGTGCTTGACTGATTGACTGTCAGACTGACTGACTGACTTCGCAAAAGGGAAAAATAAAAAAAAAGAATTATAAAATTAGAAAAAAATATTTGCATTAAAGATTTCCTTTCCGGCTGGGATTTGAACCCAGGGCGACACTCATGGAAGCCCAACGCTCTCGCCAATATACTATCGGATCTCTGTTGATCGGTGTCTTAATTATAATAAAAACAAAAAATGCACCTTAATAATTATTGATCTAAAATCTTTGAAATCTAAAGGTCGAATGATTAAACTGACTCAGAATTTTCCTCCGTACATAAATAATCCTCATTTGCAAAAGAAAGAAATTGAAAAAAAAAAGAATCTTCAAATTAGAAGAGAAATATATACATGGATGATTTTCGTTCCGGCCGGGACACGAACCCAGTTCCACGCGCTTGGAACCCAACGGTCTAGCCATTAGGCTATCGGAGCTCTGTCGATGGAAGTCTTAAATATAATAAAAACAAAAAATGCACCTTGGTAATTATTGATTCAAACACTTTGAAATTTACAGGTCGAATAATTAAACTGACTCAGAATTTTTCTCCCTACATAAATAATCAATATTCGCAAAAGAGAAAAATTAAAAAAAAAAGAAGAAGAAATTTCAAATTAGAAACTAAACGTATACATTGAAGATTTTCGTTCAGGCTGGGACTCGAACCCAGGGCCACTCGCTTGGAAGCCTAACACTCTAGCCATTAGTCTATGGGAGCTCTGTCGGTGGGAGTTTTAAATATAATAAAAACAAAAAATGCACCTTGGTAATTGTTTATTTAAACACTTTGAAATCTTCGTGTCGAAAAATTAAACTGACTCAGAATTTTCTTCCCTACATAAATAATCAATAATTGCAAAGGAAAGAAATTGAAAAAAAAAAAGAATTTTCAAATTAGAAAAGAAATATATACATTGAAGATATTCGCTCCGGCTGGGACTCGAACCCAGGCCACTCGCTTGGAAGACCAGCGGTCTAGCCATTAGGCTATCGGAGTTCTGTCGAGCGGAGTCTTACTGACTGACTGATACTGACTGACTGATACTGACTGACTGACTCACTTACTGACTGACTCACTGACTGACCGAGACTGACTGACTAACTGCCTGACTGACTGAGACTGGACTGACTGACTGACTGACTGACTGACTAACTGACTGACTGAGACTGACTGACTGCCTGCTTGACTCTCTGACTGGGTATTTCACTGACTGACTGAATGACTAAATGACTGACTGACACTGACTGACTGACTGCTTGACTACCTGACTGACTGCTTGACTGACTAACTGACTGGACAGGACTGACCGACTGACTGACAGACTGACTGAATAAGGATGACTGACAGACTGACTGAATAAGGCTGACTGACTGACTGACTGACAGACTGACTGAATAAGGCTGACCGACTGACTGACTGCCTGACTGACTGACTGACAGAATGACTGACTGACTGACTGACCGAGACTGACTGACTGACTGAGACTGGACTGGACTGACTGACTGACTGACTGACTGAGACTGACTGACTGCTTTAGTGACTAACTGACTGCACAGGACTGACCGACTGACTGACTGACTGACTGCCTGACTGACTGACTGACTGAATGACTGACTGACTGAGACTAAATGACTGACTGCTTGACTGACTGGCTGAAGGACTAACTGACTGACTGAGTGACTGACTGACTGGACTGACTGACTGAGACTGAATGACTGAGTGCTTGACTGATTGACTGTCAGACTGACTGACTGACTTCGCAAAAGGGAAAAATAAAAAAAAAAGAATTATAAAATTAGAAAAAAATATTTGCATTTAAGATTTTCTTTCCGTCTGGGATTTGAACCCAGGGCGACACTCATGGAAGCCCAACGCTCTCGCCAATATACTATCGGATCTCTGTTGATCGGTGTCTTAATTATAATAAAAACAAAAAATGCACCTTAGTAATTATTGATCTAAAATCTTTGAAATCTAAAGGTCGAATGATTAAACTGACTCAGAATTTTCTTCCGTACATAAATAATCCATATTTGCAAAAGAAAGAAATTGAAAAAAAAAGAATCTTCAAATTAGAAGAGAAATATATACATGGAAGATTTTCGTTCCGGCCGGGACTCGAACCCAGTACCACGCGCTTGGAACCCAACGGTCTAGCCATTAGGCTATCGGAGCTCTGTCGATGGAAGTCTTAAATATAATAAAAACAAAAAATGCACCTTGGTAATTATTGATTCAAACACTTTGAAATTTACAGGTCGAATAATTAAACTGACTCAGAATTTTTCTCCCTACATAAATAATCAATATTCGCAAAAGAGAAAAATTAAAAAAAAAAGAAGAAGAAATTTCAAATTAGAAACTAAAAGTATACATTGAAGATTTTCGTTCAGGCTGGGACTCGAACCCAGGGCCACTCGCTTGGAAGCCTAACACTCTAGCCATTAGTCTATGGGAGCTCTGTCGGTGGGAGTTTTAAATATAATAAAAACAAAAAATGCACCTTGGTAATTGTTCATTTAAACACTTTGAAATCTTCGTGTCGAAAAATTAAACTGACTCAGAATTTTCTTCCCTACATAAATAATCAATAATTGCAAAGGAAAGAAATTGAAAAAAAAAAGAATTTTCAAATTAGAAAAGAAATATATACATTGAAGATATTCGCTCCGGCTGGGACTCGAACCCAGGCCACTCGCTTGGAAGACCAGCGGTCTAGCCATTAGGCTATCGGAGTTCTGTCGAGCGGAGTCTTACTGCCTGACTGATACTGCCTGACTGACAGACTGACTCACTGACTGACTGATACTGACTGACTGACTCACTGACTGACCGAGACTGACTGACTAACTGCCTGACTGACTGAGACTGGACTGACTGACTGACTGACTGACTGACTGACTGACTGACTAACTGACTGACTGAGACTGACTGACTGCCTGCTTGACTCTCTGACTGGGTATTTCACTGACTGACTGAATGACTAAATGACTGACTGACACTGACTGACTGACTGCTTGACTACCTGACTGACTGCTTGACTGACTAACTGACTGGACAGGACTGACCGACTGACTGACTGACAGACTGACTGAATAAGGATGACTGACAGACTGACTGAATAAGGCTGACTGACTGACTGACTGACAGACTGACTGAATAAGGCTGACCGACTGACTGACTGCCTGACTGACTGACTGACAGAATGACTGACTGACTGAGTGACCGAGACTGACTGACTGACTGAGACTGGACTGGACTGACTGACTGACTGACTGACTGAGACTGACTGACTGCTTTAGTGACTAACTGACTGCACAGGACTGACCGACTGACTGACTGACTGACTGCCTGACTGACTGACTGACTGAATGACTGACTGACTGAGACTAAATGACTGACTGCTTGACTGACTGGCTGAAGGACTAACTGACTGACTGAGTGACTGACTGACTGGACTGACTGACTGAGACTGAATGACTGAGTGCTTGACTGATTGACTGTCAGACTGACTGACTGACTTCGCAAAAGGGAAAAATAAAAAAAAAAGAATTATAAAATTAGAAAAAAATATTCGCATTTAAGATTTCCTTTCCGGCTGGGATTTGAACCCAGGGCGACACTCATGGAAGCCCAACGCTCTCGCCAATATACTATCGGATCTCTGTTGATCGGTGTCTTAATTATAATAAAAACAAAAAATGCACCTTAGTAATTATTGATCTAAAATCTTTGAAATCTAAAGGTCGAATGATTAAACTGACTCAGAATTTTCTTCCGTACATAAATAATCCATATTTGCAAAAGAAAGAAATTGAAAAAAAAAAGAATATTCAAATTAGAAGAGAAATATATACATGGAAGATTTTCGTTCCGGCCGGGACTCGAATCCAGTACCACGCGCTTGGAACCCAACGGTCTAACCATTAGGCTATCGGAGCTCTGTCGATGGAAGTCTTAAATATAATAAAAACAAAAAATGCACCTTGGTAATTATTGATTCAAACACTTTGAAATTTACAGGTCGAATAATTAAACTGACTCAGAATTTTTCTCCCTACATAAATAATCAATATTCGCAAAAGAGAAAAATTAAAAATAAAGAAGAAGAAATTTCAAATTAGAAACTAAAAGTATACGTTGAAGATTTTCGTTCAGGCTGGGACTCGAACCCAGGGCCACTCGCTTGGAAGCCTAACACTCTAGCCATTAGTCTATGGGAGCTCTGTCGGTGGGAGTTTTAAATATAATAAAAACAAAAAATGCACCTTGGTAATTGTTTATTTAAACACTTTGAAATCTTCGTGTCGAAAAATTAAACTGACTCAGAATTTTCTTCCCTGCATAAATAATCAATAATTGCAAAGGAAAGAAATTGAAAAAAAAAAGAATTTTCAAATTAGAAAAGAAATATATACATTGAAGATATTCCCTCCGGCTGGGACTCGAACCCAGGCCACTCGCTTGGAAGACCAGCGGTCTAGCCATTAGGCTATCGGAGTTCTGTCGAGCGGAGTCTTACTGCCTGACTGATACTGCCTGACTGACAGACTGACTCACTGACTGACTGATACTGACTGACTGACTCACTGACTGACCGAGACTGACTGACTAACTGCCTGACTGACTGAGACTATACTGACTGACTGACTGACTGACTGACTGACTGACTAACTGACTGACTGAGACTGACTGACTGACTGCTTGACTCTCTGACTGGCTATTTCACTGACTGACTGAATGACTAAATGACTGACTGACACTGACTGACTGACTGCTTGACTACCTGACTGACTGCTTGACTGACTAACTGACTGGACAGGACTGACCGACTGACTGACTGACAGACTGAATAAGGATGACTGACAGACTGACTGAATAAGGCTGACTGACTGACTGACTGACAGACTGACTGAATAAGGCTGACCGACTGACTGACTGCCTGACTGACTGACTGACTGACTGACTGAATGACTGACTGACTGACTGACCGAGACTGACTGACTGAGACTGGACTGGACTGACTGACTGACTGAGACTGACTGACTGCTTTAGTGACTAACTGACTGCACAGGACTGACCGACTGACTGACTGACTGACTGCCTGACTGACTGACTGACTGAATGACTGACTGACTGAGACTAAATGACTGACTGCTTGACTGACTGGCTGAAGGACTAACTGACTGACTGAGTGACTGACTGACTGGACTGACTGACTGAGACTGAATGACTGAGTGCTTGACTGATTGACTGTCAGACTGACTGACTGACTTCGCAAAAGGGAAAAATAAAAAAAAAAGAATTATAAAATTAGAAAAAAATATTTGCATTTAAGATTTCCTTTCCGGCTGGGATTTGAACCCAGGGCGACACTCATGGAAGCCCAACGCTCTCGCCAATATACTATCGGATCTCTGTTGATCGGTGTCTTAATTATAATAAAAACAAAAAATGCACCTTAGTAATTATTGATCTAAAATCTTTGAAATCTAAAGGTCGAATGATTAAACTGACTCAGAATTTTCTTCCGTACATAAATAATCCATATTTGCAAAAGAAAGAAATTGAAAAAAAAAGAATCTTCAAATTAGAAGAGAAATATATACATTTAAGATTTTCGTTCCGGCCGGGACTCGAACCCAGTACCACGCGCTTGGAACCCAACGGTCTAGCCATTAGGCTATCGGAGCTCTGTCGCTGGAAGTCTTAAATATAATAAAAACAAAAAATGCACCTTGGTAATTATTGATTCAAACACTTTGAAATTTACAGGTCGAATAATTAAACTGACTCAGAATTTTTCTCCCTACATAAATAATCAATATTCGCAAAAGAGAAAAATTAAAAAAAAAAAGAAGAAGAAATTTCAAATTAGAAACTAAAAGTATACATTGAAGATTTTCGTTCAGGCTGGGACTCGAACCCAGGGCCACTCGCTTGGAAGCCTAACACTCTAGCCATTAGTCTATGGGAGCTCTGTCGGTGGGAGTTTTAAATATAATAAAAACAAAAAAATGCACCTTGGTAATTGTTTATTTAAACACTTTGAAATCTTCGTGTCGAAAAATTAAACTGACTCAGAATTTTCTTCCCTACATAAATAATCAATAATTGCAAAGGAAAGAAATTGAAAAAAAAAAGAATTTTCAAATTAGAAAAGAAATATATACATTGAAGATATTCGCTCCGGCTGGGACTCGAACTCAGGCCACTCGCTTGGAAGACCAGCGGTCTAGCCATTAGGCTATCGGAGTTCTGTCGAGCGGAGTCTTACTGCCTGACTGATACTGCCTGACTGACAGACTGACTCACTGATACTGACTGACTGACTCACTGACTGACCGAGACTGACTGACTAACTGCCTGACTGACTGAGACTGGACTGACTGACTGACTGACTGACTGACTGACTAACTGACTGACTGAGACTGACTGACTGACTGCTTGACTCTCTGACTGGCTATTTCACTGACTGACTGAATGACTAAATGACTGACTGACACTGACTGACTGACTGCTTGACTACCTGACTGACTGCTTGACTGACTAACTGACTGGACAGGACTGACCGACTGACTGACTGACAGACTGACTGAATAAGGATGACTGACAGACTGACTGAATAAGGCTGACTGACTGACTGACTGACAGACTGACTGAATAAGGCTGACCGACTGACTGACTGCCTGACTGACTGACTGACTGAATGACTGACTGACTGACTGACCGAGACTGACTGACTGACTGACTGAGACTGGACTGGACTGACTGACTGACTGACTGACTGAGACTGACTGACTGCTTTAGTGACTGACTGCACCAGAGGACTGACCGACTGACTGACTGACTGACTGCCTGACTGACTGAATGACTGAATGACTGACTGACTGAGACTAAATGACTGACTGCTTGACTGACTGGCTGAAGGACTAACTGACTGACTGAGTGACTGACTGACTGGACTGACTGACTGAGACTGAATGACTGAGTGCTTGACTGATTGACTGTCAGACTGACTGACTGACTTCGCAAAAGGGAAAAATAAAAAAAAAAGAATTATAAAATTAGAAAAAAATATTTGCATTTAAGATTTCCTTTCCGGCTGGGATTAGAACCCAGGGCGACACTCATGGAAGCCCAACGCTCTCGCCAATATACTATCGGATGTCCGTTGATCGGTGTCTTAATTATAATAAAAACAAAAAATGCACCTTAGTAATTATTGATCTAAAATCTTTGAAATCTAAAGGTCGAATGATTAAACTGACTCAGAATTTTCTTCCGTACATAAATAATCCATATTTGCAAAAGAAAGAAATTGAAAAAAAAAGAATCTTCAAATTAGAAGAGAAATATATACATGGAAGCTTTTCGTTCCGGCCGGGACTCGAACCCAGTACCACGCGCTTGGAACCCAACGGTCTAGCCATTAGGCTATCGGAGCTCTGTCGATGGAAGTCTTAAATATAATAAAAACAAAAAATGCACCTTGGTAATTATTGATTCAAACACTTTGAAATTTACAGGTCGAATAATTAAACTGACTCAGAATTTTTCTCCCTACATAAATAATCAATATTCGCAAAAGAGAAAAATTAAAAAAAAAGAAGAAGAAATTTCAAATTAGAAACTAAAAGTATACATTGAAGATTTTCGTTCAGGATGGAACTCGAACCCAGGGCCACTCGCTTGGAAGCCTAACACTCTAGCCATTAGTCTATGGGAGCTCTGTCGGTGGGAGTTTTAAATATAATAAAAACAAAAAATGCACCTTGGTAATTGTTTATTTAAACACTTTGAAATCTTCGTGTCGAAAAATTAAACTGACTCAGAATTTTCTTCCCTACATAAATAATCAATAATTGCAAAGGAAAGAAATTGAAAAAAAAAAGAATTTTCAAATTAGAAAAGAAATATATACATTGAAGATATTCGCTCCGGCTGGGACTCGAACCCAGGCCACTCGCTTGGAAGACCAGCGGTCTAGCCATTAGGCTATCGGAGTTCTGTCGAGCGGAGTCTTACTGCCTGACTGATACTGCCTGACTGACAGACTGACTCACTGACTGACTGATACTGACTGACTGACTCACTGACTGACCGAGACTGACTGACTAACTGCCTGACTGACTGAGACTGGACTGACTGACTGACTGACTGACTGACTGACTAACTGACTGACTGAGACTGACTGACTGACTGCTTGACTCTCTGACTGGCTATTTCTTTGACTGACTGAATGACTAAATGACTGACTGACACTGACTGACTGACTGCTTGACTACCTGACTGACTGCTTGACTGACTAACTGACTGGACAGGACTGACCGACTGACTGACTGACAGACTGACTGAATAAGGCTGACCGACTGACTGACTGCCTGACTGACTGACTGACTGAATGACTGACTGACTGACTGACCGAGACTGACTGACTGACTGACTGAGACTGGACTGGACTGACTGACTGACTGACTGACTGAGACTGACTGACTGCTTTAGTGACTAACTGACTGCACAGGACTGACCGACTGACTGACTGACTGACTGCCTGACTGACTGACTGACTGAATGACTGACTGACTGAGACTAAATGACTGACTGCTTGACTGACTGGCTGAAGGACTAACTGACTGACTGAGTGACTGACTGACTGGACTGACTGACTGAGACTGAATGACTGAGTGCTTGACTGATTGACTGTCAGACTGACTGACTGACTTCGCAAAAGGGAAAAATAAAAAATAAAAAATTATAAAATTAGAAAAAAATATTTGCATTTAAGATTTCCTTTCCGGCTGGGATTTGAACCCAGGGCGACACTCATGGAAGCCCAACGCTCTCGCCAATATACTATCGGATCTCTGTTGATCGGTGTCTTAATTATAATAAAAACAAAAAATGCACCTTAGTAATTATTGATCTAAAATCTTTGAAATCCAAAGGTCGAATGATTAAACTGACTCAGAATTTTCTTCCGTACATAAATAATCCATATTTGCAAAAGAAAGAAATTGAAAAAAAAAGAATCTTCAAATTAGAAGAGAAATATATACATGGAAGATTTTCGTTCCGGCCGGGACTCGAACCCAGTACCACGCGCTTGGAACCCAACGGTCTAGCCATTAGGCTATCGGAGCTCTGTCGATGGAAGTCTTAAATATAATAAAAACAAAAAATGCACCTTGGTAATTATTGATTCAAACACTTTGAAATTTAGAGGTCGAATAATTAAACTGACTCAGAATTTTTCTCCCTACATAAATAATCAATATTCGCAAAAGAGAAACATTAAAAAAAAGAAGAAGAAATTTCAAATTAGAAACTAAAAGTATACATTGAAGATTTTCGTTCAGGCTGGGACTCGAACCCAGGGCCACTCGCTTGGAAGCCTAACACTCTAGCCATTAGTCTATGGGAGCTCTGTCGGTGGGAGTTTTAAATATAGTAAAAACAAAAAATGCACCTTGGTAATTGTTTATTTAAACACTTTGAAATCTTCGTGTCGAAAAATTAAACTGACTCAGAATTTTCTTCCCTACATAAATAATCAATAATTGCAAAGGAAAGAAATTGAAAAAAAAAAGAATTTTCAAATTAGAAAAGAAATATATACATTGAAGATATTCGCTCCGGCTGGGACTCGAACCCAGGCCACTCGCTTGGAAGACCAGCGGTCTAGCCAGTAGGCTATCGGAGTTCTGTCGAGCGGAGTCTTACTGCCTGACTGATACTGCCTGACTGACTGACTGACTCACTGACTGACTGATACTGACTGACTGACTCACTGACTGACCGAGACTGACGGACTAACTGCCTGACTGACTGAGACTGGACTGACTGACTGACTGACTGACTGACTAACTGACTGACTGAGACTGACTGACTGACTGCTTGACTCTCTGACTGGCTATTTCACTGACTGACTGAATGACTAAATGACTGACTGACACTGACTGACTGACTGCTTGACTACCTGACTGACTGCTTGACTGACTAACTGACTGGACAGGACTGACCGACTGACTGACTGACAGACTGACTGAATAAGGATGACTGACAGACTGACTGAATAAGGCTGACTGACTGACTGACTGACAGACTGACTGAATAAGGCTGACCGACTGACTGACTGCCTGACTGACTGACTGACTGAATGACTGACTAACTGACTGACCGAGACTGACTGACTGACTGACTGAGACTGGACTGGACTGACTGACTGACTGACTGACTGAGACTGACTGACTGCTTTAGTGACTAACTGACTGCACAGGACTGACCGACTGACTGACTGACTGACTGACTGAGACTGACTGACTGCTTTAGTGACTAACTGACTGCACAGGACTGACCGACTGACTGACTGACTGACTGCCTGACTGACTGACTGACTGAATGACTGACTGACTGAGACTAAATGACTGACTGCTTGACTGACTGGCTGAAGGACTAACTGACTGACTGAGTGACTGACTGACTGGACTGACTGACTGAGAGTGAATGACTGAGTGCTTGACTGATTGACTGTCAGACTGACTGACTGACTTCGCAAAAGGGAAAAATAAAAAAAAAGAATTATAAAATTAGAAAAAAATATTTGCATTTAAGATTTCCTTTCCGGCTGGGATTTGAACCCAGGGCGACACTCATGGAAGCCCAACGCTCTCGCCAATATACTATCGGATCTCTGTTGATCGGTGTCTTAATTATAATAAAAACAAAAAATGCACCTTAGTAATTATTGATCAAAAATCTTTGAAATCTAAAGGTCGAATGATTAAACTGACTCAGAATTTTCTTCCGTACATAAATAATCCATATTTGCAAAAGAAAGAAATTGAAAAAAAAAAAGAATCTTCAAATTAGAAGAGAAATATATACATGGAAGATTTTCGTTCCGGCCGGGACTCGAACCCAGTACCACGCGCTTGGAACCCAACGGTCTAGCCATTAGGCTATCGGAGCTCTGTCGATGGAAGTCTTAAATATAGTAAAAACAAAAAATGCACCTTGGTAATTATTGATTCAAACACTTTGAAATTTACAGGTCGAATAATTAAACTGACTCAGAATTTTTCTCCCTACATAAATAATCAATATTCGCAAAAGAGAAAAATTAAAAAAAAAAGAAGAAGAAATTTCAAATTAGAAACTAAAAGTATACATTGAAGATTTTCGTTCAGGCTGGGACTCGAACCCAGGGCCACTCGCTTGGAAGCCTAACACTCTAGCCATTAGTCTATGGGAGCTCTGTCGGTGGGAGTTTTAAATATAATAAAAACAAAAAATGCACCTTGGTAATTGTTTATTTAAACACTTTGAAATCTTCGTGTCGAAAAATTAAACTGACTCAGAATTTTCTTCCCTACATAAATAATCAATAATTGCAAAGGAAAGAAATTGAAAAAAAAAAGAATTTTCAAATTAGAAAAGAAATATATACATTGAAGATATTCGCTCCGGCTGGGACTCGAACCCAGGCCACTCGCTTGGAAGACCAGCGGTCTAGCCATTAGGCTATCGGAGTTCTGTCGAGCGGAGTCTTACTGCCTGACTGATACTGCCTGACTGACAGACTGACTCACTGACTGACTGATACTGACTGACTGACTCACTGACTGACCGAGACTGACTGACTAACTGCCTGACTGACTGAGACTGGACTGACTGACTGACTGACTAACTGACTGACTAACTGACTGACTGAGACTGACTGACTGACTGCTTGACTCTCTGACTGGCTATTTCACTGACTGACTGAATGACTAAATGACTGACTGACACTGACTGACTGACTGCTTGACTACCTGACTGACTGCTTGACTGACTAACTGACTGGACAGGACTGACCGACTGACTGACTGACAGACTGACTGAATAAGGATGACTGACAGACTGACTGAATAAGGCTGACTGACTGACTGACTGACAGACTGACTGAATAAGGCTGACCGACTGACTGACTGCCTGACTGACTGACTGACTGAATGACTGACTGACTGACTGACCGAGACTGACTGACTGACTGACTGAGACTGGACTGGACTGACTGACTGACTGACTGACTGAGACTGACTGACTGCTTTAGTGACTAACTGACTGCACAGGACTGACCGACTGACTGACTGACTGACTGCCTGACTGACTGACTGACTGAATGACTGACTGACTGAGACTAAATGACTGACTGCTTGACTGACTGGCTGAAGGACTAACTGACTGACTGAGTGACTGACTGACTGGACTGACTGACTGAGACTGAATGACTGAATGCTTGACTGATTGACTGTCAGACTGACTGACTGACTTCGCAAAAGGGAAAAATAAAAAAAAAAGAATTATAAAATTAGAAAAAAATATTTGCATTTAAGATTTCCTTTCCGGCCGGGACTCGAACCCAGTACCACGCGCTTGGATCCCAACGGTCTAGCCATTAGGCTATCGGAGCTCTGTCGATGGAAGTCTTAAATATAATAAAAACAAAAAATGCACCTTGGTAATTATTGATTCAAACACTTTGAAATTTACAGGTCGAATAATTAAACTGACTCAGAATTTTTCTCCCTACATAAATAATCAATATTCGCAAAAGAGAAAAATTAAAAAAAAAAGAAGAAGAAATTTCAAATTAGAAACTAAAAGTATACATTGAAGATTTTCGTTCAGGCTGGGACTCGAACCCAGGGCCACTCGTTTGGAAGCCTAACACTCTAGCCATTAGTCTATGGGAGCTCTGTCGGTGGGAGTTTTAAATATAATAAAAACAAAAAATGCACCTTGGTAATTGTTTATTTAAACACTTTGAAATCTTCGTGTCGAAAAATTAAACTGACTCAGAATTTTCTTCCCTACATAAATAATCAATAATTGCAAAGGAAAGAAATTGAAAAAAAAAAAGAATTTTCAAATTAGAAAAGAAATATATACATTGAAGATATTCGCTCCGGCTGGGACTCGAACCCAGGCCACTCGCTTGGAAGACCAGCGGTCTAGCCATTAGGCTATCGGAGTTCTGTCGAGCGGAGTCTTACTGCCTGACTGATACTGCCTGACTGACAGACTGACTCACTGACTGACTGATACTGACTGACTGACTCATTGACTGACCGAGACTGACTGACTAACTGCCTGACTGACTGAGACTGGACTGACTGACTGACTGACTGACTGACTGACTAACTGACTGACTGTGACTGACTGCTTGACTCTCTGACTGGCTATTTCACTGACTGACTGAATGACTAAATGACTGACTGACACTGACTGACTGACTGCTTGACTACCTGACTGACTGCTTGACTGACTAACTGACTGGACAGGACTGACCGACTGACTGACTGACAGACAGACTGAATAAGGATGACTGACAGACTGACTGAATAAGGCTGACTGACTGACTGACTGACTGAATAAGGCTGACCGACTGACTGACTGCCTGACTGACTGACTGACTGAATGACTGACTGACTGACTGACTGAGACTGGACTGGACTGACTGACTGACTGACTGAGACAGACTGACTGTTTTAGTGACTAACTGACTGCACAGGACTGACCGACTGACTGACTGACTGACTGTCTGACTGACTGACTGACTGAATGACTGACTGACTGAGACTAAATGACTGACTGCTTGACTGACTGGCTGAAGGACTAACTGACTGACTGAGACTAAATGACTGACTGCTTGACTGACTGGCTGAAGGACTAACTGACTGACTGAGTGACTGACTGACTGGACTGACTGACTGAGACTGAATGACTGAGTGCTTGACTGATTGACTGTCAGACTGACTGACTGACTTCGCAAAAGGGAAAAATAAAAAAAAAAGAATTATTAAATTAGAAAAAAATATTTGCATTTAAGATTTCCTTTCCGGCTGGGATTTGAACCCAGGGCGACACTCATGGAAGCCCAACGCTCTCGCCAATATACTATCGGCTCTCTGTTGATCGGTGTCTTAATTATAATAAAAACAAAAAATGCACCTTAGTAATTATTGATCTGAAATCTTTGAAATCTAAAGGTCGAATGATTAAACTGACTCAGAATTTTCTTCCGTACATAAATAATCGATATTTGCAAAAGAAAGAAATTGAAAAAAAAAAGAATCTTCAAATTAGAAGAGAAATATATACATGGAAGATTTTCGTTCCGGCCGGGACTCGAACCCAGTACCACGCGCTTGGAACCCAACGGTCTAGCCATTAGGCTATCGGAGCTCTGTCGCTGGAAGTCTTAAATATAGTAAAAACAAAAAATGCACCTTGGTAATTATTGATTCAAACACTTTGAAATTTACAGGTCGAATAATTAAACTGACTCAGAATTTTTCTCCCTACATAAATAATCAATATTCGCAAAAGAGAAAAATTAAAAAAAAAAGAAGAAGAAATTTCAAATTAGAAACTAAAAGTATACATTGAAGATTTTCGTTCAGGCTGGGACTCGAACCCAGGGCCACTCGCTTGGAAGCCTAACACTCTAGCCATTAGTCTATGGGAGCTCTGTCGGTGGGAGTTTTAAATATAATAAAAACAAAAAATGCACCTTGGTAATTGTTTATTTAAACACTTTGAAATCTTTGTGTCGAAAAATTAAACTGACTCAGAATTTTCTTCCCTACATAAATAATCAATAATTGCAAAGGAAAGAAATTGAAAAAAAAAAGAATTTTCAAATTAGAAAAGAAATATATACATTGAAGATATTCGCTCCGGCTGGGACTCGAACCCAGGCCACTCGCTTGGAAGACCAGCGGTCTAGCCATTAGGCTATCGGAGTTCTGTCGAGCGGAGTCTTACTGCCTGACTGACAGACTGACTCACTGACTGACTGATACTGACTGACTGACTCACTGACTGACCGAGACTGACTGACTAACTGCCTGACTGACTGAGACTGGACTGACTGACTGACTGACTGACTGACTGACTAACTGACTGACTGAGACTGACTGACTGACTGCTTGACTCTCTGACTGGCTATTTCACTGACTGACTGAATGACTAAATGACTGACTGACACTGACTGACTGACTGCTTGACTACCTGACTGACTGCTTGACTGACTAACTGACTGGACAGGACTGACCGACTGACTGACTGACAGACTGACTGAATAAGGATGACTGACAGACTGACTGAATAAGGCTGACTGACTGACTGACTAACAGACTGACTGAATAAGGCTGACCGACTGACTGACTGCCTGACTGACTGACTGACTGAATGACTGACTGACTGACTGACCGAGACTGACTGACTGACTGACTGAGACTGACTGACTGCTTTAGTGACTAACTGACTGCACAGGACTGACCGACTGACTGACTGACTGACTGCCTGACTGACTGACTGACTGAATGACTGACTGACTGAGACTAAATGACTGACTGCTTGACTGACTGGCTGAAGGACTAACTGACTGACTGAGTGACTGACTGACTGGACTGACTGACTGAGACTGAATGACTGAGTGCTTGACTGATTGACTGTCAGACTGACTGACTGACTTCGCAAAAGGGAAAAATAAAAAAAAAGAATTATAAAATTAGAAAAAAATATTTGCATTTAAGATTTCCTTTCCGGCTGGGATTTAAACCCAGGGCGACACTCATGGAAGCCCAACGCTCTCGCCAATATACTATCGGATCTCTGTTGATCGGTGTCTTAATTATAATAAAAACAAAAAATGCACCTTAGTAATTATTGATCTAAAATCTTTGAAATCTAAAGGTCGAATGATTAAACTGACTCAGAATTTTCTTCCGTACATAAATAATCCATATTTGCAAAAGAAAGAAATTGAAAAAAAAAGAATCTTAAAATTAGAAGAGAAATATATACATGGAAGATTTTCGTTCCGGCCGGGACTCGAACCCAGTACCACGCACTTGGAACCCAACGGACTAGCCATTAGGCTATCGGAGCTCTGTCGATGGAAGTCTTAAATATAATAAAAACAAAAAATGCACCTTAGTAATTATTGATTCAAACACTTTGAAATTTACAGGTCGAATAATTAAACTGACTCAGAATTTTTCTCCCTACATAAATAATCAATATTCGCAAAAGAGAAAAATTAAAAAAAAAAAAGAAGAAGAAATTTCAAATTAGAAACTAAAAGTATACATTGAAGATTTTCGTTCAGACTGGGACGAACCCAGGGCCACTCGCTTGGAAGCCTAACACTCTAGCCATTAGTCTATGGGAGCTCTGTCGGTGGGAGTTTTAAATATAATAAAAACAAAAAATGCACCTTGGTAATTGTTTATTTAAACACTTTGAAATCTTCGTGTCGAAAAATTAAACTGACTCAGAATTTTCTTCCCTACATAAATAATCAATAATTGCAAAGGAAAGAAATTGAAAAAAAAAGAATTTTCAAATTAGAAAAGAAATATATACATTGAAGATATTCGCTCCGGCTGGGACTCGAACCCAGGCCACTCGCTTGGAAGACCAGCGGTCTAGCCATTAGGCTATCGGAGTTCTGTCGAGCGGAGTCTTACTGCCTGACTTATACTGCCTGACTGACAGACTGACTCACTGACTGACTGATACTGACTGACTGACTCACTGACTGACCGAGACTGACTGACTAACTGCCTGACTGACTGAGACTGGACTGACTGACTGACTGACTGACTGACTGACTGACTGACTGACTGAGACTGACTGACTGACTGCTTGACTCTCTGACTGGCTATTTCACTGACTGACTGAATGACTAAATGACTGACTGACACTGACTGACTGACTGCTTGACTACCTGACTGACTGCTTGACTGACTAACTGACTGGACAGGACTGACCGACTGACTGACTGACAGACTGACTGAATAAGGATGACTGACAGACTGACTGAATAAGGCTGACTGACTGACTGACTGACAGACTGACTGAATAAGGCTGACCGACTGACTGACTGCCTGACTGACTGACTGACTGAATGACTGACTGACTGACTAACCGAGACTGACTGACTGACTGACTGAGACTGGACTGGACTGACTGACTGACTGACTGACTGAGACTGACTGACTGCTTTAGTGACTAACTGACTGCACAGGACTGACCGACTGACTGACTGACTGACTGCCTGACTGACTGACTGACTGAATGACTGACTGACTGAGACTAAATGACTGACTGCTTGACTGACTGGCTGAAGGACTAACTGACTGACTGAGTGACTGACTGACTGGACTGACTGACTGAGACTGAATGACTGAGTGCTTGACTGATTGACTGTCAGACTGACTGACTGACTTCGCAAAAGGGAAAAATAAAAAAAAAAGAATTATAAAATTAGAAAAAAATATTTGCATTTAAGATTTCCTTTCCGGCCGGGACTCTAACCCAGTACCACGGGCTAGGAACCCAACGGTCTAGCCATTAGGCTATCGGAGCTCTGTCGATGGAAGTCTTAAATATAATAAAAACAAAAAATGCACCTTGGTAATTATTGATTCAAACACTTTGAAATTTACAGGTCGAATAATTAAACTGACTCAGAATTTTTCTCCCTACATAAATAATCAATATTCGCAAAAGAGAAAAATTAAAAAAAAAAAGAAGAAGAAATTTCAAATTAGAAACTAAAAGTATACATTGAAGATTTTCGTTCAGGCTGGGACGAACCCAGGGCCACTCGCTTGGAAGCCTAACACTCTAGCCATTAGTCTATGGGAGCTCTGGCGGTGGGAGTTTTAAATATAATAAAAACAAAAAATGCACCTTGGTAATTGTTTATTTAAACACTTTGAAATCTTCGTGTCGAAAAATTAAACTGACTCAGAATTTTCTTCCCTACATAAATAATCAATAATTGCAAAGGAAAGAAATTGAAAAAAAAAGAATTTTCAAATTAGAAAAGAAATATATACATTGAAGATATTCGCTCCGGCTGGGACTCGAACCCAGGCCACTCGCTTGGAAGACCAGCGGTCTAGCCATTAGGCTATCGGAGTTCTGTCGAGCGGAGTCTTACTGCCTGACTGATACTGCCTGACTGACAGACTGACTCACTGACTGACTGATACTGACTGACTGACTCACTGACTGACCGAGACTGACTGACTAACTGCCTGACTGACTGAGACTGGACTGACTGACTGACTGACTGACTGACTGACTAACTGCCTGACTGAGACTGACTGACTGACTGCTTGACTCTCTGACTGGCTATTTCACTGACTGACTGAATGACTAAATGACTGACTGACACTGACTGACTGACTGCTTGACTACCTGACTGACTGCTTGACTGACTAACTGACTGGACAGGACTGACCGACTGACTGACTGACAGACTGACTGAATAAGGCTGACTGACTGACTGACTGACAGACTGACTGAATAAGGCTGACCGACTGACTGACTGCCTGACTGACTGACTGACTGAGACTGGACTGACTGACTGACTGACTGACTGAGACTGACTGACTGCTTTAGTGACTAACTGACTGCACAGGACTGACCGACTGACTGACTGACTGACTGCCTGACTGACTGACTGACTGAATGACTGACTGACTGAGACTAAATGACTGACTGCTTGACTGACTGGCTGAGGGACTAACTGACTGACTGAGTGACTGACTGACTGGACTGACTAACTGAGACTGAATGACTGAGTGCTTGACTGATTGACTGTCAGACTGACTGACTGACTTCGCAAAAGGGAAAAATAAAAAAAAAAGAATTATAAAATTAGAAAAAAATATTTGCATTTAAGATTTCCTTTCCGGCTGGGATTTGAACCCAAGGCGACACTCATGGAAGCCCAACGCTCTCGCCAATATACTATCGGATCTCTGTTGATCGGTGTCTTAATTATAATAAAAACAAAAAATGCACCTTAGTAATTATTGATCTAAAATCTTTGAAATCTAAAGGTCGAATGATTAAACTGACTCAGAATTTTCTTCCGTACATAAATAATCCATATTTGCAAAAGAAAGAAATTGAAAAAAAAAAAAGAATCTTCAAATTAGAAGAGAAATATATACATGGAAGATTTTCGTTCCGGCCGGGACTCGAACCCAGTACCACGCGCTTGGAACCCAACGTTCTAGCCATTAGGCTATCGGAGCTCTGTCGACGGAAGTCTTAAATATAATAAAAACAAAAAATGCACCTTGGTAATTATTGATTCAAACACTTTGAAATTTACAGGTCGAATAATTAAACTGACTCAGAATTTTTCTCCCTACATAAATAATTAATATTCGCAAAAGAGAAAAATTAAAAAAAAAGAAGAAGAAATTTCAAATTAGAAACTAAAAGTATACATTGAAGATTTTCGTTCAGGCTGGGACTCGAACCCAGGGCCACTCGCTTGGAAGCCTAACACTCTAGCCATTAGTCTATGAGAGCTCTGTCGGTGGGAGTTTTAAATATAATAAAAACAAAAAATGCACCTTGGTATTTGTTTATTTAAACACTTTGAAATCTTCGTGTCGAAAAATTAAACTGACTCAGAATTTTCTTCCCTACATAAATAATCAATAATTGCAAAGGAAAGAAATTGAAAAAAAAAAGAATTTTCAAATTAGAAAAGAAATATATACATTGAAGATATTCGCTCCGGCTGGGACTCGAACCCAGGCCACTCGCTTGGAAGACCAGCGGTCTAGCCATTAGGCTATCGGAGTTCTGTCGAGCGGAGTCTTACTGCCTGACTGATACTGCCTGACAGACAGACTGACTCACTGACTGACTGATACTGACTGACTGACTCACTGACTGACCGAGACTGATTGACTAACTGCTTGACTGACTGAGACTGGACTGACTGACTGACTGACTGACTGACTGACTAACTGACTGACTGAGACTGACTGACTGACTGCTCGACTCTCTGACTGGCTATTTCACTGACTGACTGAATGACTAAATGACTGACTGACACTGACTGACTGACTGCTTGACTACCTGACTGACTGCTTGACTGACTAACTGACTGGACAGGACTGACCGACTGACTGACTGACAGACTGACTGAATAAGGATGACTGACAGACTGACTGAATAAGGCTGACCGACTGACTGACTGACAGACTGACTGAATAAGGCTGACCGACTGACTGACTGCCTGACTGACTGACTGACTGAATGACTGAATGACTGACTGACTGAGACTAAATGACTGACTGCTTGACTGACTGGCTGAAGGACTAACTGACTGACTGAGTGACTGACTGACCGACTGGACTGACTGACTGAGACTGAATGACTGAGTGCTTGACTGATTGACTGTCAGACTGACTGACTGACTTCGCAAAAGGGAAAAATAAAAAAAAAAGAATTATAAAATTAGAAAAAAATATTTGCATTTAAGATTTCCTTTCCGGCTGGGATTTGAACCCAGGGCGACACTCATGGAAGCCCAACGCTCTCGCCAATATACTATCGGATCTCTGTTGATCGGTGTCTTAATTATAATAAAAACAAAAAATGCACCTTAGTAATTATTGATCTAAAATCTTTGAAATCTAAAGGTCGAATGATTAAACTGACTCAGAATTTTCTTCCGTACATAAATAATCCATATTTGCAAAAGAAAGAAATTGAAAAAAAAAGAATCTTCAAATTAGAAGAGAAATATATACATGGAAGATTTTCGTTCCGGCCGGGACTCGAACCCAGCACCACGCGCTTGGAACCCAACGGTCTAGCCATTAGGCTATCGGAGCTCTGTCGATGGAAGTCTTAAATATAATAAAAACAAAAAATACACCTTGGTAATTATTGATTCAAACACTTTGAAATTTACAGGTCGAATAATTAAACTGACTCAGAATTTTTCTCCCTACATAAATAATCAATATTCGCAAAAGAGAAAAATTAAAAAAAAAAAGAAGAAGAAATTTCAAATTAGAAACTAAAAGTATACATTGAAGATTTTCGTTCAGGCTGGGACTCGAACCCAGGGCCACTCGCTTGGAAGCCTAACACTCTAGCCATTAGTCTATGGGAGCTCTGTCGGTGGGAGTTTTAAATATAATAAAAACAAAAAATGCACCTTGGTAATTGTTTATTTAAACACTTTGAAATCTTCGTGTCGAAAAATTAAACTGACTCAGAATTTTCTTCCCTACATAAATAATCAATAATTGCAAAGGAAAGAAATTGAAAAAAAAAAGAATTTTCAAATTAGAAAAGAAATATATACATTGAAGATATTCGCTCCGGCTGGGACTCGAACCCAGGCCACTCGCTTGGAAGACCAGCGGTCTAGCCATTAGGCTATCGGAGTTCTGTCGAGCGGAGTCTTACTGCCTGACTGATACTGCCTGACTGACAGACTGACTCACTGACTGACTGATACTGACTGACTGATACTGACTGACTGACTCACTGACTGACCGAGACTGACTGACTAACTGCCTGACTGACTGAGACTGGACTGACTGACTGACTGACTGACTGACTGACTAACTGACTGACTGTGACTGACTGCTTGACTCTCTGACTGGCTATTTCACTGACTGACTGAATGACTAAATGACTGACTGACACTGACTGACTGACTGCTTGACTACCTGACTGACTGCTTGACTGACTAACTGACTGGACAGGACTGACCGACTGACTGACTGACAGACAGACTGAATAAGGATGACTGACAGACTGACTGAATAAGGCTGACTGACTGACTGACTGACAGACTGACTGAATAAGGCTGACCGACTGACTGACTGCCTGACTGACTGACTGACTGAATGACTGACTGACTGACTGACTGAGACTGGACTGGACTGACTGACTGAGACAGACTGACTGTTTTAGTGACTAACTGACTGCACAGGACTGACCGACTGACTGACTGACTGACTGTCTGACTGACTGACTGACTGAATGACTGACTGACTGAGACTAAATGACTGACTGCTTGACTGACTGGCTGAAGGACTAACTGACTGACTGAGACTAAATGACTGACTGCTTGACTGACTGGCTGAAGGACTAACTGACTGAGTGAGTGACTGACTGACTGGACTGACTGAATGAGACTGAATGACTGAGTGCTTGACTGATTGACTGTCAGACTGACTGACTGACTTCGCAAAAGGGAAAAATAAAAAAAAAAGAATTATAAAATTAGAAAAAAATATTTGCATTTAAGATTTCCTTTCCGGCTGGGATTTGAACCCAGGGCGACACTCATGGAAGCCCAACGCTCTCGCCAATATACTATCGGATGTCTGTTGATCGGTGTCTTAATTATAATAAAAACAAAAAATGCACCTTAGTAATTATTGATCTAAAATCTTTGAAATCTAAAGGTCGAATGATTAAACTGACTCAGAATTTTCTTCCGTACATAAATAATCCATATTTGCAAAAGAAAGAAATTGAAAAAAAAAGAATCTTCAAATTAGAAGAGAAATATATACATGGAAGATTTTCGTTCCGGCCGGGACTCGAACCCAGTACCACGCGCTTGGAACCCAACGGTCTAGCCATTAGGCTATCGGAGCTCTGTCGATGGAAGTCTTAAATATAATAAAAACAAAAAATGCACCTTGGTAATTATTGATTCAAACACTTTGAAATTTACAGGTCGAATAATTAAACTGACTCAGAATTTTTCTCCCTACATAAATAATCATTATTCGCAAAAGAGAAAAATTAAAAAAAAAAGAAGAAGAAATTTCAAATTAGAAACTAAAAGTATACATTGAAGATTTTCGTTCAGGCTGGGACTCGAACCCAGGGTCACTCGCTTGGAAGCCTAACACTCTAGCCATTAGTCTATGGGAGCTCTGTCGGTGGGAGTTTTAAATATAATAAAAACAAAAAATGCACCTTGGTAATTGTTTATTAAAACACTTTGAAATCTTCGTGTCGAAAAATTAAACTGACTCAGAATTTTCTTCCCTACATAAATAATCAATAATTGCAAAGGAAAGAAATTGAAAAAAAAAAGAATTTTCAAATTAGAAAAGAAATATATACATTGAAGATATTCGCTCCGGCTGGGACTCGAACCCAGGCCACTCGCTTGGAAGACCAGCGGTCTAGCCATTAGGCTATCGGAGTTCTGTCGAGCGGAGTCTTACTGCCTGACTGATACTGCCTGACTGACAGACTGACTCACTGACTGACTGATACTGACTGACTGACTCACTGACTGACCGAGACTGACTGACTAACTGCCTGACTGACTGAGACTGGACTGACTGACTGACTGACTGACTGACTGACTGACTAACTGACTGACTGAGACTGACTGACTGACTGCTTGACTCTCTGACTGGCTATTTCACTGACTGACTGAATGACTAAATGACTGACTGACACTGACTGACTGACTGCTTGACTACCTGACTGACTGCTTGACTGACTAACTGACTGGACAGGACTGACCGACTGACTGACTGACAGACTGACTGAATAAGGATGACTGACAGACTGACTGAATAAGGTTGACCGACTGACTGACTGCCTGACTGACTGACTGACTGAATGACTGACTGACTGACTGACCGAGACTGACTGACTGACTGCCTGAGACTGGACTGGACTGACTGACTGACTGACTGACTGAGACTGACTGACTGCTTTAGTGACTAACTGACTGCACAGGACTGACCGACTGACTGACTGACTGACTGCCTGACTGACTGACTGACTGAATGACTGACTGACTGAGACTAAATGACTGACTGCTTGACTGACTGGCTGAAGGACTAACTGACTGAGTGAGTGACTGACTGACTGGACTGACTGAATGAGACTGAATGACTGAGTGCTTGACTGATTGACTGTCAGACTGACTGACTGACTTCGCAAAAGGGAAAAATAAAAAAAAAAGAATTATAAAATTAGAAAAAAATATTTGCATTTAAGATTTCCTTTCCGGCTGGGATTTGAACCCAGGGCGACACTCATGGAAGCCCAACGCTCTCGCCAATATACTATCGGATGTCTGTTGATCGGTGTCTTAATTATAATAAAAACAAAAAATGCACCTTAGTAATTATTGATCTAAAATCTTTGAAATCTAAAGGTCGAATGATTAAACTGACTCAGAATTTTCTTCCGTACATAAATAATCCATATTTGCAAAAGAAAGAAATTGAAAAAAAAAAGAATCTTCAAATTAGAAGAGAAATATATACACGGAAGATTTTCGTTCCGGCCGGGACTCGAACCCAGTACCACGCGCTTGGAACCCAACGGTCTAGCCATTAGGCTATCGGAGCTCTGTCGATGGAAGTCTTAAATATAATAAAAACAAAAAATGCACCTTGGTAATTATTGATTCAAACACTTTGAAATTTACAGGTCGAATAATTAAACTGACTCAGAATTTTTCTCCCTACATAAATAATCATTATTCGCAAAAGAGAAAAATTAAAAAAAAAAAGAAGAAGAAATTTCAAATTAGAAACTAAAAGTATACATTGAAGATTTTCGTTCAGGCTGGGACTCGAACCCAGGGTCACTCGCTTGGAAGCCTAACACTCTAGCCATTAGTCTATGGGAGCTCTGTCGGTGGGAGTTTTAAATATAATAAAAACAAAAAATGCACCTTGGTAATTGTTTATTAAAACACTTTGAAATCTTCGTGTCGAAAAATTAAACTGACTCAGAATTTTCTTCCCTACATAAATAATCAATAATTGCAAAGGAAAGAAATTGAAAAAAAAAAGAATTTTCAAATTAGAAAAGAAATATATACATTGAAGATATTCGCTCCGGCTGGGACTCGAACCCAGGCCACTCGCTTGGAAGACCAGCGGTCTAGCCATTAGGCTATCGGAGTTCTGTCGAGCGGAGTCTTACTGCCTGACTGATACTGCCTGACTGACAGACTGACTCACTGACTGACTGATACTGACTGACTGACTCACTGACTGACCGAGACTGACTGACTAACTGCCTGACTGACTGAGACTGGACTGACTGACTTACTGACTGACTGACTGACTGACTAACTGACTGACTGAGACTGACTGACTGACTGCTTGACTCTCTGACTGGCTATTTCACTGACTGACTGAATGACTAAATGACTGACTGACACTGACTGACTGACTGCTTGACTACCTGACTGACTGCTTGACTGACTAACTGACTGGACAGAACTGACCGACTGACTGACTGACAGACTGACTGAATAAGGATGACTGACAGACTGACTGAATAAGGCTGACTGACTGACTGACAGACTGACTGAATAAGGTTGACCGACTGACTGACTGCCTGACTGACTGACTGACTGAATGACTGACTGACTGACTGACTGACCGAGACTGACTGACTGACTGACCGAGACTGGACTGGACTGACTGACTGACTGACTGACTGAGACTGACTGACTGCTTTAGTGACTAACTGACTGCACAGGACTGACCGACTGACTGACTGACTGACTGCCTGACTGACTGACTGACTGAATGACTGACTGACTGAGACTAAATGACTGACTGCTTGACTGACTGGCTGAAGGACTAACTGACTGAGTGAGTGACTGACTGACTGGACTGACTGAATGAGACTGAATGACTGAGTGCTTGACTGATTGACTGTCAGACTGACTGACTGACTTCGCAAAAGGGAAAAATAAAAAAAAAAAATAATTATAAAATTAGAAAAAAATATTTGCATTTAAGATTTCCTTTCCGGCTGGGATTTGAACCCAGGGCGACACTCATGGAAGCCCAACGCTCTCGCCAATATACTATCGGATCTCTGTTGATCGGTGTCTTAATTATAATAAAAACAAAAAATGCACCTTAGTAATTATTGATCTAAAATTTTTGAAATCTAAAGGTCGAATGATTACACTGACTCAGAATTTTCTTCCGTACATAAATAATCCATATTTGCAAAAGAAAGAAATTGAAAAAAAAAAGAATCTTCAAATTAGAAGAGAAATAGTTAGAAGAACCCGGCCGGAACGAATAGAGATTCGTTCCGGCCGGGACTCGAACCCAGTACCACGCGCTTGGAACCCAACGGTCTAGCCATTAGGCTATCGGAGCTCTGTCGATGGAAGTCTTAAATATAATTAAAACAAAAAATGCACCTTGGTAATTATTGATTCAAACACTTTGAAATTTACAGGTCGAATAATTAAACTGACTCAGAATTTTTCTCCCTACATAAATAATCAATATTCGCAAAAGAGAAAAATTAAAAAAAAAAGAAGAAGACATTTCAAATTAGAAACTAAAAGTATACATCGAAGATTTTCGTTCAGGCTGGGACTCGAACCCAGGGCCACTCGCTTGGAAGCCTAACACTCTAGCCATTAGTCTATGGGAGCTCTGTCGGTGGGAGTTTTAAATATAATAAAAACAAAAAATGCACCTTGGTAATTGTTTATTTAAACACTTTGAAATCTTCGTGTCGAAAAATTAAACTGACTCAGAATTTTCTTCCCTACATAAATAATCAATAATTGAAAAGGAAAGAAATTGAAAAAAAAAAGAATTTTCAAATTAGAAAAGAAATATATACATTGAAGATATTCGCTCCGGCTGGGACTCGAACCCAGGCCACTCGCTTGGAAGACCAGCGGTCTAGCCATTAGGCTATCGGAGTTCTGTCGAGCGGAGTCTTACTGCCTGACTGATACTGCCTGACTGACAGACTGACTCACTGACTGACTGATACTGACTGACTGACTCACTGACTGACCGAGACTGACTGACTAACTGCCTGACTGACTGAGACTGGACTGACTGACTGACTGACTGACTGACTGACTGACTAACTGACTGACTGAGACTGACTGACTGACTGCTTGACTCTCTGACTGGCTATTTCACTGACTGACTGAATGACTAAATGACTGACTGACACTGACTGACTGACTGCTTGACTACCTGACTGACTGCTTGACTGACTAACTGACTGGACAGGACTGACCGACTGACTGACTGACAGACTGACTGAATAAGGATGACTGACAGACTGACTGAATAAGGCTGACTGACTGACTGACTGACAGACTGACTGAATAAGGCTGACCGACTGACTGACTGACTGACTGAATGACTGACTGACTGACTGACCGAGACTGACTGACTGACTGACTGAGACTGGACTGGACTGACTGACTGACTGACTGACTGAGACTGACTGACTGCTTTAGTGACTAACTGACTGCACAGGACTGACCGACTGACTGACTGACTGACTGCCTGACTGACTGACTGACTGAATGACTGACTGACTGAGACTAAATGACTGACTTCTTGACTGACTGGCTGAAGGACTAACTGACTGACTGAGTGACTGACTGACTGGACTGACTGACTGAGACTGAATGACTGAGTGCTTGACTGATTGACTGTCAGACTGACTGACTGACTTCGCAAAAGGGAAAAATAAAAAAAAAAGAATTATAAAATTAGAAAAAAATATTTGCATTTAAGATTTCCTTTCCGGCCGGGACTCGAACCCAGTACCACGCGCTAGGAACCCAACGGTCTAGCCATTAGGCTATCGGAGCTCTGTCGATGGAAGTCTTAAATATAATAAAAACAAAAAATGCACCTTGGTAATTATTGATTCAAACACTTTGAAATTTACAGGTCGAATAATTAAACTGACTCAGAATTTTTCTCCCTACATAAATAATCAATATTCGCAAAAGAGAAAAATTTAAAAAAAAAGAAGAAGAAATTTCAAATTAGAAACTAAAAGTATACATTGAAGATTTTCGTTCAGGCTGGGACTCGAACCCAGGGCCACTCGCTTGGAAGCCTAACACTCTAGCCATTAGTCTATGGGAGCTCTGTCGGTGGGAGTTTTAAATATAATAAAAACAAAAAATGCACCGTGGTAATTGTTTATTTAAACACTTTGAAATCTTAGTGTCGAAAAATTAAACTGACTCAGAATTTTCTTCCCTACATAAATAATCAATAATTGCAAAGGAAAGAAATTGAAAAAAAAAAAGAATTTTCAAATTAGAAAAGAAATATATACATTGAAGATATTCGCTCCGGCTGGGACTCGAACCCAGGCCTCTCGCTTGGAAGACCAGCGGTCTAGCCATTAGGCTATCGGAGTTCTGTCGAGCGGAGTCTTACTGCCTGACTGATACTGCCTGACTGACAGACTGACTCACTGACTGACTGATACTGACTGACTGACTCACTGACTGACCGAGACTGACTGACTAACTGCCTGACTGACTGAGACTGGACTGACTGCTTGACTCTCTGACTGGCTATTTCACTGACTGACTGAATGACTAAATGACTGACTGACACTGACTGACTGACTGCTTGACTACCTGACTTACTGCTTGACTGACTAACTGACTGGACAGGACTGACCGACTGACTGACTGACAGACTGACTGAATAAGGATGACTGACAGACTGACTGAATAAGGCTGACTGACTGACTGACTGACAGACTGACTGAATAAGGCTGATCGACTGACTGACTGCCTGACTGACTGACTGACTGAATGACTGACTGACTGACTGACCGAGACTGACTGACTGACTGACTGAGACTGGACTGGACTGAATGACTGACTGAGACTGACTGACTGCTTTAGTGACTAACTGACTGCACAGGACTGACCGACTGACTGACTGACTGACTGCCTGACTGACTGACTGACTGAATGACTGACTGACTGAGACTAAATGACTGACTGCTTGACTGACTGGCTGAAGGACTAACTGACTGACTGAGTGACTGACTGACTGGACTGACTGACTGAGACTGAATGACTGAGTGCTTGACTGATTGACTGTCAGACTGACTGACTGACTTCGCAAAAGGGAAAAATAAAAAAAAAAGAATTATAAAATTAGAAAAAAATATTTGCATTTAAGATTTCCTTTCCGGCTGGGATTTGAACCCAGGGCGACACTCATGGAAGCCCAACACTCTCGCCAATATACTATCGGATCTCTGTTGATCGGTGTCTTAATTATAATAAAAACAAAAAATGCACCTTAGTAATTATTGATCTAAAATCTTTGAAATCTAAAGGTCGAATGATTAAACTGACTCAGAATTTTCTTCCGTACATAAATAATCCATATTTGCAAAAGAAAGAAATTGAAAAAAAAAGAATCTTCAAATTAGAAGAGAAATATATACATGGAAGATTTTCGTTCCGGCCGGGACTCGAACCCAGTACCACGCGCTTGGAACCCAACGGTCTAGCCATTAGGCTATCGGAGCTCTGTCGATGGAAGTCTTAAATATAATAAAAACAAAAAATGCACCTTGGTAATTATTGATTCAAACACTTTGAAATTTACAGGTCGAATAATTAAACTGACTCAGAATTTTTCTCCCTACATAAATAATCAATATTCGCAAAAGAGAAAAATTAAAAAAAAAAAGAAGAAGAAATTTCAAATTAGAAACTAAAAGTATACATTGAAGATTTTCGTTCAGGCTGGGACTCGAACCCAGGGCCACTCGCTTGGAAGCCTAACACTCTAGCCATTAGTCTATGGGAGCTCTGTCGGTGGGAGTTTTAAATATAATAAAAACAAAAAATGCACCTTGGTAATTGTTTATTTAAACACTTTGAAATCTTCGTGTCGAAAAATTAAACTGACTCAGAATTTTCTTCCCTACATAAATAATCAATAATTGCAAAGGAAAGAAATTGAAAAAAAAAGAATTTTCAAATTAGAAAAGAAATATATACATTGAAGATATTCGCTCCGGCTGGGACTCGAACCCAGGCCACTCGCTTGGAAGACCAGCGGTCTAGCCATTAGGCTATCGGAGTTCTGTCGAGCGGAGTCTTACTGCCTGACTGATACTGCCTGACTGACAGACTGACTCACTGACTGACTGATACTGACTGACTGACTCACTGACTGACCGAGACTGACTGACTAACTGCCTGACTGACTGAGACTGGACTGACTGACTGACTGACTGACTGACTAACTGACTGACTGAGACTGACTGATTGACTGCTTGACTCTCTGACTGGCTATTTCACTGACTGACTGAATGACTAAATGACTGACTGACATTGACTGACTGACTGCTTGACTACCTGACTGACTGCTTGACTGACTAACTGACTGGACAGGACTGACCGACTGACTGACTGACAGACTGACTGAATAAGGATGACTGACAGACTGACTGAATAAGGCTGACTGACTGACTGACTGACAGACTGACTGAATAAGGCTGACCGACTGACTGACTGCCTGACTGACTGACTGACTGAATGACTGACTGACTGACTGACCGAGACTGACTGACTGACTGACTGAGACTGGACTGGACTGACTGACTGACTGACTGACTGAGACTGACTGACTGCTTTAGTAACTAACTGACTGCACAGGACTGACCGACTGACTGACTGCCTGACTGACTGACTGACTGAATGACTGACTGACTGAGACTAAATGACTGACTGCTTGACTGACTGGCTGAAGGACTAACTGACTGACTGAGTGACTGACTGACTGGACTGACTGACTGAGACTGAATGACTGAGTGCTTGACTGATTGACTGTCAGACTGACTGACTGACTTCGCAAAAGGGAAAAATAAAAAAAAGAATTATAAAATCAGAAAAATATATTTGCATTTAAGATTTCCTTTCCGGCCGGGACTCGAACCCAGTACCACGCGCTAGGAACCCAACGGTCTAGCCATTAGGCTATCCGAGCTCTGTCGATGGAAATCTTAATTATAATAAAAACAAAAAATGCACCTTGGTAATTATTGATTCAAACACTTTGAAATTTACAGGTCGAATAATTAAACTGACTCAGAATTTTTCTCCCGACATAAATAATCAATATTCGCAAAAGAGAAAAATTAAAAAAAAAAGAAGAAGAAATTTCAAATTAGAAACTAAAAGTATACATTGAAGATTTTCGTTCAGGCTGGGACTCGAACCCAGGGCCACTCGCTTGGAAGCCTAACACTCTAGCCATTAGTCTATGGGAGCTCTGTCGGTGGGAGTTTTAAATATAATAAAAACAAAAAATGCACCTTAGTAATTGTTTATTTAAACACTTTGAAATCTTCGTGTCGAAAAATTAAACTGACTCAGAATTTTCTTCCCTACATAAATAATCAATAATTGCAAAGGAAAGAAATTGAAAAAAAAAAGAATTTTTTAATTAGAAAAGAAATATATACATTGAAGATATTCGCTCCGGCTTGGACTCGAACCCAGGCCACTCGCTTGGAAGACCAGCGGTCTAGCCATTAGGCTATCGGAGTTCTGTCGAGCGGAGTCTTACTGCCTGACTGATACTGCCTGACTGACAGACTGACTCACTGACTGACTGATACTGACTGACTGACTCACTGACTGACCGAGACTGACTGACTAACTGCCTGACTGACTGAGACTGGACTGACTGACTGACTGACTGACTGACTGACTAACTGACTGACTGAGACTGACTGACTGACTGCTTTACTCTCTGAATGGCTATTTCACTGACTGACTGAATGACTAAATGACTGACTGACACTGACTGACTGACTGCTTGACTACCTGACTGACTGCTTGACTGACTAACTGACTGGACAGGACTGACCGACTGACTGACTGACAGACTGACTGAATAAGGATGACTGACAGACTGACTGAATAAGGCTGACTGACTGACTGACTGACAGACTGACTGAATAAGGCTGACCGACTGACTGCCTGACTGACTGACTGACTGAATGACTGACTGACTGACTGACCGAGACTGAATGACTGACTGACTGAGACTGGACTGGACTGACTGACTGACTGACTGACTGACTGAGACTAACTGACTGCTTTAGTGACTAACTGACTGCACAGGACTGACCGACTGACTGACTGACTGCCTGACTGACTGACTGACTGAATGACTGACTGACTGAGACTAAATGACTGACTGCTTGACTGACTGGCTGAAGGACTAACTGACTGACTGAGTGACTGACTGACTGGACTGACTGACTGAGACTGAATGACTGAGTGCTTGACTGATTGACTGTCAGACTGACTGACTGACTTCGCAAAAGGGAAAAATAAAAAAAAGAATTATAAAATTAGAAAAAAATATTTGCATTTAAGATTTCCTTTCCGGCTGGGATTTGAACCCAGGGCGACACTCATGGAAGCCCAACGCTCTCGCCAATATACTATCGGATCTCTGTTGATCGGTGTCTTAATTATAATAAAAACAAAAAATGCACCTTAGTAATTATTGATCTAAAATCTTTGAAATCTAAAAGTCGAATGATTAAACTGACTCAGAATTTTCTTCCGTACATAAATAATCCATATTTGCAAAAGGAAGAAATTGAAAAAAAAAAGAATCTTCAAATTAGAAGAGAAATATATACATGGAAGATTTTCGTTCCGGCCGGGACTCGAACCCAGTACCACGCGCTTGGAACCCAACGGTCTAGCCATTAGGCTTTCGGAGCTCTGTCGATGGAAGTCTTAAATATAATAAAAACAAAAAATGCACCTTGGTAATTATTGATTCAAACACTTTGAAATTTACAGGTCGAATAATTAAACTGACTCAGAATTTTTCTCCCTACATAAATAATCAATATTCGCAAAAGAGAAAAATTAAAAAAAAAAAGAAGAAGAAATTTCAAATTAGAAACTAAAAGTATACATTGAAGATTTTCGTTCAGGCTGGGACTCGAACCCAGGGCCACTCGCTTGGAAGCCTAACACTCTAGCCATTAGTCTATGGGAGCTCTGTCGGTGGGAGTTTTAAATATAATAAAAACAAAAAATGCACTTTGGTAATTGTTTATTTAAACACTTTGAAATCTTCGTGTCGAAAAATTAAACTGACTCAGAATTTTCTTCCCTACATAAATAATCAATAATTGCAAAGGAAAGAAATTGAAAAAAAAAAAGAATTTTCAAATTAGAAAAGAAATATATACATTGAAGATATTCGCTCCGGCTGGGACTCGAACCCAGGCCACTCGCTTGGAAGACCAGCGGTATAGCCATTAGGCTATCGGAGTTCTGTCGAGCGGAGTCTTACTGCCTGACTGATACTGCCTGACTGACAGACTGACTCACTGACTGACTGATACTGACTGACTGACTCACTGACTGACCGAGACTGACTGACTAACTGCCTGACTGACTGAGACTGGACTGACTGACTGACTGACTGACTGAGACTGACTGACTGACTGCTTGACTCTCTGACTGGCTATTTCACTGACTGACTGAATGACTAAATGACTGACTGACACTGACTGACTGACTGCTTGACTACCTGACTGACTGCTTGACTGACTAACTGACTGGACAGGACTGACCGACTGACTGACTGAATAAGGATGACTGACAGACTGACTGAATAAGGCTGACTGACTGACTGACTGACAGACTGACTGAATAAGGCTGACCGACTGACTGCCTGACTGACTGACTGACTGAATGACTGACTGACTGACTGACCGAGACTGACTGACTGACTGACTGAGACTGGACTGACTGACTGACTGACTGACTGACTGGGACTAACTGACTGCTTTAGTGACTAACTGACTGCACAGGACTGACCGACTGACTGACTGACTGACTGCCTGACTGACTGACTGACTAAATGACTGACTGACTGAGACTAAATGACTGACTGCTTGACTGACTGGCTGAAGGACTAACTGACTGACTGAGTGACTGACTGACTGGACTGACTGACTGAGACTGAATGACTGAGTGCTTGACTGATTGACTGTCAGACTGACTGACTGACTTCGCAAAAGGGAAAAATAAAAAAAAGAATTATAAAATTAGAAAAAAAATATTTGCATTTAAGATTTCCTTTCCGGCTGGGATTTGAACCCAGGGCGACACTCATGGAAGCCCAACGCTCTCGCCAATATACTATCGGATCTCTGTTGATCGGTGTCTTAATTATAATAAAAACAAAAAATGCACCTTAGTAATTATTGATCTAAAATCTTTGAAATCTAAAAGTCGAATGATTAAACTGACTCAGAATTTTCTTCCGTACATAAATAATCCATATTTGCAAAAGGAAGAAATTGAAAAAAAAAAAGAATCTTCAAATTAGAAGAGAAATATATACATGGAAGATTTTCGTTCCGGCCGGGACTCGAACCCAGTACCACGCGCTTGGAACCCAACGGTCTAGCCATTAGGCTTTCGGAGCTCTGTCGATGGAAGTCTTAAATATAATAAAAACAAAAAATGCACCTTGGTAATTATTGATTCAAACACTTTGAAATTTACAGGTCGAATAATTAAACTGACTCAGAATTTTTCTCCCTACATAAATAATCAATATTCGCAAAAGAGAAAAATTAAAAAAAAAAAAAGAAGAAGAAATTTCAAATTAGAAACTAAAAGTATACATTGAAGATTTTCGTTCAGGCTGGGACTCGAACCCAGGGCCACTCGCTTGGAAGCCTAACACTCTAGCCATTAGTCTATGGGAGCTCTGTCGGTGGGAGTTTTAAATATAATAAAAACAAAAAATGCACCTTGGTAATTGTTTATTTAAACACTTTGAAATCTTCGTGTCGAAAAATTAAACTGACTCAGAATTTTCTTCCCTACATAAATAATCAATAATTGCAAAGGAAAGAAATTGAAAAAAAAAAAGAATTTTCAAATTAGAAAAGAAATATATACATTGAAGATATTCGCTCCGGCTGGGACTCGAACCCAGGCCACTCGCTTGGAAGACCAGCGGTCTAGCCATTAGGCTATCGGAGTTCTGTCGAGCGGAGTCTTACTGCCTGACTGATACTGCCTGACTGACAGACTGACTCACTGACTGACTGATACTGACTGACTGACTCACTGACTGACCGAGACTGACTGACTAACTGCCTGACTGACTGAGACTGGACTGACTGACTGACTGACTGACTGAGACTGACTGACTGACTGCTTGACTCTCTGACTGGCTATTTCACTGACTGACTGAATGACTAAATGACTGACTGACACTGACTGACTGACTGCTTGACTACCTGACTGACTGCTTGACTGACTAACTGACTGGACAGGACTGACCGACTGACTGACTGAATAAGGATGACTGACAGACTGACTGAATAAGGCTGACTGACTGACTGACTGACAGACTGACTGAATAAGGCTGACCGACTGACTGACTGCCTGACTGACTGACTGACTGAATGACTGACTGACTGACTGACCGAGACTGACTGACTGACTGACTGAGACTGGACTGGACTGACTGACTGACTGACTGACTGAGACTGACTGACTGCTTTAGTGACTAACTGACTGCACAGGACTGACCGACTGACTGACTGACTGACTGCCTGACTGCCTGACTGACTGAATGACTGACTGACTGAGACTAAATGACTGACTGCTTGACTGACTGGCTGAAGGACTAACTGACTGACTGAGTGACTGACTGACTGGACTGACTGACTGGACTGACTGACTGAGACTGAATGACTGAGTGCTTGACTGATTGACTGTCAGACTGACTGACTGACTTCGCAAAAGGGAAAAATAAAAAAAAAAGAATTATAAAATTAGAAAAAAATATTTGCATTTAAGATTTCCTTTCCGGCTGGGATTTGAACCCAGGGCGACACTCATGGAAGCCCAACGCTCTTGCCAATATACTATCGGATCTCTGTTGATCGGTGTCTTAATTATAATAAAAACAAAAATTGCACCTTAGTAATTATTGATCTAAAATCTTTGAAATCTAAAGGTCGAATGATTAAACTGACTCAGAATTTTCTTCCGTACATAAATAATCCATATTTGCAAAAGAAAGAAATTGAAAAAAAAATAATCTTCAAATTAGAAGAGAAATATATACATGGAAGGTTTTCGTTCCGGCCGGGACTCGAACCCAGTACCACGCGCTTGGAACCCAACGGTCTAGCCATTAGGCTATTGGAGCTCTGTCGATGGAAGTCTTAAATATAATAAAAACAAAAAATGCACCTTGGTAATTATTGATTCAAACACTTTGAAATTTACAGGTCGAATAATTAAACTGACTCAGAATTTTTCTCCCTACATAAATAATCAATATTCGCAAAAGAGAAAAATTAAAAAAAAAAGAAGAAGAAATTTCAAATTAGAAACTAAAAGTATACATTGAAGATTTTCGTTCAGGCTGGGACTCGAACCCAGGGCCACTCGCTTGGAAGCCTAACACTCTAGCCATTAGTCTATGGGAGCTCTGTCGGTGGGAGTTTTAAATATAATAAAAACAAAAAATGCACCTTGGTAATTGTTTATTTAAACACTTTGAAATCTTCGTGTCGAAAAATTAAACTGACTCAGAATTTTCTTCCCTACATAAATAATCAATAATTGCAAAGGAAAACAATTGAAAAAAAAAAGAATTTTCAAATTAGAAAAGAAATATATACATTGAAGATATTCGCTCCGGCTGGGACTCGAACCCAGGCCACTCGCTTGGAAGACCAGCGGTCTAGCCATTAGGCTATCGGAGTTCTATCGAGCGGAGTCTTACTGCCTGACTGACAGACTGACTCACTGACTGACTGATACTGACTGACTGACTCACTGACTGACCGAGACTGACTGACTAACTGACTGACTGAGACTGACTGACTGACTGCTTGACTCTCTGACTGGCTATTTCACTGACTGACTGAATGACTAAATGACTGACTGACACTGACTGACTGACTGCTTGACTACCTGACTGACTGCTTGACTGACTAACTGACTGGACAGGACTGACCGACTGACTGACTGACAGACTGACTGAATAAGGATGACTGACAGACTGACTGAATAAGGCTGACTGACTGACTGACTGACAGACTGACTGAATAAGGCTCACCGACTGACTGACTGACTGACTGAATGACTGACTGACCGAGACTGACTGACTGACTGACTGAGACTGGACTGGACTGACTGACTGACTGACTGACTGAGACTGACTGACTGCTTTAGTGACTAACTGACTGCACAGGACTGACCGACTGACTGACTGACTGACTGCCTGACTGACTGACTGACTGAATGACTGACTGACTGAGACTAAATGACTGACTGCTTGACTGACTGGCTGAAGGACTAACTGACTGACTGAGTGACTGACTGACTGGACTGACTGACTGAGACTGAATGACTGAGTGCTTGACTGATTGACTGTCAGACTGACTGACTGACTTCGCAAAAGGGAAAAATAAAAAAAAATAATTATAAAATTAGAAAAAAATATTTGCATTTAAGATTTCCTTTCCGGCCGGGACTCGAACCCAGTACCACGCGCTACCGCCGCACTCAGCCGTGCGGGGGGCCCGCTACGCGGACCCCCCGGGCGGTGGAACCTAAGGCCTACGGCTAAGAGGTGGGGTGCGTGCGGAGAAAAGTACCACGCGCTAGGAACCCAACGGTCTAGCCATTAGGCTATCGGAGCTCTGTCGATGGAAGTCTTAAATATAATAAAAACAAAAAATGCACCTTGGTAATTATTGATTCAAACACTTTGAAATTTACAGGTCGAATAATTAAACTGACTCAGAATTTTTCTCCCTACATAAATAATCAATATTCGCAAAAGAGAAAAATTAAAAAAAAAAAGAAGAAGAAATTTCAAATTAGAAACTAAAAGTATACATTGAAGATTTTCGTTCAGGCTGGGACTCGAACCCAGGGCCACTCGCTTGGAAGCCTAACACTCTAGCCATTAGTCTATGGGAGCTCGGTCGGTGGGAGTTTTAAATATAATAAAAACAAAAAATGCACCTTGGTAATTGTTTATTTAAACACTTTGAAATCTTCGTGTCGAAAAATTAAACTGACTCAGAATTTTCTTCCCTACATAAATAATCAATAATTGCAAAGGAAAGAAATTGAAAAAAAAAGAATTTTCAAATTAGAAAAGAAATAAATACATTGAAGATATTCGCTCCGGCTGGGACTCGAACCCAGGCCACTCGCTTGGAAGACCAGCGGTCTAGCCATTAGGCTATCGGAGTTCTGTCGAGCGGAGTCTTACTGCCTGACTGATACTGCCTGACTGACAGACTGACTCACTGACTGACTGATACTGACTGACTGACTCACTGACTGACCGAGACTGACTGACTAACTGCCTGACTGACTGAGACTGGACTGACTGACTGACTGACTGACTGACTGACTAGCTGACTGACTGAGACTGACTGACTGACTGCTTGACTCTCTGACTGGCTATTTCACTGACTGACTGAATGACTAAATGACTGACTGACACTGACTGACTGACTGCTTGACTACCTGACTGACTGCTTGACTGACTAACTGACTGGACAGGACTGACCGACTGACTGACTGACAGACTGACTGAATAAGGATGACTGACAGACTGACTGAATAAGGCTGACTGACTGACTGACTGACTGACTGACTGAATAAGGCTGACCGACTGACTGACTGCCTGACTGACTGACTGACTGAATGACTGACTGACTGACTGACCGAGACTGACTGACTGACTGACTGACTGGACTGGACTGACTGACTGACTGACTGACTGAGACTGACTGACTGCTTTAGTGACTAACTGACTGCACAGGACTGACCGACTGACTGACTGACTGACTGCCTGACTGACTGACTGACTGAATGACTGACTGACTGAGACTAAATGACTGACTGCTTGACTGACTGGCTGAAGGACTAACTGACTGACTGAGTGACTGACTGACTGGACTGACTGACTGAGACTGAATGACTGAGTGCTTGACTGATTGACTGTCAGACTGACTGACTGACTTCGCAAAAGGGAAAAATAAAAAAAAAAGAATTATAAAATTAGAAAAAAATATTTGCATTTAAGATTTCCTTTCCGGCTGGGATTTGAACCCAGGGCGACACTCATGGAAGCCCAACGCTCTCGCCAATATACTATCGGATCTCTGTTGATCGGTGTCTTAATTATAATAAAAACAAAAAATGCACCTTAGTAATTATTGATCTAAAATCTTTGAAATCTAAAGGTCGAATGATTAAACTGACTCAGAATTTTCTTCCGTACATAAATAATCCATATTTGCAAAAGAAAGAAATTGAAAAAAAAAAGAATCTTCAAATTAGAAGAGAAATATATACATGGAAGATTTTCGTTCCGGCCGGGACTCGAACCCAGTACCACGCGCTTGGAACCCAACGGTCTAGCCATTAGGCTATCGGAGCTCTTTCGATGGAAGTCTTAAATATAATAAAAACAAAAAATGCACCTTGGTAATTATTGATTCAAACACTTTGAAATTTACAGGTCGAATAATTAAACTGACTCAGAATTTTTCTCCCTACATAAATAATCAATATTCGCAAAAGAGAAAAATTAAAAAAAAAAAGAAGAAGAAATTTCAAATTAGAAACTAAAAGTATACATTGAAGAGTTTCGTTCAGGCTGGGACTCGAACCCAGGGCCACTCGCTTGGAAGCCTAACACTCTAGCCATTAGTCTATGGGAGCTCAGTCGGTGGGAGTTTTAAATATAATAAAAACAAAAAATGCACCTTGGTAATTGTTTATTTAAACACATTGAAATCTTCGTGTCGAAAAATTAAACTGACTCAGAATTTTCTTCCCTACATAAATAATCAATAATTGCAAAGGAAAGAAATTGAAAAAAAAAAGAATTTTCAAATTAGAAAAGAAATATATACATTGAAGATATTCGCTCCGGCTGGGACTCGAACCCAGGCCACTCGCTTGGAAGACCAGCGGTCTAGCCATTAGGCTATCGGAGTTCGGTCGAGCGGAGTCTTACTGCCTGACTGATACTGCCTGACTGACAGACTGACTCACTGACTGACTGATACTGACTGACTGACTCACTGACTGACCGAGACTGACTGACTAACTGCCTGACTGACTGAGACTGGACTGACTGATTGACTGACTGACTGACTGACTAACTGACTGACTGAGACTGACTGACTGACTGCTTGACTCTCTGACTGGCTATTTCACTGACTGACTGAATGACTAAATGACTGACTGACACTGACTGACTGACTGCTTGACTACCTGACTGACTGCTTGACTGACTAACTGACTGGACAGGACTGACCGACTGACTGACTGACAGACTGACTGAATAAGGATGACTGACAGACTGACTGAATAAGGCTGACTGACTGACTGACTGACAGACTGACTGAATAAGGCTGACCGACTGACTGACTGCCTGACTGACTGACTGACTGAATGACTGACTAACTGACTGACCGAGACTGACTGACTGACTGACTGAGACTGGACTGGACTGACTGACTGACTGACTGACTGAGACTGACTGACTGCTTTAGTGACTAACTGACTGCACAGGACTGACCGACTGACTGACTGACTGACTGCCTGACTGACTGACTGACTGACTGACTGACTGACTGAATGACTGACTGACTGAGACTAAATGACTGACTGCTTGACTGACTGGCTGAAGGACTAACTGACTGACTGAGTGACTGACTGACTGGACTGACTGACTGAGACTGAATGACTGAGTGCTTGACTGATTGACTGTCAGACTGACTGACTGACTTCGCAAAAGGGAAAAATAAAAAAAAAGAATTATAAAATTAGAAAAAAATATTTGCATTTAAGATTTCCTTTCCGGCTGGGATTTGAACCCAGGGCGACACTCATGGAAGCCCAACGCTCTCGCCAATATACTATCGGATCTCTGTTGATCGGTGTCTTAATTATAATAAAAACAAAAAATGCACCTTAGTAATTATTGATCTAAAATCTTTGAAATCTAAAGGTCGAATGATTAAACTGACTCAGAATTTTCTTCCGTACATAAATAATCCATATTTGCAAAAGAAAGAAATTGAAAAAAAAAAGAATCTTCAAATTAGAAGAGAAATATATACATGGAAGATTTTCGTTCCGGCCGGGAATGGTACTCGAACCCAGTACCACGCGCGTGGAACCCAACGGTCTAGCCATTAGGCTATCGGAGCTCTGTCGATGGAAGTCTTAAATATAATAAAAACAAAAAATGCACCTTGGTAATTATTGATTCAAACACTTTGAAATTTACAGGTCGAATAATTAAACTGACTCAGAATTTTTCTCCCTACATAAATAATCAATATTCGCAAAAGAGAAAAATTAAAAAAAAAAGAAGAAGAAATTTCAAATTAGAAACTAAAAGTATACATTGAAGATTTTCGTTCAGGCTGGGACTCGAACCCAGGGCCACTCGCTTGGAAGCCTAACACTCTAGCCATTAGTCTATGGGAGTTCTGTCGGTGGGAGTTTTAAATATAATAAAAACAAAAAATGCACCTTGGTAATTGTTTATTTAAACACTTTGAAATCTTCGTGTCGAAAAATTAAACTGACTCAAAATTTTCTTCCCTACATAAATAATCAATAATTGCAAAGGAAAGAAATTGAAAAAAAAAAGAATTTTCAAATTAGAAAAGAAATATATACATTGAAGATATTCGCTATGGCTGGGACTCGAACCCAGGCCACTCGCTTGGAAGCCCAGCGGTCTAGCCATTAGGCTATCGGAGTTCTGTCGAGCGGAGTCTTACTGCCTGACTGATACTGCCTGACTGACAGACTGACTCACTGACTGACTGACCGAGACTGACTGACTAACTGCCTGACTGACTGAGACTGGACTGACTGACTGACTGACTGACTGACTGACTAACTGACTGACTGAGACTGACTGACTGACTGCTTGACTCTCTGACTGGCTATTTCACTGACTGACTGAATGACTAAATGACTGACTGACACTGACTGACTGACTGCTTGACTACCTGACTGACTGCTTGACTGATTAACTGACTGGACAGGACTGACCGACTGACTGACTGACAGACTGACTGAATAAGGATGACTGACAGACTGACTGAATAAGGCTGACTGACTGACTGACTGACTGACTGACTGAATAAGGCTGACCGACTGACTGACTGCCTGACTGACTGACTGACTGAATGACTGACTGACTGACTGACCGAGACTGACTGACTGACTGACTGAGACTGGACTGGACTGACTGACTGACTGACTGACTGAGACTGACTGACTGCTTTAGTGACTAACTGACTGCACAGGACTGACCGACTGACTGACTGACTGACTGCCTGACTGACTGACTGACTGAATGACTGACTGACTGAGACTAAATGACTGACTGCTTGACTGACTGGCTGAAGGACTAACTGACTGACTTAGTGACTGACTGACTGACTGATACTGAATGACTGAGTGCTTGACTGATTGACTGTCAGACTGACTGACTGACTTCGCAAAAGGGAAAAATAAAAAAAAAAGAATTATAAAATTAGAAAAAAATATTTGCATTTAAGATTTCCTTTCCGGCCGGGACTCGAACCCAGTACCACGCGCTAGGAACCCAACGGTCTAGCCATTAGGCTATCGGAGCTCTGTCGATGGAAGTCTTAAATATAATAAAAACAAAAAATGCACCTTGGTAATTATTGATTCAAACACTTTGAAATTTACAGGTCGAATAATTAAACTGACTCAGAATTTTTCTCCCTACATAAATAATCAATATTCGCAAAAGAGAAAAATTAAAAAAAAAAGAAGAAGAAATTTCAAATTAGAAACTAAAAGTATACATTGAAGATTTTCGTTCAGGCTGGGACTCGAACCCAGGGCCACTCGCTTGGAAGCCAAACACTCTAGCCATTAGTCTATGGGACCTCTGTCGGTGGGAGTTTTAAATATAATAAAAACAAAAAATGCACCTTGGTAATTGTTTATTTAAACACTTTGAAATCTTCGTGTCGAAAAATTAAACTGACTCAGAATTTTCTTCCCTACATAAATAATCAATAATTGCAAAGGAAAGAAATTGAAAAAAAAAAGAATTTTCAAATTAGAAAAGAAATATATACAGTGAAGATATTCTCTCCGGCTGGGACTCGAACCCAGGCCACTCGCTTGGAAGACCAGCGGTCTAGCCATTAGGCTATCGGAGTTCTGTCGAGCGGAGTCTTACTGCCTGACTGATACTGCCTGACTGACAGACTGACTCACTGACTGACTGATACTGCCTGACTGACAGACTGACTCACTGACTGACTGATACTGACTGACTGACTCACTGACTGACCGAGACTGACTGACTAACTGCCTGACTGACTGAGACTGGACTGACTGACTGACTGACTGACTGACTGACTAACTGACTGACTGACTGACTGATTGACTACCTGACTGACTGCTTGACTGACTAACTGACTGGACAGGACTGACCGACTGACTGACTGACAGACTGACTGAATAAGGATGACTGACAGACTGACTGAATAAGGCTGACTGACTGACTGACTGACAGACTGACTGAATAAGGCTGACCGACTGACTGACTGCCTGACTGACTGACTGACTGAATGACTGACTGACTGACTGACCGAGACTGACTGACTGACTGACTGAGACTGGACTGGACTGACTGACTGACTGACTGAGACTGACTGACTGCTTTAGTGACTAACTGACTGCACAGGACTGACCGACTGACTGACTGCCTGACTGACTGACTGACTGACTGAGACTAAATGACTGACTGCTTGACTGACTGGCTGAAGGACTAACTGACTGACTGACTGGACTGACTGACTGAGACTGAATGACTGAGTGCTTGACTGATTGACTGTCAGACTGACTGACTGACTTCGCAAAAGGGAAAAATAAAAAAAAAAAGAATTATAAAATTAGAAAAAAATATTTGCATTTAAGATTTCCTTTCCGGCCGGGACTCGAACCCAGTACCACGCGCTAGGAACCCAACGGTCTAGCCATTAGGCTATCGGAGCTCTGTCGATGGAAGTCTTAAATATAATAAAAACAAAAAATGCACCTTGGTAATTATTTATTCAAACACTTTGAAATTTACAGGTCGAATAATTAAACTGACTCAGAATTTTTCTCCCTACATAAATAATCAATATTCGCAAAAGAGAAAAATTAAAAAAAAAGAAGAAGAAATTTCAAATTAGAAACTAAAAGTATACAGTGAAGATTTTCGTTCAGGCTGGGACTCGAACCCAGGGCCACTCGCTTGGAAGCCTAACACTCTAGCCATTAGTCTATGGGAGCTCTGTCGGTGGGAGTTTTAAATATAATAAAAACAAAAAATGCACCTTGGTAATTGTTTATTTAAACACTTTGAAATCTTCGTGTCGAAAAATTAAACTGACTCAGAATTTTCTTCCCTACATAAATAATCAATAATTGCAAAGGAAAGAAATTGAAAAAAAAAAGAATTTTCAAATTAGAAAAGAAATATATACATTGAAGATATTCGCTCCGGCTGGGACTCGAACCCAGGCCACTCGCTTGGAAGACCAGCGGTCTAGCCATTAGGCTATCGGAGTTCTGTCGAGCGGAGTCTTACTGCCTGACTGATACTGCCTGACTGACAGACTGACTCACTGACTGACTGATACTGACTGACTGACTCACTGACTGACCGAGACTGACTGACTGAGACTGGACTGACTGAGACTGGACTGACTGACTGACTGACTGACTGACTGACTAACTGACTGACTGAGACTGACTGACTGACTGCTTGACTCTCTGACTGGCTATTTCACTGACTGACTGAATGACTAAATGACTGACTGACACTGACTGACTGACTGCTTGACTACCTGACTGACTGCTTGACTGACTAACTGACTGGACAGGACTGACCGACTGACTGACTGACAGACTGACTGAATAAGGATGACTGACAGACTGACTGAATAAGGCTGACTGACTGACTGACTGACAGACTGACTGAATAAGGCTGACCGACTGACTGACTGCCTGACTGACTGACTGACTGAATGACTGACTGACTGACTGACCGAGACTGACTGACTGACTGACTGAGACTGGACTGGACTGACTGACTGACTGACTGACTGAGACTGATTGACTGCTTTAGTGACTAACTGACTGCACAGGACTGACCGACTGACTGACCGACTGACTGCCTGACTGACTGACTGACTGACTGAGACTAAATGACTGACTGCTTGACTGACTGGCTGAAGGACTAACTGACTGACTGAGTGACTGACTGACTGGACTGACTGACTGAGACTGAATGACTGAGTGCTTGACTGATTGACTGTCAGACTGACTGACTGACTTCGCAAAAGGGAAAAATAAAAAAAAAAGAATTATAAAATTAGAAAAAAATATTTGCATTTAAGATTTCCTTTCCGGCTGGGATTTGAACCCAGGGCGACACTCATGGAAGCCCAACGCTCTCGCCAATATACTATCGGATCTCTGTTGATCGGTGTCTTAATTATAATAAAAACAAAAAATGCACCTTAGTAATTATCGATCTAAAATCTTTGAAATCTAAAGGTCGAATGATTAAACTGACTCAGAATTTTCTTCCGTACATAAATAATCCATATTTGCAAAAGAAAGAAATTGAAAAAAAAAAGAATCTTCAAATTAGAAGAGAAATATATACATGGAAGATTTTCGTTCCGGCCGGGACTCGAACCCAGTACCACGCGCTTGGAACCCAACGGTCTAGCCATTAGGCTATCGGAGCTCTGTCGATGGAAGTCTTAAATATAATAAAAACAAAAACCTTGGTAATTATTGATTCAAACACTTTGAAATTTACAGGTCGAATAATTAAACTGACTCAGAATTTTTCTCCCTACATAAATAATCAATATTCGCAAAAGAGAAAAATTAAAAAAAAAGAAGAAGAAATTTCAAATTAGAAACTAAAAGTATACAGTGAAGATTTTCGTTCAGGCTGGGACTCGAACCCAGGGCCACTCGCTTGGAAGCCTAACACTCTAGCCATTAGTCTATGGGAGCTCTGTCGGTGGGAGTTTTAAATATAATAAAAACAAAAAATGCACCTTGGTAATTGTTTATTTAAACACTTTGAAATCTTCGTGTCGAAAAATTAAACTGACTCAGAATTTTCTTCCCTACATAAATAATCAATAATTGCAAAGGAAAGAAATTGAAAAAAAAAAGAATTTTCAAATTAGAAAAGAAATATATACATTGAAGATATTCGCTCCGGCTGGGACTCGAACCCAGGCCACTCGCTTGGAAGACCAGCGGTCTAGCCATTAGGCTATCGGAGTTCTGTCGAGCGGAGTCTTACTGCCTGACTGATACTGCCTGACTGACAGACTGACTCACTGACTGACTGACCGAGACTGACTGACTAACTGCCTGACTGACTGAGACTGGACTGACTGACTGACTGACTGACTGACTGACTAACTGACTGACTGAGACTGACTGACTGACTGCTTGACTCTCTGACTGGCTATTTCACTGACTGACTGAATGACTAAATGACTGACTGACACTGACTGACTGACTGCTTGACTACCTGACTGACTGCTTGACTGATTAACTGACTGGACAGGACTGACCGACTGACTGACTGACAGACTGACTGAATAAGGATGACTGACAGACTGACTGAATAAGGCTGACTGACTGACTGACTGACTGACTGACTGAATAAGGCTGACCGACTGACTGACTGCCTGACTGACTGACTGACTGAATGACTGACTGACTGACTGACCGAGACTGACTGACTGACTGACTGAGACTGGACTGGACTGACTGACTGACTGACTGACTGAGACTGACTGACTGCTTTAGTGACTAACTGACTGCACAGGACTGACCGACTGACTGACTGACTGACTGCCTGACTGACTGACTGACTGAATGACTGACTGACTGAGACTAAATGACTGACTGCTTGACTGACTGGCTGAAGGACTAACTGACTGACTTAGTGACTGACTGACTGACTGATACTGAATGACTGAGTGCTTGACTGATTGACTGTCAGACTGACTGACTGACTTCGCAAAAGGGAAAAATAAAAAAAAAAGAATTATAAAATTAGAAAAAAATATTTGCATTTAAGATTTCCTTTCCGGCCGGGACTCGAACCCAGTACCACGCGCTAGGAACCCAACGGTCTAGCCATTAGGCTATCGGAGCTCTGTCGATGGAAGTCTTAAATATAATAAAAACAAAAAATGCACCTTGGTAATTATTGATTCAAACACTTTGAAATTTACAGGTCGAATAATTAAACTGACTCAGAATTTTTCTCCCTACATAAATAATCAATATTCGCAAAAGAGAAAAATTAAAAAAAAAAGAAGAAGAAATTTCAAATTAGAAACTAAAAGTATACATTGAAGATTTTCGTTCAGGCTGGGACTCGAACCCAGGGCCACTCGCTTGGAAGCCAAACACTCTAGCCATTAGTCTATGGGACCTCTGTCGGTGGGAGTTTTAAATATAATAAAAACAAAAAATGCACCTTGGTAATTGTTTATTTAAACACTTTGAAATCTTCGTGTCGAAAAATTAAACTGACTCAGAATTTTCTTCCCTACATAAATAATCAATAATTGCAAAGGAAAGAAATTGAAAAAAAAAAGAATTTTCAAATTAGAAAAGAAATATATACAGTGAAGATATTCTCTCCGGCTGGGACTCGAACCCAGGCCACTCGCTTGGAAGACCAGCGGTCTAGCCATTAGGCTATCGGAGTTCTGTCGAGCGGAGTCTTACTGCCTGACTGATACTGCCTGACTGACAGACTGACTCACTGACTGACTGATACTGCCTGACTGACAGACTGACTCACTGACTGACTGATACTGACTGACTGACTCACTGACTGACCGAGACTGACTGACTAACTGCCTGACTGACTGAGACTGGACTGACTGACTGACTGACTGACTGACTGACTAACTGACTGACTGAGACTGACTGACTGACTGCTTGACTCTCTGACTGGCTATTTCACTGACTGACTGAATGACTAAATGACTGACTGACACTGACTGACTGACTGATTGACTACCTGACTGACTGCTTGACTGACTAACTGACTGGACAGGACTGACCGACTGACTGACTGACAGACTGACTGAATAAGGATGACTGACAGACTGACTGAATAAGGCTGACTGACTGACTGACTGACAGACTGACTGAATAAGGCTGACCGACTGACTGACTGCCTGACTGACTGACTGACTGAATGACTGACTGACTGACTGACCGAGACTGACTGACTGACTGACTGAGACTGGACTGGACTGACTGACTGACTGACTGAGACTGACTGACTGCTTTAGTGACTAACTGACTGCACAGGACTGACCGACTGACTGACTGCCTGACTGACTGACTGACTGACTGAGACTAAATGACTGACTGCTTGACTGACTGGCTGAAGGACTAACTGACTGACTGAGTGACTGACTGACTGGACTGACTGACTGAGACTGAATGACTGAGTGCTTGACTGATTGACTGTCAGACTGACTGACTGACTTCGCAAAAGGGAAAAATAAAAAAAAAAGAATTATAAAATTAGAAAAAAATATTTGCATTTAAGATTTCCTTTCCGGCCGGGACTCGAACCCAGTACCACGCGCTAGGAACCCAACGGTCTAGCCATTAGGCTATCGGAGCTCTGTCGATGGAAGTCTTAAATATAATAAAAACAAAAAATGCACCTTGGTAATTATTTATTCAAACACTTTGAAATTTACAGGTCGAATAATTAAACTGACTCAGAATTTTTCTCCCTACATAAATAATCAATATTCGCAAAAGAGAAAAATTAAAAAAAAAGAAGAAGAAATTTCAAATTAGAAACTAAAAGTATACAGTGAAGATTTTCGTTCAGGCTGGGACTCGAACCCAGGGCCACTCGCTTGGAAGCCTAACACTCTAGCCATTAGTCTATGGGAGCTCTGTCGGTGGGAGTTTTAAATATAATAAAAACAAAAAATGCACCTTGGTAATTGTTTATTTAAACACTTTGAAATCTTCGTGTCGAAAAATTAAACTGACTCAGAATTTTCTTCCCTACATAAATAATCAATAATTGCAAAGGAAAGAAATTGAAAAAAAAAAGAATTTTCAAATTAGAAAAGAAATATATACATTGAAGATATTCGCTCCGGCTGGGACTCGAACCCAGGCCACTCGCTTGGAAGACCAGCGGTCTAGCCATTAGGCTATCGGAGTTCTGTCGAGCGGAGTCTTACTGCCTGACTGATACTGCCTGACTGACAGACTGACTCACTGACTGACTGATACTGACTGACTGACTCACTGACTGACCGAGACTGACTGACTGAGACTGGACTGACTGACTGCTTGACTCTCTGACTGGCTATTTCACTGACTGACTGAATGACTAAATGACTGACTGACACTGACTGACTGACTGCTTGACTACCTGACTGACTGCTTGACTGACTAACTGACTGGACAGGACTGACCGACTGACTGACTGACAGACTGACTGAATAAGGATGACTGACAGACTGACTGAATAAGGCTGACTGACTGACTGACTGACTGACAGACTGACTGAATAAGGCTGACCGACTGACTGACTGCCTGACTGACTGACTGACTGAATGACTGACTGACTGACTGACCGAGACTGACTGACTGACTGACTGAGACTGGACTGGACTGACTGACTGACTGACTGACTGAGACTGATTGACTGCTTTAGTGACTAACTGACTGCACAGGACTGACCGACTGACTGACCGACTGACTGCCTGACTGACTGACTGACTGACTGAGACTAAATGACTGACTGCTTGACTGACTGGCTGAAGGACTAACTGACTGACTGAGTGACTGACTGACTGGACTGACTGACTGAGACTGAATGACTGAGTGCTTGACTGATTGACTGTCAGACTGACTGACTGACTTCGCAAAAGGGAAAAATAAAAAAAAAAGAATTATAAAATTAGAAAAAAATATTTGCATTTAAGATTTCCTTTCCGGCTGGGATTTGAACCCAGGGCGACACTCATGGAAGCCCAACGCTCTCGCCAATATACTATCGGATCTCTGTTGATCGGTGTCTTAATTATAATAAAAACAAAAAATGCACCTTAGTAATTATCGATCTAAAATCTTTGAAATCTAAAGGTCGAATGATTAAACTGACTCAGAATTTTCTTCCGTACATAAATAATCCATATTTGCAAAAGAAAGAAATTGAAAAAAAAAAGAATCTTCAAATTAGAAGAGAAATATATACATGGAAGATTTTCGTTCCGGCCGGGACTCGAACCCAGTACCACGCGCTTGGAACCCAACGGTCTAGCCATTAGGCTATCGGAGCTCTGTCGATGGAAGTCTTAAATATAATAAAAACAAAAACCTTGGTAATTATTGATTCAAACACTTTGAAATTTACAGGTCGAATAATTAAACTGACTCAGAATTTTTCTCCCTACATAAATAATCAATATTCGCAAAAGAGAAAAATTAAAAAAAAAGAAGAAGAAATTTCAAATTAGAAACTAAAAGTATACAGTGAAGATTTTCGTTCAGGCTGGGACTCGAACCCAGGGCCACTCGCTTGGAAGCCTAACACTCTAGCCATTAGTCTATGGGAGCTCTGTCGGTGGGAGTTTTAAATATAATAAAAACAAAAAATGCACCTTGGTAATTGTTTATTTAAACACTTTGAAATCTTCGTGTCGAAAAATTAAACTGACTCAGAATTTTCTTCCCTACATAAATAATCAATAATTGCAAAGGAAAGAAATTGAAAAAAAAAAGAATTTTCAAATTAGAAAAGAAATATATACATTGAAGATATTCGCTCCGGCTGGGACTCGAACCCAGGCCACTCGCTTGGAAGACCAGCGGTCTAGCCATTAGGCTATCGGAGTTCTGTCGAGCGGAGTCTTACTGCCTGACTGATACTGCCTGACTGACAGACTGACTCACTGACTGACTGATACTGACTGACTGACTCACTGACTGACCGAGACTGACTGACTAACTGCCTGACTGACTGAGACTGGACTGACTGACTGACTGACTGACTAACTGACTGACTGAGACTGACTGACTGACTGCTTGACTCTCTGACTGGCTATTTCACTGACTGACTGAATGACTAAATGACTGACTGACACTGACTGACTGACTGCTTGACTACCTGACTGACTGCTTGACTACCTGACTGACTGCTTGACTGACTAACTGACTGGACAGGACTGACCGACTGACTGACTGACAGACTGACTGAATAAGGATGACTGACAGACTGACTGAATAAGGCTGACTGACTGACTGACTGACTGACTGAATGACTGACTGACTGACTGACCGAGACTGACTGACTGACTGACTGAGACTGGACTGGACTGACTGACTGACTGACTGACTGAGACTGACTGACTGCTTTAGTGACTAACTGACTGCACAGGACTGACCGACTGCCTGACTGACTGCCTGACTGACTGACTGAATGACTGACTGACTGAGACTAAATGACTGACTGCTTGACTGACTGGCTGAAGGACTAACTGACTGACTGAGTGACTGACTGACTGGACTGACTGACTGAGACTGAATGACTGAGTGCTTGACTGATTGACTGTCAGATTGACTGACTGACTTCGCAAAAGGGAAAAATAAAAAAAAAGAATTATAAAATTAGAAAAAAATATTTGCATTTAAGATTTCCTTTCCGGCTGGGATTTGAACCCAGGGCGACACTCATTTAAGCCCAACGCTCTCGCCAATATACTATCGGATCTCTGTTGATCGGTGTCTTAATTATAATAAAAACAAAAAATGCACCTTAGTAATTATTGATCTAAAATCTTTGAAATCTAAAGGTCGAATGATTAAACTGACTCAGAATTTTCTTCCGTACATAAATAATTCATATTTGCAAAAGAAAGAAATTGAAAAAAAAAAGAATCTTCAAATTAGAAGAGAAATATATACATGGAAGATTTTCGTTCCGGCCGGGACTCGAACCCAGTACCACGCGCTTGGAACCCAACGGTCTAGCCATTAGGCTATCGGAGCTCTGTCGATAGAAGTCTTAAATATAATAAAAACAAAAAATGCACCTTGGTAATTATTGATTCAAACACTTTGAAATTTACAGGTCGAATAATTAAACTGACTCAGAATTTTTCTCCCTACATAAATAATCAATATTCGCAAAAGAGAAAAATTTAAAAAAAAAGAAGAAGAAATTTCAAATTAGAAACTAAAAGTATACATTGAAGATTTTCGTTCAGGCTGGGACTCGAACCCAGGGCCACTCGCTTGGAAGCCTAACACTCTAGCCATTAGTCTACGGGAGCTCTGTCGGTGGGAGTTTTAAATATAATAAAAACAAAAAATGCACCTTGGTAATTGTTTATTTAAACACTTTGAAATCTTCGTGTCGAAAAATTAAACTGACTCAGAATTTTCTTCCCTACATAAATAATCAATAATTGCAAAGGAAAGAAATTGAAAAAAAAAAAGAATTTTCAAATTAGAAAAGAAATATATACATTGAAGATATTCGCTCCGGCTGGGACTCGAACCCAGGCCACTCGCTTGGAAGATCAGCGGTCTAGCCATTAGGCTATCGGAGTTCTGTCGAGCGGAGTCTTACTGCCTGACTGATACTGCCTGACTGACAGACTGACTCACTGACTGACTGATACTGACTGACTGACTCACTGACTGACCGAGACTGACTGACTAACTGCCTGACTGACTGAGACTGGACTGACTGACTGACTGACTGACTGACTAACTGACTGACTGAGACTGACTGACTGACTGCTTGACTCTCTGACTGGCTATTTCACTGACTGACTGAATGACTAAATGACTGACTGACACTGACTGACAGACTGCTTGACTACCTGACTGACTGCTTGACTGACTAACTGACTGGACAGGACTGACCGACTGACTGACTGACTGACTGACTGAATAAGGATGACTGACAGACTGACTGAATAAGGATGACTGACAGACTGACTGAATAAGGCTGACTGACTGACTGACTGACAGACTGACTGAATAAGGCTGACCGACTGACTGACTGCCTGACTGACTGACTGACTGAATGACTGACTGACTAACTGACCGAGACTGACTGACTGACTGACTGAGACTGGACTGGACTGACTGACTGACTGACTGACTGAGACTGACTGACTGCTTTAGTGACTAACTGACTGCACAGGACTGACCGACTGACTGACTGACTGACTGCCTGACTGACTGACTGACTGAATGACTGACTGACTTAGACTAAATGACTGACTGCTTGACTGACTGGCTGAAGGACTAACTGACTGACTGAGTGACTGACTGACTGGACTGACTGACTGAGACTGAATGACTGAGTGCTTGACTGATTGACTGTCAGACTGACTGACTGACTTCGCAAAAGGGAAAAATAAAAAAAAAGAATTATAAAATTAGAAAAAAATATTTGCATTTAAGATTTCCTTTCCGGCCGGGACTCGAACCCAGTACCACGCGCTAGGAACCCAACGGTCTAGCCATTAGGCTATCGGAGCTCTGTCGATGGAAGTCTTAAATATAATAAAAACAAAAAATGCACCTTGGTAATTATTGATTCAAACACTTTGAAATTTACAGGTCGAATAATTAAACTGACTCAGAATTTTTCTCCCTACATAAATAATCAATATTCGCAAAAGAGAAAAATTAAAAAAAAAGAAGAAGAAATTTCAAATTAGAAACTAAAAGTATACATTGAAGATTTTCGTTCAGGCTGGGACTCGAACCCAGGGCCACTCGCTTGGAAGCCTAACACTCTAGCCATTAGTCTATGAGAGCTCTGTCGGTGGGAGTTTTAAATATAATAAAAACAAAAAATGCACCTTGGTAATTGTTTATTTAAACACTTTGAAATCTTTGTGTCGAAAAATTAAACTGACTCAGAATTTTCTTCCCTACATAAATAATCAATAATTGCAAAGGAAAGAAATTGAAAAAAAAATAATTTTCAAATTAGAAAAGAAATATATACATTGAAGATATTCGCTCCGGCTGGGACTCGAACCCAGGCCACTCGCTTGGAAGACCAGCGGTCTAGCCATTAGGCTATCGGAGTTCTGTCGAGCGGAGTCTTACTGCCTGACTGACAGACTGACTCACTGACTGACTGATACTGACTGACTGACTCACTGACTGACCGAGACTGACTGACTAACTGCCTGACTGACTGAGACTGGACTGACTGACTGACTGACTGACTGACTGACTAACTGACTGACTGAGACTGACTGACTGACTGCTTGACTCTCTGACTGGCTATTTCACTGACTGACTGAATGACTAAATGACTGACTGACACTGACTGACTGACTGCTTGACTACCTGACTGACTGCTTGACTGACTAACTGACTGGACAGGACTGACCGACTGACTGACTGACAGACTGACTGAATAAGGATGACTGACAGACTGACTGAATAAGGCTGACTGACTGACTGACTGACAGACTGACTGAATAAGGCTGACCGACTGACTGACTGCCTGACTGACTGACCGAGACTGACTGACTGACTGACTGAGACTGGACTGGACTGACTGACTGACTGACTGACTGAAACTGAATGACTGAGTGCTTGACTGATTGACTGTCAGACTGACTAACTGACTTCGCAAAAGGGAAAAATAAAAAAAAAAGAATTATAAAATTAGAAAAAAAATATTTGCATTTAAGATTTCCTTTCCGGCTGGGATTTGAACCCAGGGCGACACTCATGGAAGCCCAACGCTCTCGCCAATATACTATCGGATCTCTGTTGATCGGTGTCTTAATTATAATAAAAACAAAAAATGCACCTTAGTAATTATTGATCTAAAATCTTTGAAATCTAAAGGTCGAATAATTAAACTGACTCAGAATTTTCTTCCGTACATAAATAATCCATATTTGCAAAAGAAAGAAATTGAAAAAAAAAAGAATCTTCAAATTAGAAGAGAAATATATACATGGAAGATTTTCGTTCCGGCCGGGACTCGAACCCAGTACCACGCGCTTGGAACCCAACGGTCTAGCCATTAGGCTATCGGAGCTCTGTCGATGGAAGTCTTAAATATAATAAAAACAAAAAATGCACCTTGGTAATTATTGATTCAAACACTTTGAAATTTACAGGTCGAATAATTAAACTGACTCAGAATTTTTCTCCCTACATAAATAATCAATATTCGCAAAAGAGAAAAATTAAAAAAAAAGAAGAAGAAATTTCAAATTAGAAACTAAAAGTATACATTGAAGATTTTCGTTCAGGCTGGGACTCGAACCCAGGGCCACTCGCTTGGAAGCCTAACACTCTAGCCATTAGTCTATGGGAGCTCTGTCGGTGGGAGTTTTAAATATAATAAAAACAAAAAATGCACCTTGGTAATTGTTTATTTAAACACTTTGAAATCTTCGTGTCGAAAAATTAAACTGACTCAGAATTGTCTTCCCTACATAAATAATCAATAATTGCAAAGGAAAGAAATTGAAAAAAAAAAGAATTTTCAAATTAGAAAAGAAATATACACATTGAAGATATTCGCTCCGGCTGGGACTCGAACCCAGGCCACTCGCTTGGAAGACCAGCGGTCTAGCCATGAGGCTATCGGAGTTCTGTCGAGCGGAGTCTTACTGCCTGACTGATACTGCCTGACTGACAGACTGACTCACTGACTGACTGATACTGACTGACTGACTCACTGACTGACCGAGACTGACTGACTAACTGCCTGACTGACTGAGACTGGACTGACTGACTGACTGACTGACTGACTGACTAACTGACTGACTGAGACTGACTGACTGACTGCTTGACTCTCTGACTGGCTATTTCACTGACTGACTGAATGACTAAATGACTGACTGACACTGACTGACAGACTGCTTGACTACCTGACTGACTGCTTGACTGACTAACTGACTGGACAGGACTGACCCACTGACTGACTGACAGACTGACTGAATAAGGATGACTGACAGACTGACTGAATAAGGCTGACTGACTGACTGACTGACAGACTGACTGAATAAGGCTGACTGACTGACTGACTGCCTGACTGACTCACTGACTGAATGACTGACTGACTTAGACTAAATGACTGACTGGCTGAAGGACTAACTGACTGACTGAGTGACTGACTGACTGGACTGACTGACTGAGACTGAATGACTGAGTGCTTGACTGATTGACTGTCAGACTGACTGACTGACTTCGCAAAAGGGAAAAATAAAAAAAAAGAATTATAAAATTAGAAAAAAATATTTGCATTTAAGATTTCCTTTCCGGCCGGGACTCGAACCCAGTACCACGCGCTAGGAACCCAACGGTCTAGCCATTAGGCTATCGGAGCTCTGTCGATGGAAGTCTTAAATATAATAAAAACAAAAAATGCACCTTGGTAATTATTGATTCAAACACTTTGAAATTTACAGGTCGAATAATTAAACTGACTCAGTATTTTTCCCCATCATAAATAATCAATATTCGCAAAAGAGAAAAATTAAAAAAAAAAAAAAGAAGAAGAAATTTCAAATTAGAAACTAAAAGTATACATTGAAGATTTTCGTTCAGGCTGGGACTCGAACCCAGGGCCACTCGCTTGGAAGCCTAACACTCTAGCCATTAGTCTATGGGAGCTCTGTCGGTGGGAGTTTTAAATATAATAAAAACAAAAAATGCACCTTGGTAATTGTTTATTTAAACACTTTGAAATCTTAGTGTCGAAAAATTAAACTGACTCAGAATTTTCTTCCCTACATAAATAATCAATAATTGCAAAGGAAAGAAATTGAAAAAAAAAAGAATTTTCAAATTAGAAAAGAAATATATACATTGAAGATATTCGCTCCGGCTGGGACTCGAACCCAGGCCACTCGTTTGGAAGACCAGCGGTCTAGCCATTAGGCTATCGGAGTTCTGTCGAGCGGAGTCTTACTGCCTGACTGATACTGCCTGACTGATACTGCCTGACTGACAGACTGACTCACTGACTGACTAATACTGACTGACTGACTCACTGACTGACCGAGACTGACTGACTAACTGCCTGACTGACTGAGACTGGACTGACTGACTGACTGGCTGACTGACTGACTAACTGACTGACTGACTGCTTGACTCTCTGACTGGCTATTTCACTGACTGACTGAATGACTAAATGACTGACTGACACTGACTGACTGACTGCTTGACTACCTGACTGACTGCTTGACTGACTAACTGACTGGACAGGACTGACCGACTGACTGACTGACAGACTGACTGAATAAGGATGACTGACAGACTGACTGAATAAGGCTGACTGACTGACTGACTGACAGACTGACTGAATAAGGCTGACCGACTGACTGACTGCCTGACTGACTGAATGACTGACTGACTGACTGACCGAGACTGACTGACTGACTGACTGAGACTGGACTGGACTGACTGACTGACTGACTGACTGCGACTGACTGACTGCTTTAGTGACTAACTGACTGCACAGGACTGACCGACTGACTGACTGACTGCCTGACTGACTGACTGACTGAATGACTGACTGACTGAGACTAAATGACTGACTGCTTGACTGACTGGCTGAAGGACTAACTGACTGACTGAGTGACTGACTGACTGGACTGACTGACTGAGACTGAATGACTGAGTGCTTGACTGATTGACTGTCAGACTGACTGACTGACTTCGCAAAAGGGAAAAATAAAAAAAAAAGAATTATAAAATTAGAAAAAAATATTTGCATTTAAGATTTCCTTTCCGGCTGGGATTTGAACCCAGGGCGACACTCATGGAAGCCCAACGCTCTTGCCAATATACTATCGGATCTCTGTTGATCGGTGTCTTAATTATAATAAAAACAAAAAATGCACCTTAGTAATTATTGATCTAAAATCTTTGAAATCTAAAGGTCGAATGATTAAACTGACTCAGAATTTTCTTCCGTACATAAATAATCCATATTTGCAAAAGAAAGAAATTGAAAAAAAAAAAGAATCTTCAAATTAGAAGAGAAATATATACATGGAAGATTTTCGTTCCGGCCGGGACTCGAACCCAGTACCACGCGCTTGGAACCCAACGGTCTAGCCATTAGGCTATCGGAGCTCTGTCGATGGAAGTCTTAAATATAATAAAAACAAAAAATGCACCTTGGTAATTATTGATTCAAACACTTTGAAATTTACAGGTCGAATAATTAAACTGACTCAGAATTTTTCTCCCTACATAAATAATCAATATTCGCAAAAGAGAAAAATTAAAAAAAAAAAGGAGAAGAAATTTCAAATTAGAAACTAAAAGTATACATTGAAGATTTTCGTTCAGGCTGGGACTCGAACCCAGGGCCACTCGCTTGGAAGCCTAACACTCTAGCCATTAGTCTATGGGAGCTCTGTCGGTGGGAGTTTTAAATATAATAAAAACAAAAAATGCACCTTGGTAATTGTTTATTTAAACACTTTGAAATCTTCGTGTCGAAAAATTAAACTGACTCAGAATTTTCTTCCCTACATAAATAATCAATAATTGCAAAGGAAAGAAATTGAAAAAAAAAAGAATTTTCAAATTAGAAAAGAAATATATACATTGAAGATATTCGCTCCGGCTGGGACTCGAACCCAGGCCACTCGCTTGGAAGACCAGCGGTCTAGCCATTAGGCTATCGGAGTTCTGTCGAGCGGAGTCTTACTGCCTGACTGATACTGCCTGACTGACAGACTGACTCACTGACTGACTGATACTGACTGACTGACTCACTGACTGACCGAGACTGACTGACTAACTGCCTGACTGACTGAGACTGGACTGACTGACTGACTGACTGACTGACTGACTAACTGACTGACTGAGACTGACTGACTGACTGCTTGACTCTCTGACTGGCTATTTCACTGACTGACTGAATGACTAAATGACTGACTGACTGCTTGACTACCTGACTGACTGCTTGACTGACTAACTGACTGGACAGGACTGACCGACTGACTGACTGACAGACTGACTGAATAAGGATGACTGACAGACTGACTGAATAAGGATGACTGACAGACTGACTGACAGACTGACTGACTGCCTGACTGACTGACTGACTGAATGACTGACTGACTGACTGACCGAGACTGACTGACTGACTGACTGAGACTGGACTGGACTGACTGACTGACTGACTGACTGAGACTGACTGACTGCTTTAGTGACTAACTGACTGCACTGGACTGACCGACTGACTGACTGCCTGACTGACTGACTGACTGAATGACTGACTGACTGAGACTAAATGACTGACTGCTTGACTGACTGGCTGAAGGACTAACTGACTGACTGAGTGACTGACTGACTGGACTGACTGACTGAGACTGAATGACTGAGTGCTTGACTGATTGACTGTCAGACTGACTGACTGACTTCGCAAAAGGGAAAAATAAAAAAAAAAGAATTATAAAATTAGAAAAAATATTTGCATTTAAGATTTCCTTTCCGGCTGGGATTTGAACCCAGGGCGACACTCATGGAAGCCCAACGCTCTCGCCAATATACTATCGGATCTCTGTTGATCGGTGTCTTAATTATAATAAAAACAAAAAATGCACCTTAGTAATTATTGATCTAAAATCTTTGAAATCTAAAGGTCGAATGATTAAACTGACTCAGAATTTTCTTCCGTACATAAATAATCCATATTTGCAAAAGAAAGAAATTGAAAAAAAAAAAGAATCTTCAAATTAGAAGAGAAATATATACATGGAAGATTTTCGTTCCGGCCGGGACTCGAACCCAGTACCACGCGCTTGGAACCCAACGGTCTAGCCATTAGGCTATCGGAGCTCTGTCGATGGAAGTCTTAAATATAATAAAAACAAAAAATGCACCTTGGTAATTATTGATTCAAACACTTTGAAATTTACAGGTCGAATAATTAAACTGACTCAGAATTTTTCTCCCTACATAAATAATCAATATTCGCAAAAGAGAAAAATTTAAAAAAAAGAAGAAGAAATTTCAAATTAGAAACTAAAAGTATACATTGAGGATTTTCGTTCAGGCTGGGACTCGAACCCAGGGCCACTCGCTTGGAAGCCTAACACTCTAGCCATTAGTCTATGGGAGCTCTGTCGGTGGGAGTTTTAAATATAATAAAAACAAAAAATGCACCTTGGTAATTGTTTATTTAAACACTTTGAAATCTTCGTGTCGAAAAATTAAACTGACTCAGAATTTTCTTCCCTACATAAATAATCAATAATTGCAAAGGAAAGAAATTGAAAAAAAAAAGAATTTTCAAATTAGAAAAGAAATATATACATTGAAGATATTCGCTCCGGCTGGGACTCGAACCCAGGCCACTCGCTTGGAAGACCAGCGGTCTAGCCATTAGGCTATCGGAGTTCTGTCGAGCGGAGTCTTACTGCCTGACTGATACTGCCTGACTGACAGACTGACTCACTGACTGACTGATACTGACTGACTGACTCACTGACTGACCGAGACTGACTGACTAACTGCCTGACTGACTGAGACTGGACTGACTGACTGACTGACTGACTAACTGACTGACTGAGACTGACTGACTGACTGCTTGACTCTCTGACTGGCTATTTCACTGACTGACTGAATGACTAAATGACTGACTGACACTGACTGACTGACTGCTTGACTACCTGACTGACTGCTTGACTGACTAACTGACTGGACAGGACTGACCGACTGACTGACTGACAGACTGACTGAATAAGGATGACTGACAGACTGACTGAATAAGGCTGACTGACTGACTGACAGACAGACTGACTGAATAAGGCTGACCGACTGAGTGACTGCCTGACTGACTGACTGACTGAATGACTGAGACTGACTGACTGACTGCTTGACTCTCTGACTGGCTATTTCACTGACTGACTGAATCACTAAATGACTGACTGACACTGACTGACTGACTGCTTGACTACCTGACTGACTGCTTGACTGACTAACTGACTGGACAGGACTGACCGACTGACTGACTGACAGACTGACTGAATAAGGCTGACTGACTGACTGACTGACAGACTGACTGAATAAGGCTGACCGACTGACTGACTGCCTGACTGACTGACTGACTGAATGACTGACTGACTGACTGACCGAGACTGACTGACTGACTGACTGAGACTGGACTGGACTGACTGACTGAGTGACTGACTGAGACTGACTGACTGAGACTGACTGACTGCTTTAGTGACTAACTGACTGCACAGGACTGACCGACTGACTGACTGACTGACTGCCTGACTGACTGACTGACTGAATGACTGACTGACTGAGACTAAATGACTGACTGCTTGACTGACTGGCTGAAGGACTAACTGACTGACTGAGTGACTGACTGACTGGACTGACTGACTGAGACTGAATGACTGAGTGCTTGACTGATTGACTGTCAGACTGACTGACTGACTTCGCAAAAGGGAAAAATAAAAAAAAAAAGAATTATAAAATTAGAAAAAAATATTTGCATTTAAGATTTCCTTTCCGGCTGGGATTTGAACCCAGGGCGACACTCATGGAAGCCCAACGCTCTCGCCAATTTACTATCGGATCTCTGTTGATCGGTGTCTTAATTATAATAAAAACAAAAAATGCACCTTAGTAATTATTGATCTAAAATCTTTGAAATCTAAAGGTCGAATGATTAAACTGACTCAGAATTTTCTTCCGTACATAAATAATCCATATTTGCAAAAGAAAGAAATTAAAAAAAAAAGAATCTTCAAATTAGAAGAGAAATATATACATGGAAGATTTTAGTTCCGGCCGGGACTCGAACCCAGTACCACGCGCTTGGGACCCAACGGTCTAGCCATTAGGCTATCGGAGCTCTGTCGATGGAAGTCTTAAATATAATAAAAACAAAAAATGCACCTTGGTAATTATTGATTCAAACACTTTGAAATTTACAGGTCGAATAATTAAACTGACTCAGAATTTTTCTCCCTACATAAATAATCAATATTCGCAAAAGAGAAAAATTAAAAAAAAGAAGAAGAAATTTCAAATTAGAAACTAAAAGCATACATTGAAGATTTTCGTTCAGGCTGGGACTCGAACCCAGGGCCACTCGCTTGGAAGCCTAACACTCTAGCCATTAGTCTATGGGAGCTCTGTCGGTGGGAGTTTTAAATATAATAAAAACAAAAAATGCACCTTGGTAATTGTTTATTTAAACACTTTGAAATCTTCGTGTCGAAAAATTAAACTGACTCAGAATTTTCTTCCCTACATAAATAATCAATAATTGCAAAGGAAAGAAATTGAAAAAAAAAGAATTTTCAAATTAGAAAAGAAATATATACATTGAAGATATTCGCTCCGGCTGGGACTCGAACCCAGGCCACTCGCTTGGAAGACCAGCGGTCTAGCCATTAGGCTATCGGAGTTCTGTCGAGCGGAGTCTTACTGCCTAAATGATACTGCCTGACTGACAGACTGACTCACTGACTGACTGATACTGACTGACTGACTCACTGACTGACCGAGACTGACTGACTAACTGCCTGACTGACTGAGACTGGACTGACTGACTGACTGAGACTGACTGACTGACTGCTTGACTCTCTGACTGGCTATTTCACTGACTGACTGAATCACTAAATGACTGACTGACACTGACTGACTGACTGCTTGACTACCTGACTGACTGCTTGACTGACTAACTGACTGGACAGGACTGACCGACTGACTGACTGACAGACTGACTGAATAAGGATGACTGACAGACTGACTGAATAAGGCTGACTGACTGACTGACTGACAGACTGACTGAATAAGGCTGACCGACTGACTGACTGCCTGACTGACTGACTGACTGAATGACTGACTGACTGACTGACCGAGACTGACTGACTGACTGACTGAGACTGGACTGGACTGACTGACTGACTGACTGACTGAGACTGACTGACTGCTTTAGTGACTAACTGACTGCACAGGACTGACCGACTGACTGACTGACTGACTGCCTGACTGACTGACTGACTGAATGACTGACTGACTGAGACTAAATGACTGACTGCTTGACTGACTGGCTGAAGGACTAACTGACTGACTGAGTGACTGACTGACTGGACTGACTGACTGAGACTGAATGACTGAGTGCTTGACTGATTGACTGTCAGACTGACTGACTGACTTCGCAAAAGGGAAAAATAAAAAAAAAAGAATTATAAAATTAGAAAAAAATATATGCATTTAAGATTTCCTTTCCGGCTGGGATTTGAACCCAGGGCGACACTCATGGAAGCCCAACGCTCTCGCCAATTTACTATCGGATCTCTGTTGATCGGTGTCTTAATTATAATAAAAACAAAAAATGCACCTTAGTAATTATTGATCTAAAATCTTTGAAATCTAAAGGTCGAATGATTAAACTGACTCAGAATTTTCTTCCGTACATAAATAATCCATATTTGCAAAAGAAAGAAATTAAAAAAAAAGAATCTTCAAATTAGAAGAGAAATATATACATGGAAGATTTTAGTTCCGGCCGGGACTCGAACCCAGTACCACGCGCTTGGGACCCAACGGTCTAGCCATTAGGCTATCGGATCTCTGTTGATCGGTGTCTTAAATATAATAAAAACAAAAAATGCACCTTGGTAATTATTGATTCAAACACTTTGAAATTTACAGGTCGAATAATTAAACTGACTCAGAATTTTTCTCCCTACATAAATAATCAATATTCGCAAAAGAGAAAAATTAAAAAAAAAAGAAGAAGAAATTTCAAATTAGAAACTATAAGTATACATTGAAGATTTTCGTTCAGGCTGGGACTCGAACCCAGGGCCACTCGCTTGGAAGCCTAACACTCTAGCCATTAGTCTATGGGAGCTCTGTCGGTGGGAGTTTTAAATATAATAAAAACAAAAAATGCACCTTGGTAATTGTTTATTTAAACACTTTGAAATCTTCGTGTCGAAAAATTAAACTGACTCAGAATTTTCTTCCCTACATAAATAATCAATAATTGCAAAGGAAAGAAATTGAAAAAAAAAAGAATTTTCAAATTAGAAAAGAAATATATACATTGAAGATATTCGCTCCGGCTGGGACTCGAACGCAGGCCACTCGCTTGGAAGACCAGCGGTCTAGCCATTAGGCTATCGGAGTTCTGTCGAGCGGAGTCTTACTGCCTGACTGATACTGCCTGACTGACAGACTGACTCACTGACTGACTGATACTGACTGACTGACTCACTGACTGACCGAGACTGACTGACTAACTGCCTGACTGACTGAGACTGGACTGACTGACTGACTGCTTGACTCTCTGACTGGCTATTTCACTGACTGACTGAATGACTAAATGACTGACTGACACTGACTGACTGACTGCTTGACTACCTGACTGACTGCTTGACTGACTAACTGACTGGACAGGACTGACCGATTGACTGACTGACAGACTGACTGAATAAGGATGACTGACAGACTGACTGAATAAGGCTGACTGACTGACTGACTGACAGACTGACTGAATAAGGCTGACCGACTGACTGACTGCCTGACTGACTGACTGACTGAATGACTGACTGACTGACTGACCGAGACTGACTGACTGACTGACCGAGACTGACTGACTGACTGACTGAGACTGGACTGGACTGACTGACTGCTTTAGTGACTAACTGACTGCACAGGACTGACCGACTGACTGACTGACTGAATGACTGACTGACTGAGACTAAATGACTGACTGCTTGACTGACTGGCTGAAGGACTAACTGACTGACTGAGTGACTGACTGACTGGACTGACTGACTGAGACTGAATGACTGAGTGCTTGACTGATTGACTGTCAGACTGACTGACTGACTTCGCAAAAGGGAAAAATAAAAAAAAAAGAATTATAAAATTAGAAAAAAATATTTGCATTTAAGATTTCCTTTCCTGCTGGGATTTGAACCCAGGGCGACACTCATGGAAGCCCAACGCTCTCGCCAATATACTATCGGATCTCTGTTGATCGGTGTCTTAATTATAATAAAAACAAAAAATGCACCTTAGTAATTATTGATCTAAAATCTTTGAAATCTAAAGGTCGAATGATTAAACTGACTCAGAATTTTCTTCCGTACATAAATAATCCATATTTGCAAAAGAAAGAAATTGAAAAAAAAGAATCTTCAAATTAGAAGAGAAATATATACATGGAAGATTTTCGTCCCGGCCGGGACTCGAACCCAGTACCACGCGCTTGGAACCCAACGGTCTAGCCATTAGGCTATCGGAGCTCTGTCGATGGAAGTCTTAAATATAATAAAAACAAAAAATGCACCTTGGTAATTATTGATTCAAACACTTTGAAATTTACAGGTCGAATAATTAAACTGACTCAGAATTTTTCTCCCTACATAAATAATCAATATTCGCAAAAGAGAAAAATTAAAAAAAAAGAAGAAGAAATTTCAAATTAGAAACTAAAAGTATACATTGAAGATTTTCGTTCAGGCTGGGACTCGAACCCAGGGCCACTCGCTTGGAAGCCTAACACTCTAGCAATTAGTCTATGCGAGCTCTGTCGGTGGGAGTTTTAAATATAATAAAAACAAAAAATGCACCTTGGTAATTGTTTATTTAAACACTTTGAAATCTTCGTGTCGAAAAATTAAACTGACTCAGAATTTTCTTCCCTACATAAATAATCAATAATTGCTAAGGAAAGAAATTGAAAAAAAAAAGAATTTTCAAATTAGAAAAGAAATATATACATTGAAGATATTCGCTCCGGCTGGGACTCGAACCCAGGCCACTCGCTTGGAAGACCAGCGGTCTAGCCATTAGGCTATCGGCGTTCTGTCGAGCGGAGTCTTACTGCCTGACTGATACTGCCTGACTGAAAGACTGACTCACTGACTGACTGATACTGACTGACTGACTCACTGACTGACCGAGACTGACTGACTAACTGCCTGACTGACTGAGACTGGACTGACTGACTGACTGACTGACTGACTAACTGACTGACTGAATGACTAAATGACTGACTGACACTGACTGACTGACTGCTTGACTACCTGACTGACTGCTTGACTGACTAACTGACTGGACAGGACTGACCGACTGACTGGCAGACTGACTGAATAAGGATGACTGACAGACTGACTGAATAAGGCTGACTGACTGACTGACTGACAGACTGACTGAATAAGGCTGACCGACTGACTGACTGCCTGTCTGACTGACTGACTGAATGACTGACTGACTGACTGACCGAGACTGACTGACTGACTGACTGAGACTGGACTGGACTGACTGACTGACTGACTGACTGAGACTGACTGACTGCTTTAGTGACTAACTGACTGAGCAGGACTGATCGACTGACTGACTGACTGACTGCCTGACTGACTGACTGACTGAATGACTGACTGAGACTAAATGACTGACTGCTTGACTGACTGGCTGAAGGACTAACTGACTGACTGAGTGACTGACTGACTGGACTGACTGACTGAGACTGAATGACTGAGTGCTTGACTGATTGACTGTCAGACTGACTGACTGACTTCGCAAAAGGGAAAAATAAAAAAAAAGAATTATAAAATTAGAAAAAAATATTTGCATTTAAGATTTCCTTTCCGGCCGGGACTCGAACCCAGTACCACGCGCTAGGAACCCAACGGTCTAGCCATTAGGCTATCGGAGCTCTGTCGATGGAAGTCTTAAATATAATAAAAACAAAAAATGCACCTTGGTAATTATTGATTCAAACACTTTGAAATTTACAGGTCGAATAATTAAACTGACTCAGAATTTTTCTCCCTACATAAATAATCAATATTCGCAAAAGAGAAAAATTAAAAAAAAAAGAAGAAGAAATTTCAAATTAGAAACTAAAAGTATACATTGAAAATTTTCGTTCAGGCTGGGACTCGAACCCAGTGCCACTCGCTTGGAAGCCTAACACTCTAGCCATTAGTCTATGGGAGCTCTGTCGGTGGGAGTTTTAAATATAATAAAAACAAAAAATGCACCTTGGTAATTGTTTATTTAAACACTTTGAAATCTTCGTGTCGAAAAATTAAACTGACTCAGAATTTTCTTCCCTACATAAATAATCAATAATTGCAAAGGAAAGAAATTGAAAAAAAAAAAGAATTTTCAAATTAGAAAAGAAATATATACATTGAAGATATTCGCTCCGGCTGGGACTCGAACCCAGGCCACTCGCTTGGAAGACCAGCGGTCTAGCCATTAGGCTATCGGAGTTCTGTCGAGCGGAGTCTTACTGCCTGACTGATACTGCCTGACTGACAGACTGACTCACTGACTGACTGATACTGACTGACTGACTCACTGACTGACCGAGACTGACTGACTAACTGCCTGACTGACTGAGACTGGACTGACTGACTGACTGACTGACTGACTGACTAACTGACTGACTGAGACTGATGGACTGACTGCTTGACTCTCTGACTGGCGATTTCACTGACTGACTGAATGACTAAATGACTGACTGACACTGACTGACTGACTGCTTGACTACCTGACTGACTGCTTGACTGACTAACTGACTGGACAGGACTGACCGACTGACTGACTGACAGACTGACTGAATAAGGATGACTGACAGACTGACTGAATAAGGCTGACTGACTGACTGACTGAGAGACTGACTGAATAAGGCTGACCGACTGACTGACTGCCTGACTGACTGACTGACTGAATGACTGACTGACTGACTGACCGAGACTGACTGACTGACTGACTGAGACTGGACTGGACTGACTGACTGACTGACTGACTGAGACTGACTGACTGCTTTAGTGACTAACTGACTGCACAGGACTGACCGACTGACTGACTGACTGACTGCCTGACTGACTGACTGACTGAATGACTGACTGACTGAGACTAAATGACTAACTGCTTGACTGACTGGCTGAAGGACTAACTGACTGACTGAGTGACTGACTGACTGGACTGACTGACTGAGACTGAATGACTGAGTGCTTGACTGATTGACTGTCAGACTGACTGACTGACTTCGCAAAAGGGAAAAATAAAAAAAAAAGAATTATAAAATTAGAAAAAAATATTTGCATTTAAGATTTCCTTTCCGGCTGGGATTTGAACCCAGGGCGACACTCGTGGAAGCCCAACGCTCTCGCCAATATACTATCGGATCTCTGTTGATCGGTGTCTTAGTTATAATAAAAACAAAAAATGCACCTTAGTAATTATTGATCTAAAATCTTTGAAATCTAAAGGTCGAATGATTAAACTGACTCAGAATTTTCTTCCGTACATAAATAATCCATATTTGCAAAAGAAAGAAATTGAAAAAAAAAAGAATCTTCAAATTAGAAGAGAAATATATACATGGAAGAATTTCGTTCCGGCCGGGACTCGAACCCAGTACCACGCGCTTGGAACCCAACGGTCTAGCCATTAGGCTATCGGAGCTCTGTCGATGGAAGTCTTAAATATAATAAAAACAAAAAATGCACCTTGGTAATTATTGATTCAAACACTTTGAAATTTACAGGTCGAATAATTAAACTGACTCAGAATTTTTCTCCCTACATAAATAATCAATATTCGCAAAAGAGAAAAATTAAAAAAAAAAGAAGAAGAAATTTCAAATTAGAAACTAAAAGTATACATTGAAGATTTTCGTTCAGGCTGGGACTCGAACCCAGGGCCACTCGCTTGGAAGCCTAACACTCTAGCCATTAGTCTATGGGAGCTCTGTCGGTGGGAGTTTTAAATATAATAAAAACAAAAAATGCACCTTGGTAATTGTTTATTTAAACACTTTGAAATCTTCGTGTCGAAAAATTAAACTAACTCAGAATTTTCTTCCCTACATAAATAATCAATAATTGCAAAGGAAAGAAATTGAAAAAAAAAGAATTTTCAAATTAGAAAAGAAATATATACATTGAAGATATTCGCTCCGGCTGGGACTCGAACCCAGGCCACTCGCTTGGAAGACCAGCGGTCTAGCCATTAGGCTATCGGAGTTCTGTCGAGCGGAGTCTTACTGCCTGACTGATACTGCCTGACTGACAGACTGACTCACTGACTGACTGATACTGACTGACTGACTCACTGACTGACCGAGACTGACTGACTAACTGCCTGACTGACTGAGACTGGACTGACTGACTGACTGACTAACTGACTGACTGAGACTGACTGACTGACTGCTTGACTCTCTGACTGGCTATTTCACTGACTGACTGAATGACTAAATGACTGACTGACACTGACTGACTGACTGCTTGACTACCTGACTGACTGCTTGACTGACTAACTGACTGGACAGGACTAACCGACTGACTGACTGACAGACTGACTGAATAAGGATGACTGACAGACTGACTGAATAAGGCTGACTGACTGACTGACTGACAGACTGACTGAATAAGGCTGACCGACTGACTGACTGCCTGAGTGACTGACTGACTGAATGACTGACTGACTGACTGACCGAGACTGACTGACTGACTGACTGAGACTGGACTGGACTGACTGACTGACTGACTGAGACTGACTGACTGCTTTAGTGACTAACTGACTGCACAGGACTGACCGACTGACTGACTGCCTGACTGACTGACTGACTGACTGAATGACTGACTGACTGAGACTAAATGACTGACTGCTTGACTGACTGGCTGAAGGACTAACTGACTGACTGAGTGACTGACTGACTGGACTGACTGACTGAGACTGAATGACTGAGTGCTTGACTGATTGACTGTCAGACTGACTGACTGACTTCGCAAAAGGGAAAAATAGAAAAAAAAGAATTATAAAATTAGAAAAAAATATTTGCATTTAAGATTTCCTTTCCGGCTGGGATTTGAACCCAGGGCGACACTCATGGAAGCCCAACGCTCTCGCCAATATACTATCGGATCTCTGTTGATCGGTGTCTTAGTTATAATAAAAACAAAAAATGCACCTTAGTAATTATTGATTTAAAATCTTTGAAATCTAAAGGTCGAATGATTAAACTGACTCAGAATTTTCTTCCGTACATAAATAATCCATATTTGCAAAAGAAAGAAATTGAAAAAAAAAAGAATCTTCAAATTAGAAGAGAAATACATACATGGAAGATTTTCGTTCCGGCCGGGACTCGAACCCAGTACCACGCGCTTGGAACCCAACGGTCTAGCCATTAGGCTATCGGAGCTCTGTCGATGAAAGTCTTAAATATAATAAAAACAAAAAAATGCACCTTGGTAATTATTGATTCAAACACTTTGAAATTTACAGGTCGAATAATTAAACTGACTCAGAATTTTTCTCCCTACATAAATAATCAATATTCGCAAAAGAGAAAAATTAAAAAAAAAAGAAGAAGAAATTTCAAATTAGAAACTAAAAGTATACATTGAAGATTTTCGTTCAGGCTGGGACTCGAACCCAGGGCCACTCGCTTGGAAGCCTAACACTCTAGCCATTAGTCTATGGGAGCTCTGTCGGTGGGAGTTTTAAATATAATAAAAACAAAAAATGCACCTTGGTAATTGTTTATTTAAACACTTTGAAATCTTCGTGTCGAAAAATTAAACTGACTCAGAATTTTCTTCCCTACATAAATAATCAATAATTGCAAAGGAAAGAAATTGAAAAAAAAAGAATTTTCGAATTAGAAAAGAAATATATACATTGAAGATATTCGCTCCGGCTGGGACTCGAACCCAGGCCACTCGCTTGGAAGACCAGCGGTCTAGCCATTAGGCTATCGGAGTTCTGTCGAGCGGAGTCTTACTGCCTGACTGATACTGCCTGACTGACAGACTGACTCACTGACTGACTGATACTGACTGACTGACTCACTGACTGACCGAGACTGACTGACTAACTGCCTGACTGACTGAGACTGGACTGACTGACTGACTGACTGACTGACTGACTGACTAACTGACTGACTGAGACTGACTGACTGACTGCTTGACTCTCTGACTGGCTATTTCACTGACTGACTGAATGACTAAATGACTGACTGACACTGACTGACTGACTGCTTGACTACCTGACTGACTGCTTGACTGACTAACTGACTGGACAGGACTGACCGACTGACTGACTGACAGACTGACTGAATAAGGATGACTGACAGACTGACTGAATAAGGCTGACTGACTGACTGACTGACAGACTGACTGAATAAGGCTGACCGACTGACTGACTGCCTGACTGACTGACTGACTGAATGACTGACTGACTGACTGACCGAGACTGACTGACTGACTGACTGAGACTGGACTGGACTGACTGACTGACTGACTGACTGAGACTGACTGACTGCTTTAGTGACTAACTGACTGCACAGGACTGACCGACTGACTGACTGACTGACTGCCTGACTGACTGACTGACTGAATGACTGACTGACTGAGACTAAATGACTGACTGCTTGACTGACTGGCTGAAGGACTAACTGACTGACTGAGTGACTGACTGACTGGACTGACTGACTGAGACTGAATGACTGAGTGCTTGACTGATTGACTGTCAGACTAACTGACTGACTTCGCAAAAGGGAAAAATAAAAAAAAAAAGAATTATAAAATTAGAAAAAAATATTTGCATTTAAGATTTCCTTTCCGGCCGGGACTCGAACCCAGTACCACGCGCTAGGAACCCAACGGTCTAGCCATTAGGCTATCGGAGCTCTGTCGATGGAAGTCTTAAATATAATAAAAACAAAAAATGCACCTTGGTAATTATTGATTCAAACACTTTGAAATTTATAGGTCGAATAATTAAACTGACTCAGAATTTTTCTCCCTACATAAATAATCAATATTCGCAAAAGAGAAAAATTAAAAAAAAAAGAAGAAGAAATTTCAAATTAGAAACTAAAAGTATACATTGAAGATTTTCGTTCAGGCTGGGACTCGAACCCAGGGCCACTCGCTTGGAAGCCTAACACTCTAGCCATTAGTCTATGGGAGCTCTGTCGGTGGGAGTTTTAAATATAATAAAAACAAAAAATGCACCTTGGTAATTGTTTATTTAAACACTTTGAAATCTTCGTGTCGAAAAATTAAACTGACTCAGAATTTTCTTCCCTACATAAATAATCAATAATTGCAAAGGAAAGAAATTGAAAAAAAAAAGAATTTTCAAATTAGAAAAGAAATATATACATTGAAGATATTCGCTCCGGCTGGGACTCGAACCCAGGACACTCGCTTGGAAGACCAGCGGTCTAGCCATTAGGCTATCGGAGTTCTGTCGAGCGGAGTCTTACTGCCTGACTGATACTGCCTGACTGACAGACTGACTCACTGACTGACTGATACTGACTGACTGACTCACTGACTGACCGAGACTGACTGACTAACTGCCTGACTGACTGACTGACTGACTAACTGACTGACTGACTGACTAACTGACTGACTGAGACTGACTGACTGACTGCTTGACTCTCTGACTGGCTATTTCACTGACTGACTGAATGACTAAATGACTGACTGACACTGACTGACTGACTGCTTGTATACCTGACTGACTGCTTGACTGACTAACTGACTGGACAGGACTGACCGACTGACTGACTGACAGACTGACTGAATAAGGATGACTGACAGACTGACTGAATAAGGCTGACTGACTGACTGACTGACAGACTGACTGAATAAGGCTGACCGACTGACTGACTGCCTGACTGACTGACTGACTGAATGACTGACTGACTGACTGACCGAGACTGACTGACTGAGACTGGACTGGACTGACTGACTGACTGACTGACTGAGACTGACTGACTGCTTTAGTGACTAACTGACTGCACAGGACTGACCGACTGACTGACTGGACTGACTGACTGAGACTGAATGACTGAGTGCTTGACTGATTGACTGTCAGACTGACTGACTGACTTCGCAAAAGGGAAAAATAAAAAAAAAGAATTATAAAATTAGAAAAAAATATTTGCATTTAAGATTTCCTTTCCGGCTGGGATTTGAACCCAGGGCGACACTCATAGAAGCCCAACGCTCTCGCCAATATACTATCGGATCTCTGTTGATCGGTGTCTTAATTATAATAAAAACAAAAAATGCACCTTAGTAATTATTGATCTAAAATCTTTGAAATCTAAAGGTCGAATGATTAAACTGACTCAGAATTTTCTTCCGTACATAAATAATCCATATTTGCAAAAGAAAGAAATTGAAAAAAAAAATCTTCAAATTAGAAGAGAAATATATACATGGAAGATTTTCGTTCCGGCCGGGACTCGAACCCAGTACCACGCGCTTGGAACCCAACGGTCTAGCCATTAGGCTATCGGAGCTCTGTCGATGGAAGTCTTAAATATAATAAAAACAAAAAATGCACCTTGGTAATTATTGATTCAAACACTTTGAAATTTACAGGTCGAATAATTAAACTGACTCAGAATTTTTCTCCCTACATAAATAATCAATATTCGCAAAAGAGAAAAATTAAAAAAAAAAGAAGAAGAAATTTCAAATTAGAAACTAAAAGTATACATTGAAGATTTTCGTTCAGCTTGGGACTCGAACCCAGGGCCACTCGCTTGGAAGCCTAACACTCTAGCCATTAGTCTATGGGAGCTCTGCCGGTGGGAGTTTTAAATATAATAAAAACAAAAAATGCACCTTGGTAATTGTTTATTTAAACACTTTGAAATCTTCGTGTCGAAAAATTAAACTGACTCAGAATTTTCTTAACTACATAAATAATCAATAATTGCAAAGGAAAGAAATTGAAAAAAAAAGAATTTTCAAATTAGAAAAGAAATATATACATTGAAGATATTCGCTCCGGCTGGGACTCGAACCCAGGCCACTCGCTTGGAAGACCAGCGGTCTAGCCATTAGGCTATCGGAGTTCTGTCGAGCGGAGTCTTACTGCCTGACTGATACTGCCTGACTGACAGACTGACTCACTGACTGACTGATACTGACTGACTGACTCACTGACTGACCGAGACTGACTGACTAACGGCCTGACTGACTGAGACTGGACTGACTGACTGACTGACTGACTGGCTAACTGACTGACTGAGACTGACTGACTGACTGCTTGACTCTCTGACTGGCTATTTCACTGACTGACTGAATGACTAAATGACTGACTGACACTGACTGACTGACTGCTTGACTACCTGACTGACTGCTTGACTGACTAACTGACTGGACAGGACTGACCGACTGACTGACTGACAGACTGACTGAATAAGGATGACTGACAGACTGACTGAATAAGGCTGACTGACTGACTGACTGACAGACTGACTGAATAAGGCTGACCGACTGACTGACTGCCTGACTGACTGACTGACTGAATGACTGACTGACTGACTGACCGAGACTGACTGACTGACTGACTGAGACTGGACTGGACTGACTGACTGACTGACTGACTGACTGAGACTGACTGACTGCTTTAGTGACTAACTGACTGCACAGGACTGACCGACTGACTGACTAACTGACTGCCTGACTGACTGACTGACTGAATGACTGAATGACTGAGACTAAATGACTGACTGCTTGACTGACTGGCTGAAGGACTAACTGACTGACTGAGTGACTGACTGACTGGACTGACTGACTGAGACTGAATGACTGAGTGCTTGACTGATTGACTGTCAGACTGACTGACTGACTTCGCAAAAGGGAAAAATAAAAAAAAAAAGAATTATAAAATTAGAAAAAAATATTTGCATTCAAGATTTCCTTTCCGGCTGGGATTTGAACCCAGGGCGACACTCATGGAAGCCCAACGCTCTCGCCAACATACTATCGGATCTCTGTTGATCGGTGTCTTAATTATAATAAAAACAAAAAATGCACCTTAGTAATTATTGATCTAAAATTTTTGAAATCTAAAGGTCGAATGATTAAACTGACTCAGAATTTTCTTCCGTACATAAATAATCCATATTTGCAAAAGAAAGAAATTGAAAAAAAAAAGAATCTTCAAATTAGAAGAGAAATATATACATGGAAGATTTTCGTTCCGGCCGGGACTCGAACCCAGTACCACGCGCTTGGAACCCAACGGTCTAGCCATTAGGCTATCGGAGCTCTGTCGATGGAAGTCTTAAATATAATAAAAACAAAAAATGCACCTTGGTAATTATTGATTCAAACACTTTGAAATTTACAGGTCGAATAATTAAACTGACTCAGAATTTTTCTCCCTACATAAATAATCAATATTCGCAAAAGAGAAAAATTAAAAAAAAAAAGAAGAAGAAATATCAAATTAGAAACTGAAAGTATACATTGAAGATTTTCGTTCAGGCTGGGACTCGAACCCAGGGCCACTCGCTTGGAAGCCTAACACTCTAGCCATTGGTCTATGGGAGCTCTGTCGGTGGGAGTTTTAAATATAATAAAAACAAAAAATGCACCATGGTAATTGTTTATTTAAACACTTTGAAATCTTCGTGTCGAAAAATTAAACTGACTCAGAATTTTCTTCCCTACATAAATAATCAATAATTGCAAAGGAAAGAAATTGAAAAAAAAAAGAATTTTCAAATTAGAAAAGAAATATATACATTGAAGATATTCGCTCCGGCTGGGACTCGAACCCAGGCCACTCGCTTGGAAGACCAGCGGTCTAGCCATTAGGCTATCGGAGTTCTGTCGAGCGGAGTCTTACTGCCTGACTGATACTGCCTGACTGACAGACTGACTCACTGACTGACTGATACTGACTGACTGACTCACTGACTGACCGAGACTGACTGACTAACTGCCTGACTGACTGAGACTGGACTGACTGACTGACTGACTGACTAACTGACTGACTGAGACTGACTGACTGACTGCTTGACTCTCTGACTGGCTATTTCACTGACTGACTGAATGACTAAATGACTGACTGACACTGACTGACTGACTGCTTGACTACCTGACTGACTGCTTGACTGACTAACTGACTGGACAGGACTGACCGACTGACTGACTGACAGACTGACTGAATAAGGATGACTGACAGACTGACTGAATAAGGCTGACTGACTGAATGACTGACTGACTGACTGACCGAGACTGACTGACTGACTGACTGAGACTGGACTGGACTGACTGACTGACTGACTGACTGAGACTGACTGACTGCTTTAGTGACTAACTGACTGCACAGGACTGACCGACTGACTGACTGACTGACTGCCTGACTGACTGACTGACTGAATGACTGACTGACTGAGACTAAATGACTGACTGCTTGACTGACTGGCTGAAGGACTAACTGACTGACTGAGTGACTGACTGACTGGACTGACTGACTGAGACTGAATGACTGAGTGCTTGACTGATTGACTGTCAGACTGACTGACTGACTTCGCAAAAGGGAAAAATAAAAAAAAAGAATTATAAAATTAGAAAAAAATATTTGCATTTAAGATTTCCTTTCCGGCCGGGACTCGAACCCAGTACCACGCGCTAGGAACCCAACGGTCTAACCATTAGGCTATCGGAGCTCTGTCGATGGAAGTCTTAAATATAATAAAAACAAAAAATGCACCTTGGTAATTATTGATTCAAACACTTTGAAATTTACAGGTCGAACAATTAAACTGACTCAGAATTTTTCTCCCTACATAAATAATCAATATTCGCAAAAGAGAAAAATTAAAAAAAAAGAGGAAGAAATTTCAAATTAGAAACTAAAAGTATGCATTGAAGATTTTCGTTCAGGCTGGGACTCGAACCCAGGGCCACTCGCTTGGAAGCCTAACACTCTAGCCATTAGTCTATGGGAGCTCTGTCGGTGGGAGTTTTAAATATAATAAAAACAAAAAATGCACCTTGGTAATTGTTTATTTAAACACTTTGAAATCTTCGTGTCGAAAAATTAAACTGACTCAGAATTTTCTTCCCTACATAAATAATCAATAATTGCAAAGGAAAGAAATTGAAAAAAAAGAATTTTCAAATTAGAAAAGAAATATATACATTGAAGATATTCGCTGCGGCTGGGACTCGAACCCAGGCCACTCGCTTGGAAGACCAGCGGTCTAGCCATTAGGCTATCGGAGTTCTGTCGAGCGGAGTCTTACTGCCTGACTGATACTGCCTGACTGACAGACTGACTCACTGACTGACTGATACTGACTGACTGACTCACTGACTGACCGAGACTGACTGACTAACTGCCTGACTGACTGAGACTGGACTGACTGACTGACTGACTGACTGACTGGCTAACTGACTGACTGAGACTGACTGACTGACTGCTTGACTCTCTGACTGGCTATTTCACTGACTGACTGAATGACTAAATGACTGACTGACACTGACTGACTGACTGCTTGACTACCTGACTGACTGCTTGACTGACTAACTGACTGGACAGGACTGACCGACTGACTGACTGACAGACTGACTGAATAAGGCTGACTGACTGACTGACTGACAGACTGACTGAATAAGGCTGACCGACTGACTGACTGCCTGACTGACTGACTGACTGAATGACTGACTGAATGACTGACTGAGACTGGACTGGACTGACTGACTGACTGACTGACTGAGACTGACTGACTGCTTTAGTGACTAACTGACTGCACAGGACTGACCGACTGACTGACTGACTGACTGAATGACTGACTGACTGAGACTAAATGACTGACTGCTTGACTGACTGGCTGAAGGACTAACTGACTGACTGAGTGACTGGACTGACTGACTGACTGACTGACTGACTGACTGACTGACTGACTGACTGACTAACTGACTGACTGAGACTGACTGACTGACTGCTTGACTCTCTGACTGGCTATTTCATTGACTGACTGAATGACTAAATGACTGACTGACACTGACTGACTGACTGCTTGACTACCTGACTGACTGCTTGACTGACTAACTGACTGGACAGGACTGACCGACTGACTGACTGACAGACTGACTGAATAAGGATGACTGACAGACTGACTGAATAAGGCTGACTGACTGACTGACTGACAGACTGACTGAATAAGGCTGACTGACTGACTGAATGACTGACTGACTGACTGACTGAATGACTGACTGACTGACTGACCGAGACTGACTGACTGACTGACTGAGACTGGACTGGACTGACTGACTGACTGACTGAGACTGACTGACTGCTTTAGTGACTAACTGACTGCACAGGACTGACCGAGTGACTGACTGACTGACTGCCTGACTGACTGACTGACTGAATGACTGACTGACTGAGACTAAATGACTGACTGCTTGACTGACTGGCTGAAGGACTAACTGACTGACTGAGTGACTGACTGACTGGACTGACTGACTGAGACTGAATGAATGAGTGCTTGACTGATTGACTGTCAGACTGACTGACTGACTTCGCAAAAGGGAAAAATAAAAAAAAAGAATTATAAAATTAGAAAAAAATATTTGCATTTAAGATTTCCATTCCGGCTGGGATTTGAACCCAGGGCGACACTCATGGAAGCCCAACGCTCTCGCCAATATACTATCGGATCTCTGTTGATCGGTGTCTTAATTATAATAAAAACAAAAAATGCACCTTAGTAATTATTGATCTAAAATCTTTGAAATCTAAATGTCGAATGATTAAACTGACTCAGAATTTTCTTCCGTACATAAATAATCCATATTTGCAAAAGAAAGAAATTGAAAAAAAAAAAAAGAATCTTCAAATTAGAAGAGAAATATATACATGGAAGATTCTCGTTCCGGCCGGGACTCGAACCCAGTACCACGCGCTTGGAACCCAACGGTCTAGCCATTAGGCTATCGGAGCTCTGTCGATGGAAGTCTTAAATATAATAAAAACAAAAAATGCACCTTGGTAATTATTGATTCAAACACTTTGAAATTTACAGGTCGAATAATTAAACTGACTCAGAATTTTTCTCCCTACATAAATAATCAATATTCGCAAAAGAGAAAAATTAAAAAAAAAAAGAAGAAGAAATTTCAAATTAGAAACTAAAAGCATACATTGAAGATTTTCGTTCAAGCTGGGACTCGAACCCAGGGCCACTCGCTTGGAAGCCTAACACTCTAGCCATTAGTCTATGGGAGCTCTGTCGGTGGGAGTTTTAAATATAATAAAAACAAAAAATGCACCTTGGTAATTGTTTATTTAAACACTTTGAAATCTTCGTGTCGAAAAATTAAACTGACTCAGAATTTTCTTCCCTACATAAATAATCAATAATTGCAAAGGAAAGAAATTGAAAAAAAAAAAGAATTTTCAAATTAGAAAAGAAATATATACATTGAAGATATTCGCTCCGGCTGGGACTCGAACCCAGGCCACTCGCTTGGAAGACCAGCGGTCTAGCCATTAGGCTATCGGAGTTCTGTCGAGCGGAGTCTTACTGCCTGACAGATACTGCCTGACTGACAGACTGACTCACTGACTGACCGAGACTGACTGACTAACTGCCTGACTGACTGAGACTGTACTGAGTGACTGACTGACTGACTGACTGACTAACTGACTGACTGAGACTGACTGACTGACTGCTTGACTCTCTGACTGGCTATTTCACTGACTGACTGAATGACTAAATGACTGACTGACACTGACTGACTGACTGCTTGACTACCTGACTGACTGCTTGACTGACTAACTGACTGGACAGGACTGACCGACTGACTGACTGACAGACTGACTGAATAAGGATGACTGACAGACTGACTGAATAAGGCTGACTGACTGACTGACTGACTGACAGACTGACTGAATAAGGCTGACCGACTGACTGCCTGACTGACTGAATGACTGACTGACTGACTGACCGTGACTGACTGACTGACTGACTGAGACTGGACTGGACTGACTGACTGACTGACTGACTGAGACTGACTGACTGCTTTAGTGACTAACTGACTGCACAGGACTGACCGACTGACTGACTGACTGACTGCCTGACTGACTGACTGACTGAATGACTGACTGACTGAGACTAAATGACTGACTGCTTGACTGACTGGCTGAAGGACTAACTGACTGACTGAGTGACTGACTGACTGGACTGACTGACTGAGACTGAATGACTGAGTGCTTGACTGATTGACTGTCAGACTGACTGACTGACTTCGCAAAAGGGAAAAATAAAAAAAAAAGAATTATAAAATTAGAAAAAAATATTTGCATTTAAGATTTCCTTTCCGGCCGGGACTCGAACCCAGTACCACGCGCTAGGAACCCAACGGTCTAGCCATTAGGCTATCGGAGCTCTGTCGATGGAAGTCTTAAATATAGTAAAAACAAAAAATGCACCTTGGTAATTATTGATTCAAACACTTTGAAATTTACAGGTCGATTAATTAAACTGACTCAGAATTTTTCTCCCTACATAAATAATCAATATTCGCAAAAGAGAAAAATTAAAAAAAAAGAAGAAGAAATTTCAAATTAGAAACTAAAAGTATACATTGAAGATTTTCGTTCAGGCTGGGACTCGAACCCAGGGCCACTCGCTTGGAAGCCTAACACTCTAGCCATTAGTCTATGGGAGCTCTGTCGGTGGGAGTTTTAAATATAATAAAAACAAAAAATGCACATTGGTAATTGTTTATTTAAACACTTTGAAATCTTCGTGTCGAAAAATTAAACTAACTCAGAATTTTCTTCCCTACATAAATAATCAATAATTGCAAAGGAAAGAAATTGAAAAAAAAAGAATTTTCAAATTAGAAAAGAAATATATACATTGAAGATATTCGCTCCGGCTAGGACTCGAACCCAGGCCACTCGCTTGGAAGACCAGCGGTCTACCCATTAGGCTATCGGAGTTCTGTCGAGCGGAGTCTTACTGACTGACGGATACTGACTGTGACTCATTGACTGACCGAGACTGACTGACTAACTGCCTGACTGACTGAGACTGGACTGACTGACTGACTGACTGACTGACTGACTAACTGACTGACTGAGACTGACTGACTGACTGCTTGACTCTCTGACTGGCTATTTCACTGACTGACTGAATGACTAAATGACTGACTGACACTGACTGACTGACTGCTTGACTACCTGACTGACTGCTTGACTGACTAACTGACTGGACAGGACTGACCGACTGACTGACTGACAGACTGACTGAATAAGGATGACTGACAGACTGACTGAATAAGGCTGACTGACTGACTGACTGACAGACTGACTGAATAAGGCTGACCGACTGACTGACTGACAGACTGACTGAATAAGGATGACTGACAGACTGACTGAATAAGGCTGGCTGACTGACTGACTGACAGACTGACTGAATAAGGCTGACCGACTGACTGACTGCCTGACTGACTGACTGACTGACTGACTGACCGAGACTGACTGACTGACTGACTGAGACTGGACTGGACTGACTGACTGACTGACTGACTGACTGACTGAATGACTGACTGACTGAGTGCTTGACTGATTGACTGTCAGACTGACTGACTGACTTCGCAAAAGGGAAAAATAAAAAAAAAGAATTATAAAATTAGAAAAAAATATTTGCATTTAAGATTTCCTTTCCGGCCGGGACTCGAACCCAGGCCACTCGCTTGGAAGACCAGCGGTCTACCCATTAGGCTATCGGAGTTCTGTCGAGCGGAGTCTTACTGCCTGACTGATACTGCCTGACTGACAGACTGACTCACTGACTGACTGATACTGACTGACTGACTCACTGACTGACCGAGACTGACTGACTAACTGCCTGACTGACTGAGACTGTACTGACTGACTGACTGACTGACTGACTGACTAACTGACTGACTGAGACTGACTGACTGACTGCTTGACTCTCTGACTGGCTATTTCACTGACTGACTGAATGACTAAATGACTGACTGACACTGACTGACTGACTGCTTGACTACCTGACTGACTGCTTGACTGACTAACTGACTGGACAGGACTGACCGACTGACTGACTGACAGACTGACTGAATAAGGATGACTGACAGACTGACTGAATAAGGCTGACTGACTGACTGACTGACTGACAGACTGACTGAATAAGGCTGACCGACTGACTGCCTGACTGACTGAATGACTGACTGACTGACTGACCGAGACTGACTGACTGACTGACTGAGACTGGACTGGACTGACTGACTGACTGACTGACTGCTTTAGTGACTAACTGACTGCACAGGACTGACCGACTGACTGACTGACTGACTGCCTGACTGACTGACTGACTGAATGACTGACTGACTGAGACTAAATGACTGACTGCTTGACTGACTGGCTGAAGGACTAACTGACTGACTGAGTGACTGACTGACTGGACTGACTGACTGAGACTGAATGACTGAGTGCTTGACTGATTGACTGTCAGACTGACTGACTGACTTCGCAAAAGGGAAAAATAAAAAAAAAAAGAATTATAAAATTAGAAAAAAATATTTGCATTTAAGATTTCCTTTCCGGCCGTGACTCGAACCCAGTACCACGCGCTAGGAACCCAACGGTCTAGCCATTAGGCTATCGGAGCTCTGTCGATGGAAGTCTTAAATATAATAAAAACAAAAAATGCACCTTGGTAATTATTGATTCAAACACTTTGAAATTTACAGGTCGAATAATTAAAGTGACGCAGAATTTTTCTCCCTACATAAATAATCAATATTCGCAAAAGAGAAAAATTAAAAAAAAAAGGAGAAGAAATTTCAAATTAGAAACTAAAAGTATACATTGAAGATTTTCGTTCAGGCTGGGACTCGAACCCAGGGCCACTCGCTTGGAAGCCTAACACTCTAGCCATTAGTCTATGGGAGCTCTGTCGGTGGGAGTTTTAAATATAATAAAAACAAAAAATGCACCTTGGTAATTGTTTATTTAAACACTTTGAAATCTTCGTGTCGAAAAATTAAACTGACTCAGAATTTTCTTCCCTACATAAATAATCAATAATTGCAAAGGAAAGAAATTGAAAAAAAAAGAATTTTCAAATTAGAAAAGAAATATATACATTGAAGATATTCGCTCCGGCTGGGACTCGAACCCAGGCCACTCGCTTGGAAGACCAGCGGTCTACCCATTAGGCTATCGGAGTTCTGTCGAGCGGAGTCTTACTGCCTGACTGATACTGCCTGACTGACAGACTGACTCACTGACTGACTGATACTGACTGACTGACTCACTGACTGACCGAGACTGACTGACTGAGACTGGACTGACTGACTGACTGACTGACTGACTGACTGACTGACTAACTGACTGACTGAGACTGACTGACTGACTGCTTGACTCTCTGCCTGGCTATTTCACTGACTGACTGAATGACTAAATGACTGACTGACACTGACTGACTGACTGCTTGACTACCTGACTGACTGCTTGACTGACTAACTGACTGGACAGGACTGACCGACTGACTGACTGACAGACTGACTGAATAAGGATGACTGACAGACTGACTGAATAAGGCTGACTGACTGACTGACAGACTGACTGAATAAGGCTGACCGATTGACTGACTGCCTGACTGACTGACTGACTGAATGACTGACTGACTGACTGACCGAGACTGACTGACTGACTGACTGAGACTGGACTGGACTGACTGACTGACTGACTGACTGAGACTGACTGACTGCTTTAGTGACTAACTGACTGCACAGGACTGACCGACTGACTGACTGACTGACTGCCTGACTGACTGACTGACTGAATGACTGACTGACTGAGACTAAATGACTGACTGCTTGACTGACTGGCTGAAGGACTAACTGACTGACTGAGTGACTGACTGACTGGACTGACTGACTGAGACTGAATGACTGAGTGCTTGACTGATTGACTGTCAGACTGACTGACTGACTTCGCAAAAGGGAAAAATAAAAAAAAAAGAATTATAAAATTAGAAAAAAATATTTGCATTTAAGATTTCCTTTCCGGCCGTGACTCGAACCCAGTACCACGCGCTAGGAACCCAACGGTCTAGCCATTAGGCTATCGGAGCTCTGTCGATGGAAGTCTTAAATATAATAAAAACAAAAAATGCACCTTGGTAATTATTGATTCAAACACTTTGAAATTTACAGGTCGAATAATTAAACTGACGCAGAATTTTTCTCCCTACATAAATAATCAATATTCGCAAAAGAGAAAAATTAAAAAAAAAAGAAGAAGAAATTTCAAATTAGAAACTAAAAGTATACATTGAAGATTTTCGTTCAGGCTGGGACTCGAACCCAGGGCCACTCGCTTGGAAGCCGAACACTCTAGCCATTAGTCTATGGGAGCTCTGTCGGTGGGAGTTTTAAATATAATAAAAACAAAAAATGCACCTTGGTAATTGTTTATTTAAACACTTTGAAATCTTCGTGTCGAAAAATTAAACTGACTCAGAATTTTCTTCCCTACATAAATAATCAATAATTGCAAAGGAAAGAAATTGAAAAAAAAAGAATTTTCAAATTAGAAAAGAAATATATACATTGAAGATATTCGCTCCGGCTGGGACTCGAACCCAGGCCACTCGCTTGGAAGACCAGCGGTCTACCCATTAGGCTATCGGAGTTCTGTCGAGCGGAGTCTTACTGCCTGACTGATACTGCCTGACTGACAGACTGACTCACTGACTGACTGATACTGACTGACTGACTCACTGACTGACCGAGACTGACTGACTAACTGCCTGACTGACTGAGACTGGACTGACTGACTGAATGACTGACTGACTGAGACTAAATGACTGACTGCTTGACTAACTGGCTGAAGGACTAACTGACTGACTGAGTGACTGACTGACTGGACTGACTGACTGAGACTGAATGACTGAGTGCTTGACTGATTGACTGTCAGACTGACTGACTGACTTCGCAAAAGGGAAAAAAAAAAAAATTATAAAATTAGAAAAAAATATTTGCATTTAAGATTTCCTTTCAGGCCGGGACTCGAACCCAGTACCACGCGCTAGGAACCCAACGGTCTAGCCATTAGGCTATCGGAGCTCTGTCGATGGAAGTCTTAAATATAATAAAAACAAAAAATGCACCTTGGTAATTATTGATTCAAACACTTTGAAATTTACAGGTCGAATAATTAAACTGACTCAGAATTTTTCTCCCTACATAAATAATCAATATTCGCAAAAGAGAAAAATTAAAAAAAAAAGAAGAAATTTCAAATTAGAAACTAAAAGTATACATTGAAGATTTTCGTTCAGGCTGGGACTCGAACCCAGGGCCCCTCGCTTGGAAGCCTAACACTCTAGCCATTAGTCTATGGGAGCTCTGTCGGTGGGAGTTTTAAATATAATAAAAACAAAAAATGCACCTTGGTAATTGTTTATTTAAACACTTTGAAATCTTCGTGTCGAAAAATTAAACTGACTCAGAATTTTCTTCCCTACATAAATAATCAATAATTGCAAAGGAAAGAAATTGAAAAAAAAAAGAATTTTCAAATTAGAAACGAAATATATACATTGAAGATATTCGCTCCGGCTGGGACTCGAACCCAGGCCACTCGCTTGGAAGACCAGCGGTCTAGCCATTAGGCTATCGGAGTTCTGTCGAGCGGAGTCTTACTGCCTGACTGATACTGCCTGACTGACAGACTGACTCACTGACTGATTGATACTGACTGACTGACTCACTGACTGACCGAGACTGACTGACTAACTGCCTGACTGACTGAGACTGGACTGACTGACTGACTGACTGACTGACTGACTAACTGACTGACTGAGACTGACTGACTGACTGCTTGACTCTCTGACTGGCTATTTCACTGACTGACTGAATGACTAAATGACTGACTGACACTGACTGACTGACTGCTTGACTACCTGACTGACTGCTTGACTGACTAACTGACTGGACAGGACTGACCGACTGACTGACTGACAGACTGACTGAATAAGGATGACTGACAGACTGACTGAATAAGGCTGACTGACTGACTGACTAACAGACTGACTGAATAAGGCTGACCGACTGACTGACTGCCTGACTGACTGACTGACTGAATGACTGACTGACTGACTGACCGAGACTGACTGACTGACTGACTGAGACTGGACTGGACTGACTGACTGACTGACTGACTGAGACTGACTGACTGCTTTAGTGACTAACTGACTGCACAGGACTGACTGACTGACTGACTGACTGACTGCCTGACTGACTGACTGACTGAATGACTGACTGACTGAGACTAAATGACTGACTGCTTGACTAACTGGCTGAAGGACTAACTGACTGACTGAGTGACTGACTGACTGGACTGACTGACTGAGACTGAATGACTGAGTGCTTGACTGATTGACTGTCAGACTGACTGACTGACTTCGCAAAAGTGAAAAATAAAAAAAAAGAATTATAAAATTAGAAAAAAATATTTGCATTTAAGATTTCCTTTCCGGCCGGGACTCGAACCCAGTACCACGCGCTAGGAACCCAACGGTCTAGCCATTAGGCTATCGGAGCTCTGTCGATGGAAGTCTTAAATATAATAAAAACAAAAAATGCACCTTGGTAATTATTGATTCAAACACTTTGAAATTTACAGGTCGAATAATTAAACTGACTCAGAATTTTTCTCCCTACATAAATAATCAATATTCGCAAAAGAGAAAAATTAAAAAAAAAAGAAGAAGAAATTTCAAATTAGAAACTAAAAGTATACATTGAAGATTTTCGTTCAGGCTGGGACTCGAACCCAGGGCCACTCGCTTGGAAGCCTAACACTCTAGCCATTAGTCTATGGGAGCTCTGTCGGTGGGAGTTTTAAATATAATAAAAACAAAAAATGCACCTTGGTAATTGTTTATTTAAACACTTTGAAATCTTCGTGTCGAAAAATTAAACTGACTCAGAATTTTCTTCCCTACATAAATAATCAATAATTGCAAAGGAAAGAAATTGAAAAAAAAAAGAATTTTCAAATTAGAAAAGAAATATATACATTGAAGATATTCGCTCCGGCTGGGACTCGAACCCAGGCCACTCGCTTGGAAGACCAGCGGTCTACCCATTAGGCTATCGGAGTTCTGTCGAGCGGAGTCTTACTGCCTGACTGATACTGCCTGACTGACAGACTGACTCACTGACTGACTGATACTGACTGACTGACTCACTGACTGACCGAGACTGACTGACTAACTGCCTGACTGACTGAGACTGGACTGACTGACTGACTGACTAACTGACTGACTGAGACTGACTGACTGACTGCTTGACTCTCTGACTGGCTATTTCACTGACTGACTGAATGACTAAATGACTGACTGACACTGACTGACTGACTGCTTGACTACCTGACTGACTGCTTGACTGACTAACTGACTGGACAGGACTGACCGACTGACTGACTGACAGACTGACTGAATAAGGATGACTGACAGACTGACTGAATAAGGCTGACTGACTGACTGACTAACAGACTGACTGAATAAGGCTGACCGACTGACTGACTGCCTGACTGACTGACTGACTGAATGACTGACTGACTGACTGACCGAGACTGACTGACTGACTGACTGAGACTGGACTGGACTGACTGACTGACTGACTGACTGAGACTGACTGACTGCTTTAGTGACTAACTGACTGCACAGGACTGACCGACTGACTGACTGACTGACTGCCTGACTGACTGACTGACTGAATAACTGACTGACTGAGACTAAATGACTGACTGCTTGACTAACTGGCTGAAGGACTAACTGACTGACTGAGTGACTGACTGACTGGACTGACTGACTGAGACTGAATGACTGAGTGCTTGACTGATTGACTGTCAGACTGACTGACTGACTTCGCAAAAGTGAAAAATAAAAAAAAAAGAATTATAAAATTAGAAAAAAATATTTGCATTTAAGATTTCCTTTCCGGCCGGGACTCGAACCCAGTACCACGCGCTAGGAACCCAACGGTCTAGCCATTAGGCTATCGGAGCTCTGTCGATGGAAGTCTTAATTATAATAAAAACAAAAAATGCACCTTGGTAATTATTGATTCAAACACTTTGAAATCTTCGTGTCGAAAAATTAAACTGACTCAGAATTTTCTTCCCTACATAAATAATCAATAATTGCAAAGGAAAGAAATTGAAAAAAAAAAGAATTTTCAAATTAGAAAAGAAATATATACATTGAAGATATTCGCTCCGGCTGGGACTCGAACCCAGGCCACTCGCTTGGAAGACCAGCGGTCTAGCCATTAGGCTATCGGAGTTCTGTCGAGCGGAGTCTTACTGCCTGACTGATACTGCCTGACTGACAGACTGACTCACTGACTGACTGATACTGACTGACTGACTCACTGACTGACCGAGACTGACTGAGTAACTGCCTGACTGACTGAGACTGGACTGACTGACTGACTGACTGACTGACTGACTAACTGACTGACTGAAACTGACTGACTGCTTGACTCTCTGACTGGCTATTTCACTGACTGACTGAATGACTAAATGACTGACTGACACTGACTGACTGACTGCTTGACTACCTGACTGACTGCTTGACTGACTAACTGACTGGACAGGACTGACCGACTGACTGACTGACAGACTGACTGAATAAGGATGACTGACAGACTGACTGAATAAGGCTGACTGACTGACTGACTGACAGACTGACTGAATAAGGCTGACCGACTGACTGACTGCCTGACTGACTGACTGACTGAATGACTGACTGACTGAGACTAAATGACTGACTGCTTGACTGACTGGCTGAAGGACTAACTGACTGACTGAGTGACTGACTGACTGGACTGACTGACTGAGACTGAATGACTGAGTGCTTGACTGATTGACTGTCAGACTGACTGACTGACTTCGCAAAAGGGAAAAAAAAAAAAAAAAAATTATAAAATTAGAAAAAAATATTTGCATTTAAGATTTCCTTTCAGGCCGGGACTCGAACCCAGTACCACGCGCTAGGAACCCAACGGTCTAGCCATTAGGCTATCGGAGTTCTGTCGATGGAAGTCTTAAATATAATAAAAACAAAAAATGCACCTTGGTAATTATTGATTCAAACACTTTGAAATTTACAGGTCGAATAATTAAACTGACTCAGAATTTTTCTCCCTACATAAATAATCAATATTCGCAAAAGAGAAAAATTAAAAAAAAAAGAAGAAGAAATTTCAAATTAGAAACTAAAAGTATACATTGAAGATTTTCGTTCAGGCTGGGACTCGAACCCAGGGCCCCTCGCTTGGAAGCCTAACACTCTAGCCATTAGTCTATGGGAGCTCTGTCGGTGGGAGTTTTAAATATAATAAAAACAAAAAATGCACCTTGGTAATTGTTTATTTAAACACTTTGAAATCTTCGTGTCGAAAAATTAAACTGACTCAGAATTTTCTTCCCTACATAAATAATCAATAATTGCAAAGGAAAGAAATTGAAAAAAAAAAGAATTTTCAAATTAGAAACGAAATATATACATTGAAGATATTCGCTCCGGCTGGGACTCGAACCCAGGCCACTCGCTTGGAAGACCAGCGGTCTAGCCATTAGGCTATCGGAGTTCTGTCGAGCGGAGTCTTACTGCCTGACTGATACTGCCTGACTGACAGACTGACTCACTGACTGACTGATACTGACTGACTGACTCACTGACTGACCGAGACTGACTGACTAACTGCCTGACTGACTGAGACTGGACTGACTGACTGACTGACTGACTGACTGACTAACTGACTGACTGAGACTGACTGACTGACTGCTTGACTCTCTGACTGGCTATTTCACTGACTGACTGAATGACTAAATGACTGACTGACACTGACTGACTGACTGCTTGACTACCTGACTGACTGCTTGACTGACTAACTGACTGGACAGGACTGACCGACTGACTGACTGACAGACTGACTGAATAAGGATGACTGACAGACTGACTGAATAAGGCTGACTGACTGACTGACTAACAGACTGACTGAATAAGGCTGACCGACTGACTGACTGCCTGACTGACTGACTGACTGAATGACTGACTGACTGACTGACCGAGACTGACTGACTGACTGACTGAGACTGGACTGGACTGACTGACTGACTGACTGACTGAGACTGACTGACTGCTTTAGTGACTAACTGACTGCACAGGACTGACCGACTGACTGACTGACTGACTGCCTGACTGACTGACTGACTGAATGACTGACTGACTGAGACTAAATGACTGACTGCTTGACTAACTGGCTGAAGGACTAACTGACTGACTGAGTGACTGACTGACTGGACTGACTGACTGAGACTGAATGACTGAGTGCTTGACTGATTGACTGTCAGACTGACTGACTGACTTCGCAAAAGGGAAAAATAAAAAAAAAAGAATTATAAAATTAGAAAAAAAATATTTGCATTTAAGATTTCCTTTCCGGCCGGGACTCGAACCCAGTACCACGCGCTAGGAACCCAACGGTCTAGCCATTAGGCTATCGGAGCTCTGTCGATGGAAGTCTTAAATATAATAAAAACAAAAAATGCACCTTGGTAATTATTGATTCAAACACTTTGAAATTTACAGGTCGAATAATTAAACTGACTCAGAATTTTTCTCCCTACATAAATAATCAATATTCGCAAAAGAGAAAAATTAAAAAAAAAAGAAGAAGAAATTTCAAATTAGAAACTAAAAGTATACATTGAAGATTTTCGTTCAGGCTGGGACTCGAACCCAGGGCCACTCGCTTGGAAGCCTAACACTCTAGCCATTAGTCTATGGGAGCTCTGTCGGTGGGAGTTTTAAATATAATAAAAACAAAAAATGCACCTTGGTAATTGTTTATTTAAACACTTTGAAATCTTCGTGTCGAAAAATTAAACTGACTCAGAATTTTCTTCCCTACATAAATAATCAATAATTGCAAAGGAAAGAAATTGAAAAAAAAAAGAATTTTCAAATTAGAAAAGAAATATATACATTGAAGATATTCGCTCCGGTTGGGACTCGAACCCAGGCCACTCGCTTGGAAGACCAGCGGTCTAGCCATTAGGCTATCGGAGTTCTGTCGAGCGGAGTCTTACTGCCTGACTGATACTGCCTGACTGACAGACTGACTCACTGACTGACTGATACTGACTGACTGACTCACTGACTGACCGAGACTGACTGACTAACTGCCTGACTGACTGAGACTGGACTGACTGACTGACTGACTGACTGACTGACTGACTAACTGACTGACTGAGACTGACTGACTGACTGCTTGACTCTCTGACTGGCTATTTCACTGACTGACTGAATGACTAAATGACTGACTGACACTGACTGACTGACTGCTTGACTACCTGACTGACTGCTTGACTGACTAACTGACTGGACAGGACTGACCGACTGACTGACTGACAGACTGACTGAATAAGGATGACTGACAGACTGACTGAATAAGGCTGACTGACTGACTGACTGACAGACTGACTGAATAAGGCTGACCGACTGACTGACTGCCTGACTGACTGACTGACTGAATGACTGACTGACTGACCGAGACTAACTGACTGACTGACTGAGACTGGACTGGACTGACTGACTGACTGACTGACTGAGACTGACTGACTGCTTTAGTGACTAACTGACTGCACAGGACTGACCGACTGACTGACTGCCTGACTGCCTGACTGACTGACTGACTGACTGAATGACTGACTGACTGAGACTAAATGACTGACTGCTTGACTGACTGGCTGAAGGACTAACTGACTGACTGAGTGACTAACTGACTGACTGAGACTGACTGACTGACTGCTTGACTCTCTGACTGGCTATTTCACTGACTGACTGAATGACTAAATGACTGACTGACACTGACTGACTGACTGCTTGACTACCTGACTGACTGCTTGACTGACTAACTGACTGGACAGGACTGACCGACTGACTGACTGACAGACTGACTGAATAAGGATGACTGACAGACTGACTGAATAAGGCTGACTGACTGACTGACTAACAGACTGACTGAATAAGGCTGACCGACTGACTGACTGCCTGACTGACTGACTGACTGAATGACTGACTGACTGACTGACCGAGACTGACTGACTGACTGACTGAGACTGGACTGGACTGACTGACTGACTGACTGACTGAGACTGACTGACTGCTTTAGTGACTAACTGACTGCACAGGACTGACCGACTGACTGACTGACTGACTGCCTGACTGACTGACTGACTGAATGACTGACTGACTGAGACTAAATGACTGACTGCTTGACTAACTGGCTGAAGGACTAACTGACTGACTGAGTGACTGACTGACTGGACTGACTGACTGAGACTGAATGACTGAGTGCTTGACTGATTGACTGTCAGACTGACTGACTGACTTCGCAAAAGTGAAAAATAAAAAAAAAAGAATTATAAAATTAGAAAAAAATATTTGCATTTAAGATTTCCTTTCCGGCCGGGACTCGAACCCAGTACCAAGCGCTAGGAACCCAACGGTCTAGCCATTAGGCTATCGGAGCTCTGTCGATGGAAGTCTTAAATATAATAAAAACAAAAAATGCACCTTGGTAATTATTGATTCAAACACTTTGAAATCTTCGTGTCGAAAAATTAAACTGACTCAGAATTTTCTTCCCTACATAAATAATCAATAATTGCAAAGGAAAGAAATTGAAAAAAAAAAGAATTTTCAAATTAGAAAAGAAATATATACATTGAAGATATTCGCTCCGGCTGGGACTCGAACCCAGGCCACTCGCTTGGAAGACCAGCGGTCTAGCCATTAGGCTATCGGAGTTCTGTCGAGCGGAGTCTTACTGCCTGACTGATACTGCCTGACTGACAGACTGACTGACTGACTGACTGACTGACTAACTGACTGACTGAGACTGACTGACTGACTGCTTGACTCTCTGACTGGCTATTTCACTGACTGACTGAATGACTAAATGACTGACTGACACTGACTGACTGACTGCTTGACTACCTGACTGACTGCTTGACTGACTAACTGACTGGACAGGACTGACCGACTGACTGACTGACAGACTGACTGAATAAGGATGACTGACAGACTGACTGAATAAGGCTGACTGACTGACTGACTGACAGACTGACTGAATAAGGCTGACCGACTGACTGACTGCCTGACTGACTGACTGACTGAATGACTGACTGACTGACCGAGACTAACTGACTGACTGACTGAGACTGGACTGGACTGACTGACTGACTCACTGACTGACCGAGACTGACTGACTAACTGCCTGACTGACTGAGACTGGACTGACTGACTGACTGACTGACTGACTAACTGACTGACTGAGACTGACTGACTGACTGCTTGACTCTCTGACTGGCTATTTCACTGACTGACTGAATGACTAAATGACTGACTGACACTGACTGACTGACTGCTTGACTACCTGACTGACTGCTTGACTGACTAACTGACTGGACAGGACTGACCGACTGACTGACTGACAGACTGACTGAATAAGGATGACTGACAGACTGACTGAATAAGGCTGACTGACTGACTGACAGACTGACTGAATAAGGCTGACCGACTGACTGACTGCCTGACTGACTGACTGACTGAATGACTGACTGACTGACTGACCGAGACTGACTGACTGACTGACTGAGACTGGACTGGACTGACTGACTGACTGACTGACTGAGACTGACTGACTGCTTTAGTGACTAACTGACTGCACAGGACTGACCGACTGACTGACTGACTGACTGCCTGAGTGACTGACTGACTGAATGACTGACTGACTGAGACTAAATGACTGACTGCTTGACTGACTGGCTGAAGGACTAACTGACTGACTGAGTGACTGACTGACTGGACTGACTGACTGAGACTGAATGACTGAGTGCTTGACAAATTGACTGTCAGACTGACTGACTGACTTCGCAAAAGGGAAAAATAAAAAAAAAAGAATTATAAAATTAGAAAAAAAATATTTGCATTTAAGATTTCCTTTCCGGCCGGGACTCGAACCCAGTACCACGCGCTAGGAACCCAACGGTCTAGCCATTAGGCTATCGGAGCTCTGTCGATGGAAGTCTTAAATATAATAAAAACAAAAAATGCACCTTGGTAATTATTGATTCAAACACTTTGAAATTTACAGGTCGAATAATTAAACTGACTCAGAATTTTTCTCCCTACATAAATAATCAATATTCGCAAAAGAGAAAAATTAAAAAAAAAAAGAAGAAGAAATTTCAAATTAGAAACTAAAAGTATACATTGAAGATTTTCGTTCAGGCTGGGACTCGAACCCAGGGCCACTCGCTTGGAAGCCTAACACTCTAGCCATTAGTCTATGGGAGCTCTGTCGGTGGGAGTTTTAAATATAATAAAAACAAAAAATGCACCTTGGTAATTGTTTATTTAAACACTTTGAAATCTTCGTGTCGAAAAATTAAACTGACTCAGAATTTTCTTCCCTACATAAATAATCAATAATTGCAAAGGAAAGAAATTGAAAAAAAAAAGAATTTTCAAATTAGAAAAGAAATATATACATTGAAGATATTCGCTCCGGCTGGGACTCGAACCCAGGCCACTCGCTTGGAAGACCAGCGGTCTAGCCATTAGGCTATCGGAGTTCTGTCGAGCGGAGTCTTACTGCCTGACTGATACTGCCTGACTGACAGACTGACTCACTGACTGACTGATACTGACTGACTGACTCACTGACTGACCGAGACTGACTGACTAACTGCCTGACTGACTGAGACTGGACTGACTGACTGACTGACTGACTGACTGACTGACTAACTGACTGACTGAGACTGACTGACTGACTGCTTGACTCTCTGACTGGCTATTTCACTGACTGACTGAATGACTAAATGACTGACTGACACTGACTGACTGACTGCTTGACTACCTGACTGACTGCTTGACTGACTAACTGATTGGACAGGACTGACCGACTGACTGACTGACAGACTGACTGAATAAGGATGACTGACAGACTGACTGAATAAGGCTGACTGACTGACTGACTGAATGACTGACTGACTGACCGAGACTAACTGACTGACTGACTGAGACTGGACTGGACTGACTGACTGACTGACTGACTGAGACTGACTGACTGCTTTAGTGACTAACTGACTGCACAGGACTGACCGACTGACTGACTGCCTGACTGCCTGACTGACTGACTGACTGACTGAATGACTGACTGACTGAGACTAAATGACTGACTGCTTGACTGACTGGCTGAAGGACTAACTGACTGACTGAGTGACTAACTGACTGACTGAGACTGACTGACTGACTGCTTGACTCTCTGACTGGCTATTTCACTGACTGACTGAATGACTAAATGACTGACTGACACTGACTGACTGACTGCTTGACTACCTGACTGACTGCTTGACTGACTAACTGACTGGACAGGACTGACCGACTGACTGACTGACAGACTGACTGAATAAGGATGACTGACAGACTGACTGAATAAGGCTGACTGACTGACTGACTAACAGACTGACTGAATAAGGCTGACCGACTGACTGACTGCCTGACTGACTGACTGACTGAATGACTGACTGACTGACTGACCGAGACTGACTGACTGACTGACTGAGACTGGACTGGACTGACTGACTGACTGACTGACTGAGACTGACTGACTGCTTTAGTGACTAACTGACTGCACAGGACTGACCGACTGACTGACTGACTGACTGCCTGACTGACTGACTGACTGAATGACTGACTGACTGAGACTAAATGACTGACTGCTTGACTAACTGGCTGAAGGACTTACTGACTGACTGAGTGACTGACTGACTGGACTGACTGACTGAGACTGAATGACTGAGTGCTTGACTGATTGACTGTCAGACTGACTGACTGACTTCGCAAAAGTGAAAAATAAAAAAAAAAGAATTATAAAATTAGAAAAAAATATTTGCATTTAAGATTTCCTTTCCGGCCGGGACTCGAACCCAGTACCACGCGCTAGGAACCCAACGGTCTAGCCATTAGGCTATCAGAGCTCTGTCGATGGAAGTCTTAAATATAATAAAAACAAAAAATGCACCTTGGTAATTATTGATTCAAACACTTTGAAATCTTCGTGTCGAAAAATTAAACTGACTCAGAATTTTCTTCCCTACATAAATAATCAATAATTGCAAAGGAAAGAAATTGAAAAAAAAAAGAATTTTCAAATTAGAAAAGAAATATATACATTGAAGATATTCGCTCCGGCTGGGACTCGAACCCAGGCCACTCGCTTGGAAGACCAGCGGTCTAGCCATTAGGCTATCGGAGTTCTGTCGAGCGGAGTCTTACTGCCTGACTGATACTGCCTGACTGACAGACAGACTGACTGACTGACTGACTGACTAACTGACTGACTGAGACTGACTGACTGACTGCTTGACTCTCTGACTGGCTATTTCACTGACTGACTGAATGACTAAATGACTGACTGACACTGACTGACTGCTTGACTACCTGACTGACTGCTTGACTGACTAACTGACTGGACAGGACTGACCGACTGACTGACTGACAGACTGACTGAATAAGGATGACTGACAGACTGACTGAATAAGGCTGACTGACTGACTGACTGACAGACTGACTGAATAAGGCTGACCGACTGACTGACTGCCTGACTGACTGACTGACTGAATGACTGACTGACTGACCGAGACTAACTGACTGACTGACTGAGACTGGACTGGACTGACTGACTGACTGACTGACTGAGACTGACTGACTGCTTTAGTGACTAACTGACTGCACAGGACTGACCGACTGACTGACTGCCTGACTGCCTGACTGACTGACTGACTGACTGAATGACTGACTGACTGAGACTAAATGACTGACTGCTTGACTGACTGGCTGAAGGACTAACTGACTGACTGAGTGACTAACTGACTGACTGAGACTGACTGACTGACTGCTTGACTCTCTGACTGGCTATTTCACTGACTGACTGAATGACTAAATGACTGACTGACACTGACTGACTGACTGCTTGACTACCTGACTGACTGCTTGACTGACTAACTGACTGGACAGGACTGACCGACTGACTGACTGACAGACTGACTGAATAAGGATGACTGACAGACTGACTGAATAAGGCTGACTGACTGACTGACTAACAGACTGACTGAATAAGGCTGACCGACTGACTGACTGACTGACTGCCTGAGTGACTGACTGACTGAATGACTGACTGACTGAGACTAAATGACTGACTGCTTGACTGACTGGCTGAAGGACTAACTGACTGACTGAGTGACTGACTGACTGGACTGACTGACTGAGACTGAATGACTGAGTGCTTGACAAATTGACTGTCAGACTGACTGACTGACTTCGCAAAAGGGAAAAATAAAAAAAAAAGAATTATAAAATTAGAAAAAAAATATTTGCATTTAAGATTTCCTTTCCGGCCGGGACTCGAACCCAGTACCACGCGCTAGGAACCCAACGGTCTAGCCATTAGGCTATCGGAGCTCTGTCGATGGAAGTCTTAAATATAATAAAAACAAAAAATGCACCTTGGTAATTATTGATTCAAACACTTTGAAATTTACAGGTCGAATAATTAAACTGACTCAGAATTTTTCTCCCTACATAAATAATCAATATTCGCAAAAGAGAAAAATTAAAAAAAAAAAGAAGAAGAAATTTCAAATTAGAAACTAAAAGTATACATTGAAGATTTTCGTTCAGGCTGGGACTCGAACCCAGGGCCACTCGCTTGGAAGCCTAACACTCTAGCCATTAGTCTATGGGAGCTCTGTCGGTGGGAGTTTTAAATATAATAAAAACAAAAAATGCACCTTGGTAATTGTTTATTTAAACACTTTGAAATCTTCGTGTCGAAAAATTAAACTGACTCAGAATTTTCTTCCCTACATAAATAATCAATAATTGCAAAGGAAAGAAATTGAAAAAAAAAAGAATTTTCAAATTAGAAAAGAAATATATACATTGAAGATATTCGCTCCGGCTGGGACTCGAACCCAGGCCACTCGCTTGGAAGACCAGCGGTCTAGCCATTAGGCTATCGGAGTTCTGTCGAGCGGAGTCTTACTGCCTGACTGATACTGCCTGACTGACAGACTGACTCACTGACTGACTGATACTGACTGACTGACTCACTGACTGACCGAGACTGACTGACTAACTGCCTGACTGACTGAGACTGGACTGACTGACTGACTGACTGACTGACTGACTGACTAACTGACTGACTGAGACTGACTGACTGACTGCTTGACTCTCTGACTGGCTATTTCACTGACTGACTGAATGACTAAATGACTGACTGACACTGACTGACTGACTGCTTGACTACCTGACTGACTGCTTGACTGACTAACTGATTGGACAGGACTGACCGACTGACTGACTGACAGACTGACTGAATAAGGATGACTGACAGACTGACTGAATAAGGCTGACTGACTGACTGACTGAATGACTGACTGACTGACCGAGACTAACTGACTGACTGACTGAGACTGGACTGGACTGACTGACTGACTGACTGACTGAGACTGACTGACTGCTTTAGTGACTAACTGACTGCACAGGACTGACCGACTGACTGACTGCCTGACTGCCTGACTGACTGACTGACTGACTGAATGACTGACTGACTGAGACTAAATGACTGACTGCTTGACTGACTGGCTGAAGGACTAACTGACTGACTGAGTGACTAACTGACTGACTGAGACTGACTGACTGACTGCTTGACTCTCTGACTGGCTATTTCACTGACTGACTGAATGACTAAATGACTGACTGACACTGACTGACTGACTGCTTGACTACCTGACTGACTGCTTGACTGACTAACTGACTGGACAGGACTGACCGACTGACTGACTGACAGACTGACTGAATAAGGATGACTGACAGACTGACTGAATAAGGCTGACTGACTGACTGACTAACAGACTGACTGAATAAGGCTGACCGACTGACTGACTGCCTGACTGACTGACTGACTGAATGACTGACTGACTGACTGACCGAGACTGACTGACTGACTGACTGAGACTGGACTGGACTGACTGACTGACTGACTGACTGAGACTGACTGACTGCTTTAGTGACTAACTGACTGCACAGGACTGACCGACTGACTGACTGACTGACTGCCTGACTGACTGACTGACTGAATGACTGACTGACTGAGACTAAATGACTGACTGCTTGACTAACTGGCTGAAGGACTTACTGACTGACTGAGTGACTGACTGACTGGACTGACTGACTGAGACTGAATGACTGAGTGCTTGACTGATTGACTGTCAGACTGACTGACTGACTTCGCAAAAGTGAAAAATAAAAAAAAAAGAATTATAAAATTAGAAAAAAATATTTGCATTTAAGATTTCCTTTCCGGCCGGGACTCGAACCCAGTACCACGCGCTAGGAACCCAACGGTCTAGCCATTAGGCTATCAGAGCTCTGTCGATGGAAGTCTTAAATATAATAAAAACAAAAAATGCACCTTGGTAATTATTGATTCAAACACTTTGAAATCTTCGTGTCGAAAAATTAAACTGACTCAGAATTTTCTTCCCTACATAAATAATCAATAATTGCAAAGGAAAGAAATTGAAAAAAAAAAGAATTTTCAAATTAGAAAAGAAATATATACATTGAAGATATTCGCTCCGGCTGGGACTCGAACCCAGGCCACTCGCTTGGAAGACCAGCGGTCTAGCCATTAGGCTATCGGAGTTCTGTCGAGCGGAGTCTTACTGCCTGACTGATACTGCCTGACTGACAGACAGACTGACTGACTGACTGACTGACTAACTGACTGACTGAGACTGACTGACTGACTGCTTGACTCTCTGACTGGCTATTTCACTGACTGACTGAATGACTAAATGACTGACTGACACTGACTGACTGCTTGACTACCTGACTGACTGCTTGACTGACTAACTGACTGGACAGGACTGACCGACTGACTGACTGACAGACTGACTGAATAAGGATGACTGACAGACTGACTGAATAAGGCTGACTGACTGACTGACTGACAGACTGACTGAATAAGGCTGACCGACTGACTGACTGCCTGACTGACTGACTGACTGAATGACTGACTGACTGACCGAGACTAACTGACTGACTGACTGAGACTGGACTGGACTGACTGACTGACTGACTGACTGAGACTGACTGACTGCTTTAGTGACTAACTGACTGCACAGGACTGACCGACTGACTGACTGCCTGACTGCCTGACTGACTGACTGACTGACTGAATGACTGACTGACTGAGACTAAATGACTGACTGCTTGACTGACTGGCTGAAGGACTAACTGACTGACTGAGTGACTAACTGACTGACTGAGACTGACTGACTGACTGCTTGACTCTCTGACTGGCTATTTCACTGACTGACTGAATGACTAAATGACTGACTGACACTGACTGACTGACTGCTTGACTACCTGACTGACTGCTTGACTGACTAACTGACTGGACAGGACTGACCGACTGACTGACTGACAGACTGACTGAATAAGGATGACTGACAGACTGACTGAATAAGGCTGACTGACTGACTGACTAACAGACTGACTGAATAAGGCTGACCGACTGACTGACTGCCTGACTGACTGACTGACTGAATGACTGACTGACTGACTGACCGAGACTGACTGACTGACTGACTGAGACTGGACTGGACTGACTGACTGACTGACTGACTGAGACTGACTGACTGCTTTAGTGACTAACTGACTGCACAGGACTGACCGACTGACTGACTGACTGACTGCCTGACTGACTGACTGACTGAATGACTGACTGACTGAGACTAAATGACTGACTGCTTGACTAACTGGCTGAAGGACTAACTGACTGACTGAGTGACTGACTGACTGGACTGACTGACTGAGACTGAATGACTGAGTGCTTGACTGATTGACTGTCAGACTGACTGACTGACTTCGCAAAAGTGAAAAATAAAAAAAAAAGAATTATAAAATTAGAAAAAAATATTTGCATTTAAGATTTCCTTTCCGGCCGGGACTCGAACCCAGTACCACGCGCTAGGAACCCAACGGTCTAGCCATTAGGCTATCGGAGCTCTGTCGATGGAAGTCTTAAATATAATAAAAACAAAAAATGCACCTTGGTAATTATTGATTCAAACACTTTGAAATCTTCGTGTCGAAAAATTAAACTGACTCAGAATTTTCTTCCCTACATAAATAATCAATAATTGCAAAGGAAAGAAATTGAAAAAAAAAAGACTTTTCAAATTAGAAAAGAAATATATACATTGAAGATATTCGCTCCGGCTGGGACTCGAACCCAGGCCACTCGCTTGGAAGACCAGCGGTCTAGCCATTAGGCTATCGGAGTTCTGTCGAGCGGAGTCTTACTGCCTGACTGATACTGCCTGACTGACAGACTGACTCACTGACTGACTGATACTGACTGACTGACTCACTGACTGACCGAGACTGACTGACTAACTGCCTGACTGACTGAGACTGGACTGACTGACTGACTGACTGACTGACTGACTAACTGACTGACTGAGACTGACTGACTGCTTGACTCTCTGACTGGCTATTTCACTGACTGACTGAATGACTAAATGACTGACTGACACTGACTGACTGACTGCTTGACTACCTGACTGACTGCTTGACTGACTAACTGACTGGACAGGACTGACCGACTGACTGGACAGGACTGACCGACTGACTGACTGACAGACTGACTGAATAAGGATGACTGACAGACTGACTGAATAAGGCTGACTGACTGACTGACTGACAGACTGACTGAATAAGGCTGACCGACTGACTGACTGACAGACTGACTGACTGAGACTGAATGACTGAGTGCTTGACTGATTGACTGTCAGACTGACTGACTGACTTCGCAAAAGGGAAAAATAAAATAAAAAGAATTATAAAATTAGAAAAAAATATTTGCATTTAAGATTTCCTTTCAGGCCGGGACTCGAACCCAGTACCACGCGCTAGGAACCCAACGGTCTAGCCATTAGGCTATCGGAGCTCTGTCGATGGAAGTCTTAAATATAATAAAAACAAAAAATGCACCTTGGTAATTATTGATTCAAACACTTTGAAATTTACAGGTCGAATAATTAAACTGACTCAGAATTTTTCTCCCTACATAAATAATCAATATTCGCAAAAGAGAAAAATTAAAAAAAAAAGAAGAAGAAATTTCAAATTAGAAACTAAAAGTATACATTGAAGATTTTCGTTCAGGCTGGGACTCGAACCCAGGGCCACTCGCTTGGAAGCCTAACACTCTAGCCATTAGTCTATGGGAGCTCTGTCGGTGGGAGTTTTAAATATAATAAAAACAAAAAATGCACCTTGGTAATTGTTTATTTAAACACATTGAAATCTTCGTGTCGAAAAATTAAACTGACTCAGAATTTTCTTCCCTACATAAATAATCAATAATTGCAAAGGAAAGAAATTGAAAAAAAAAAAAGAATTTTCAAATTAGAAAAGAAATATATACATTGAAGATATTCGCTTCGGCTGGGACTCGAACCCAGGCCACTCGCTTGGAAGACCAGCGGTCTAGCCATTAGGCTATCGGAGTTCTGTCGAGCGGTGTCTTACTGCCTGACTGATACTGCCTGACTGACAGACTGACTCACTGACTGACTGATACTGACTGACTGACTCACTGACTGACCGAGACTGACTGACTAACTGCCTGACTGACTGAGACTGGACTGACTGACTGACTGACTGACTGACTGACTAACTGACTGACTGAGACTGACTGACTGACTGCTTGACTCTCTGACTGGCTATTTCACTGACTGACTGAATGACTAAATGACTGACTGACACTGACTGACTGACTGCTTGACTACCTGACTGACTGCTTGACTGACTAACTGACTGGACAGGACTGACCGACTGACTGACTGACAGACTGACTGAATAAGGATGACTGACAGACTGACTGAATAAGGCTGACTGACTGACTGACAGACTGACTGAATAAGGCTGACCGACTGACTGACTGCCTGACTGACTGACTGACTGAATGACTGACTGACTGACTGACCGAGACTGACTGACTGACTGACTGAGACTGGACTGGACTGACTGACTGACTGACTGACTGAGACTGACTGACTGCTTTAGTGACTAACTGACTGCACAGGACTGACCGACTGACTGACTGACTGACTGCCTGAGTGACTGACTGACTGAATGACTGACTGACTGAGACTAAATGACTGACTGCTTGACTGACTGGCTGAAGGACTAACTGACTGACTGAGTGACTGACTGACTGGACTGACTGACTGAGACTGAATGACTGAGTGCTTGACAAATTGACTGTCAGACTGACTGACTGACTTCGCAAAAGGGAAAAATAAAAAAAAAAGAATTATAAAATTAGAAAAAAATATTTGCATTTAAGATTTTCTTTCCGGCCGGGACTCGAACCCAGTACCACGCGCTAGGAACCCAACGGTCTAGCCATTAGGCTATCGGAGCTCTGTCGATGGAAGTCTTAAATATAATAAAAACAAAAAATGCACCTTGGTAATTATTGATTCAAACACTTTGAAATTTACAGGTCGAATAATTAAACTGACTCAGATTTTTTCTCCCTACATAAATAATCAATATTCGCAAAAGAGAAAAATTAAAAAAAAAAGAAGAAGAAATTTCAAATTAGAAACTAAAAGTATACATTGAAGATTTTCGTTCAGGCTGGGACTCGAACCCAGGGCCACTCGCTTGGAAGCCTAACACTCTAGCCATTAGTCTATGGGAGCTCTGTCGGTGGGAGTTTTAAATATAATAAAAACAAAAAATGCACCTTGGTAATTGTTTATTTAAACACTTTGAAATCTTCGTGTCGAAAAATTAAACTGACTCAGAATTTTCTTCCCTACATAAATAATCAATAATTGCAAAGGAAAGAAATTGAAAAAAAAAAGAATTTTCAAATTAGAAAAGAAATATATACATTGAAGATATTCGCTCCGGCTGGGACTCGAACCCAGGCCACTCGCTTGGAAGACCAGCGGTCTAGCCATTAGGCTATCGGAGTTCTGTCGAGCGGAGTCTTACTGCCTGACTGATACTGCCTGACTGACAGACTGACTCACTGACTGACTGATACTGACTGACTGACTCACTGACTGACCGAGACTGACTGACTAACTGCCTGACTGACTGAGACTGGACTGACTGACTGACTGACTGACTGACTGACTAACTGACTGACTGAGACTGACTGACTGACTGCTTGACTCTCTGACTGGCTATTTCACTGACTGACTGAATGACTAAATGACTGACTGACACTGACTGACTGACTGCTTGACTACCTGACTGACTGCTTGACTGACTAACTGACTGGACAGGACTGACCGACTGACTGACTGACAGACTGACTGAATAAGGATGACTGACAGACTGACTGAATAAGGCTGACTGACTGACTGACTGACAGACTGACTGAATAAGGCTGACCGACTGACTGACTGCCTGACTGACTGACTGACTGAATGACTGACTGACTGACCGAGACTAACTGACTGACTGACTGAGACTGGACTGGACTGACTGACTAACTGACTGACTGAGACTGACTGACTGCTTTAGTGACTAACTGACTGCACAGGACTGACCGACTGACTGACTGCCTGACTGCCTGACTGACTGACTGACTGACTGAATGACTGACTGACTGAGACTAAATGACTGACTGCTTGACTGACTGGCTGAAGGACTAACTGACTGACTGAGTGACTGACTGACTGACTGAGACTGAATGACTGAGTGCTTGACTGATTGACTGTCAGACTGACTGACTGACTTCGCAAAAGGGAAAAATAAAAAAAAAGAATTATAAAATTAGAAAAAAATATTTGCATTTAAGATTTCCTTTCCGGCCGGGACTCGAACCCAGTACCACGCGCTAGGAACCCAACGGTCTAGCCATTAGGCTATCGGAGCTCTGTCGATGGAAGTCTTAAATATAATAAAAACAAAAAATGCACCTTGGTAATTATTGATTCAAACACTTTGAAATTTACAGGTCGAATAATTAAACTGACTCAGAATTTTTCTCCCTACATAAATAATCAATATTCGCAAAAGAGAAAAATTTAAAAAAAAAAAGAAGAAGAAATTTCAAATTAGAAACTAAAAGTATACATTGAAGATTTTCGTTCAGGCTGGGACTCGAACCCAGGGCCACTCGCTTGGAAGCCTAACACTCTAGCCATTAGTCTATGGGAGCTCTGTCGGTGGGAGTTTTAAATATAATAAAAACAAAAAATGCACCTTGGTAATTGTTTATTTAAACACTTTGAAATCTTCGTGTCGAAAAATTAAACTGACTCAGAATTTTCTTCCCTACATAAATAATCAATAATTGCAAAGGAAAGAAATTGAAAAAAAAAAGAATTTTCAAATTAGAAAAGAAATATATACATTGAAGATATTCGCTCCGGCTGAGACTCGAACCCAGGCCACTCGCTTGGAAGACCAGCGGTCTAGCCATTAGGCTATCGGAGTTCTGTCGAGCGGAGTCTTACTGCCTGACTGATACTGCCTGACTGACAGACTGACTCACTGACTGATACTGACTGACTGACTCACTGACTGACCGAGACTGACTGACTAACTGCCTGACTGACTGACTGACTAACTGACTGACTGACTGACTGACTGACTAACTGACTGACTGAGACTGACTGACTGACTGCTTGACTCTCTGACTGGCTATTTCACTGACTGACTGAATGACTAAATGACTGACTGACACTGACTGACTGACTGCTTGACTACCTGACTGACTGCTTGACTGACTAACTGACTGGACAGGACTGACCGACTGACTGACTGACAGACTGACTGAATAAGGCTGACTGACTGACTGACTGACAGACTGACTGAATAAGGCTGACCGACTGACTGACTGCCTGACTGACTGACTGACTGAATGACTGACTGACTGACTGACCGAGACTGACTGACTGACTGACTGAGACTGGACTGGACTGACTGACTGACTGACTGACTGAGACTGACTGACTGCTTTAGTGACTAACTGACTGCACAGGACTGACCGACTGACTGACTGACTGACGGCCTGACTGACTGACTGACTGAATGACTGACTGACAGACTAAATGACTGACTGCTTGACTGACTGGCTGAAGGACTAACTGACTGACTGAGTGACTGACTGACTGGACTGACTGACTGAGACTGAATGACTGAGTGCTTGACTGATTGACTGTCAGACTGACTGATTGACTTCGCAAAAGGGAAAAATAAAAAAAAAAGAATTATAAAATTAGAAAAAAATATTTGCATTTAAGATTTCCTTTCCGGCCGGGACTCGAACCCAGTACCACGCGCTAGGAACCCAACGGTGTAGCCATTAGGCTATCGGAGCTCTGTCGATGGAAGTCTTAAATATAATAAAAACAAAAAATGCACCTTGGTAATTATTGATTCAAACACTTTGAAATTTACAGGTCGAATAATTAAACTGACTCAGAATTTTTCTCCCTACATAAATAATCAATATTCGCAAAAGAGAAAAATTAAAAGAAAAAGAAGAAGAAATTTGAAATTAGAAACTAAAAGTATACATTGAAGATTTTCGTTTAGGCTGGGACTCGAACCCAGGGCCACTCGCTTGGAAGCCTAACACTCTAGCCATTAGTCTATGGGAGCTCTGTCGGTGGGAGTTTTAAATGTAATAAAAACAAATAATGCACCTTGGTAATTGTTTATTTAAACACTTTGAAATCTTCGTGTCGAAAAATTAAACTGACTCAGAATTTTCTTCCCTACATAAATAATCAATAATTGCAAAGGAAAGAAATTGAAAAAAAAAGAATTTTCAAATTAGAAAAGAAATATATACATTGAAGATATTCGCTCCGGCTGGGACTCGAACCCAGGCCACTCGCTTGGAAGACCAGCGGTCTAGCCATTAGGCTATCGGAGTTCTGTCGAGCGGAGTCTTACTGCCTGACTGGTACTGCCTGACTGACAGACTGACTCACTGACTGACTGATACTGACTGACTGACTCACTGACTGACCGAGACTCACTGACTAACTGCCTGACTGACTGAGACTGGACTGACTGACTGACTGACTGACTGACTGACTAACTGACTGACTGAGACTGACTGACTGACTGCTTGACTCTCTGACTGGCTATTTCACTGACTGACTGAATGACTAAATGACTGACTGACACTGACTGACTGACTGCTTGACTACCTGACTGACTGCTTGACTGACTAACTGACTGGACAGGACTGACCGACTGACTGACTGACAGACTGACTGAATAAGGATGACTGACAGACTGACTGAATAAGGCTGACTGACTGACTGACTGACTGACTGACTGAATAAGGCTGACCGACTGACTGACTGCCTGACTGACTGACTGACTGAATGACTGACTGACTGACTGACCGAGACTGACTGACTGACTGACTGAGACTGGACTGGACTGACTGACTGACTGACTGACTGAGACTGACTGACTGCTTTAGTGACTAACTGACTGCACAGGACTGACCGACTGACTGAATGACTGACGGCCTGACTGACTGACTGACTGAATGACTGACTGACTGAGACTAAATGACTGACTGCTTGACTGACTGGCTGAAGGACTAACTGACTGACTGAGTGACTGACTGACTGGACTGACTGACTGAGACTGAATGACTGAGTGCTTGACTGATTGACTGTCAGACTGACTGACTGACTTCGCAAAAGGGAAAAATAAAAAAAAAAGAATTATAAAATTAGAAAAAAATATTTGCATTTAAGATTTCCTTTCCGGCCGGGACTCGAACCCAGTACCACGCGCTAGGAACCCAACGGTGTAGCCATTAGGCTATCGGAGCTCTGTCGATGGAAGTCTTAAATATAATAAAAACAAAAAATGCACCTTGGTAATTATTGATTCAAACACTTTGAAATTTACAGGTCGAATAATTAAACTGACTCAGAATTTTTCTCCCTACATAAATAATCAATATTCGCAAAAGAGAAAAATTAAAAAAAAAGAAGAAGAAATTTGAAATTAGAAACTAAAAGTATACATTGAAGATTTTCGTTTAGGCTGGGACTCGAACCCAGGGCCACTCGCTTGGAAGCCTAACACTCTAGCCATTAGTCTATGGGAGCTCTGTCGCTGGGAGTTTTAAATATAATAAAAACAAAAAATGCACCTTGGTAATTGTTTATTTAAACACTTTGAAATCTTCGTGTCGAAAAATTAAACTGACTCAGAATTTTCTTCCCTACATAAATAATCAATAATTGCAAAGGAAAGAAATTGAAAAAAAAAAAGAATTTTCAAATTAGAAAAGAAATATATACATTGAAGATATTCGCTCCGGCTGGGACTCGAACCCAGGCCACTCGCTTGGAAGACCAGCGGTCTAGCCATTAGGCTATCGGAGTTCTGTCGAGCGGAGTCTTACTGCCTGACTGATACTGCCTGACTGACAGACTGACTCACTGACTGACTGATACTGACTGACTGACTCACTGACTGACCGAGACTGACTGACTAACTGCCTGACTGACTGAGACTGGACTGACTGACTGAGACTGGACTGACTGACTGACTGACTGACTGACTGACTAACTGACTGACTGAGACTGACTGACTGACTGCTTGACTCTCTGACTGGCTATTTCACTGACTGACTGAATGACTAAATGACTGACTGACACTGACTGACTGACTGCTTGACTACCTGACTGACTGCTTGACTGACTAACTGACTGGACAGGACTGACCGACTGACTGACTGACAGACTGACTGAATAAGGATGACTGACAGACTGACTGACAGACTGACTGAATAAGGCTGACCGACTGACTGACTGCCTGACTGACTGACTGACTGAATGACTGACTGACTGACTGACCGAGACTGACTGACTGACTGACTGAGACTGGACTGGACTGACTGACTGACTGACTGACTGAGACTGACTGACTGCTTTAGTGACTAACTGACTGCACAGGACTGACCGACTGACTGACTGACTGACTGCCTGACTGACTGACTGACTGAATGACTGACTGACTGAGACTAAATGACTGACTGCTTGACTGACTGGCTGAAGGACTAACTGACTGACTGAGTGACTGACTGACTGGACTGACTGACTGAGACTGAATGACTGAGTGCTTGACTGATTGACTGTCAGACTGACTGACTGACTTCGCAAAAGGGAAAAATAAAAAAAAAGAATTATAAAATTAGAAAAAAATATTTGCATTTAAGATTTCCTTTCCGGCCGGGACTCGAACCCAGTACCACGCGCTAGGAACCCAACGGTCTAGCCATTAGGCTATCGGAGCTCTGTCGATGGAAGTCTTAAATATAATAAAAACAAAAAATGCACCTTGGTAATTATTGATTCAAACACTTTGAAATTTACAGGTCGAATAATTAAACTGACTCAGAATTTTTCTCCCTACATAAATAATCAATATTCGCAAAAGAGAAAAATTAAAAAAAAAAAAAAAAAGAAGAAGAAATTTCAAATTAGAAACTAAAAGTATACATTGAAGATTTTCGTTCAGGCTGGGACTCGAACCCAGGGCCACTCGCTTGGAAGCCTAACACTCTAGCCATTAGTCTATGGGAGCTCTGTCGGTAGGAGTTTTAAATATAATAAAAACAAAAAATGCACCTTGGTAATTGTTTATTTAAACACTTTGAAATCTTCGTGTCGAAAAATTAAACTGACTCAGAATTTTCTTCCCTACATAAATAATCAATAAATGCAAAGGAAAGAAATTGAAAAAAAAAAGAATTTTCAAATTAGAAAAGAACTATATACATTGAAGATATTCGCTCCGGCTGGGACTCGAACCCAGGCCACTCGCTTGGAAGACCAGCGGTCTAGCCATTAGGCTATCGGAGTTCTGTCGAGCGGAGTCTTACTGCCTGACTGATACTGCCTGACTGACAGACTGACTCACTGACTGACTGATACTGACTGACTGACTCACTGACTGACCGAGACTGACTGACTAACTGCCTGACTGACTGAGACTGGACTGACTGACTGACTGACTGACTAACTGACTGACTGAGACTGACTGACTGACTGCTTGACTCTCTGACTGGCTATTTCACTGACTGACTGAATGACTAAATGACTGACTGACACTGACTGACTGACTGCTTGACTACCTGACTGACTGCTTGACTGACTAACTGACTGGACAGGACTGACCGACTGACTGACTGACAGACTGACTGAATAAGGATGACTGACAGACCGACTGAATAAGGCTGACTGACTGACTGACTGACAGACTGACTGAATAAGGCTGACCGACTGACTGACTGCCAGACTGACTGACTGACTGAATGACTGACTGACTGACTGACCGAGACTGACTGACTGACTGACTGACTGACCGAGACTGACTGACTGACTGAGACTGACTGACTGCTTTAGTGACTAACTGACTGCACAGGACTGACCGACTGACTGACTGACTGACTGCCTGACTGACTGACTGACTGAATGACTGACTGACTGAGACTAAATGACTGACTGCTTGACTGACTGGCTGAAGGACTAACTGACTGACTGAGTGACTGACTGACTGGACTGACTGACTGAGACTGAATGACTGAGTGCTTGACTGATTGACTGTCAGACTGACTGACTGACTTCGCAAAAGGGAAAAATAAAAAAAAAAGAATTATAAAATTAGAAAAAAATATTTGCATTTAAGATTTCCTTTCCGGCTGGGATTTGAACCCAGGGCGACACTCATGGAAGCCCAACGCTCTCGCCAATATACTATCGGATCTCTGTTGATCGGTGTCTTAATTATAATAAAAACAAAAAATGCACCTTAGTAATTATTGATCTAAAATCTTTGAAATCTAAAGGTCGAATGATTAAACTGACTCAGAATTTTCTTCCGTACATAAATAATCCATATTTGCAAAAGAAAGAAATTGAAAAAAAAAAAGAATCTTCAAATTAGAAGAGAAATATATACATGGAAGATTTTCGTTCCGGCCGGGCCTCGAACCCAGTACCACGCGCTTGGAACCCAACGGTCTAGCCATTAGGCTATCGGAGCTCTGTCGATGGAAGTCTTAAATATAATAAAAACAAAAAATGCACCTTGGTAATTATTGATTCAAACACTTTGAAATTTACAGGTCGAATAATTAAACTGACTCAGAATTTTTCTCCCTACATAAATAATCAATATTCGCAAAAGAGAAAAATTAAAAAAAAAAGAAGAAGAAATTTCAAATTAGAAACTAAAAGTATACATTGAAGATTTTCGTTCAGGCTGGGACTCGAACCCAGGGCCACTCGCTTGGAAGCCTAACACTCTAGCCATTAGTCTATGGGAGCTCTGTCGGTGGGAGTTTTAAATATAATAAAAACAAAAAATGCACCTTGGTAATTGTTTATTTAAACACTTTGAAATCTTCGTGTCGAAAAATTAAACTGACTCAGAATTTTCTTCCCTACATAAATAATCAATAATTGCAAAGGAAAGAAATTGAAAAAAAAAAGAATTTTCAAATTAGAAAAGAAATATATACATTGAAGATATTCGCTCCGGCTGGGACTCGAACCCAGGCCACTCGCTTGGAAGACCAGCGGTCTAGCCATTAGGCTATCGGAGTTCTGTCGAGCGGAGTCTTACTGCCTGACTGATACTGCCTGACTGACAGACTGACTCACTGACTGACTGATACTGACTGACTGACTCACTGACTGACCGAGACTGACTGACTAACTGCCTGACTGACTGAGACTGGACTGACTGACTGACTGACTGCTAACTGACTGACTGAGACTGACTAACTGACTGGACAGGACTGACCGACTGACTGACTGACAGACTGACTGAATAAGGATGACTGACAGACTGACTGAATAAGGCTGACTGACTGACTGACTGACAGACTGACTGAATAATGCTGACCGACTGACTGACTGCCTGACTGACTGACTGACTGAATGACTGACTGACTGACTGACCGAGACTGACTGACTGACTGACTGAGACTGGACTGGACTGACTGACTGACTGACGGACTGAGACTGACTGACTGCTTTAGTGACTAACTGACTGCACAGGACTGACCGACTGACTGACTGACTAACTGCCTGACTGACTGACTGACTGAATGACTGACTGACTGAGACTAAATGACTGACTGCTTGACTGACTGGCTGAAGGACTAACTGACTGACTGAGTGACTGACTGACTGGACTGACTGAGTGAGACTGAATGACTGAGTGCTTGACTGATTGACTGTCAGACTGACAGACTGACTTCGCAAAAGGGAAAAATAAAAAAAAAAGAATTATAAAATTAGAAAAAAATATTTGCATCTAAGATTTCCTTTCCGGCTGGGATTTGAACCCAGGGCGACACTCATGGAAGCCCAACGCTCTCGGCAATATACTATCGGATCTCTGTTGATCGGTGTCTTAATTATAATAAAAACAAAAAATGCACCTTAGTAATTATTGATCTAAAATCTTTGAAATCTAAAGGTCGAATGATTAAACTGACTCAGAATTTTCTTCCGTACATAAATAATCCATATTTGCAAAAGAAAGAAATTGAAAAAAAAAAAGAATCTTCAAATTAGAAGAGAAATATATACACGGAAGATTTTCGTTCCGGCCGGGACTCGAACCCAGTACCACGCGCTTGGAACCCAACGGTCTAGCCATTAGGCTATCGGAGCTCTGTCGATGGAAGTCTTAAATATAATAAAAACAAAAAATGCACCTTGGTAATTATTGATTCAAACACTTTGAAATTTACAGGTCGAATAATTAAACTGACTCAGAATTTTTCTCCCTACATAAATAATCAATATTCGCAAAAGAGAAAAATTAAAAAAAAAAGAAGAAGAAATTTCAAATTAGAAACTAAAAGTATACATTGAAGATTTTCGTTCAGGCTGGGACTCGAACCCAGGGCCACTCGCTTGGAAGCCTAACACTCTAGCCATTAGTCTATGGGAGCTCTGTCGGTGGGAGTTTTAAATATAATAAAAACAAAAAATGCACCTTGGTAATTGTTTATTTAAACACTTTGAAATCTTCGTGTCGAAAAATTAAACTGACTCAGAATTTTCTTCCCTACATAAATAATCAATAATTGCAAAGGAAAGAAATTGAAAAAAAAAAGAATTTTCAAATTAGAAAAGAAATATATACATTGAAGATATTCGCTCCGGCTGGGACTCGAACCCAGGCCACTCGCTTGGAAGACCAGCGGTCTAGCCATTAGGCTATCGGAGTTCTGTCGAGCGGAGTCTTACTGACTGACTGATACTGACTGACTGACTCACTGACTGACCGAGACTGACTGACTAACTGCCTGACTGACTGAGACTGGACTGACTGACTGACTGACTGACTGACTGACTAACTGACTGACTGAGACTGACTGACTGACTGCTTGACTCTCTGACTGGCTATTTCACTGACTGACTGAATGACTAAATGACTGACTGACACTGACTGACTGACTGCTTGACTACCTGACTGACTGCTTGACTGACTAACTGACTGGACAGGACTGACCGACTGACTGACTGACAGACTGACTGAATAAGGATGACTGACAGACTGACTGAATAAGGCTGACTGACTGACTGACTGACAGACTGACTGAATAAGGCTGACCGACTGACTGACTGCCTGACTGACTGACTGACTGAATGACTGACTGACTGACTGACTGACCGAGACTAACTGACTGACTGACTGAGACTGGACTGGACTGACTGACTGACTGACTGACTGAGACTGACTGACTGCTTTAGTGACTAACTGACTGCACAGGACTGACCGACTGACTGACTGCCTGACTGCCTGACCGACTGACTGACTGAATGACTGACTGACTGAGACTAAATGACTGACTGCTTGACTGACTGGCTGAAGGACTAACTGACTGACTGAGTGACTGACTGACTGACTGAGACTGAATGACTGAGTGCTTGACTGATTGACTGTCAGACTGACTGACTGACTTCGCAAAAGGGAAAAATAAAAAAAAAAGAATTATAAAATTAGAAAAAAATATTTGCATTTAAGATTTCCTTTCCGGCCGGGACTCGAACCCAGTACCACGCGCTAGGAACCCAACGGTCTAGCCATTAGGCTATCGGGGCTCTGTTGATGGAAGTCTTAAATATAATAAAAACAAAAAATGCACCTTAGTAATTATTGATCTAAAATCTTTGAAATCTAAAGGTCGAATGATTAAACTGACTCAGAATTTTCTTCCGTACATAAATAATCCATATTTGCAAAAGAAAGAAATTGAAAAAAAAAAAGAATCTTCAAATTAGAAGAGAAATATATACATGGAAGATTTTCGTTCCGGCCGGGCCTCGAACCCAGTACCACGCGCTTGGAACCCAACGGTCTAGCCATTAGGCTATCGGAGCTCTGTCGATGGAAGTCTTAAATATAATAAAAACAAAAAATGCACCTTGGTAATTATTGATTCAAACACTTTGAAATTTACAGGTCGAATAATTAAACTGACTCAGAATTTTTCTCCCTACATAAATAATCAATATTCGCAAAAGAGAAAAATTAAAAAAAAAAGAAGAAGAAATTTCAAATTAGAAACTAAAAGTATACATTGAAGATTTTCGTTCAGGCTGGGACTCGAACCCAGGGCCACTCGCTTGGAAGCCTAACACTCTAGCCATTAGTCTATGGGAGCTCTGTCGGTGGGAGTTTTAAATATAATAAAAACAAAAAATGCACCTTGGTAATTGTTTATTTAAACACTTTGAAATCTTTGTGTCGAAAAATTAAACTGACTCAGAATTTTCTTCCCTACATAAATAATCAATAATTGCAAAGGAAAGAAATTGAAAAAAAAAAAGAATTTTCAAATTAGAAAAGAAATATATACATTGAAGATATTCGCTCCGGCTGGGACTCGAACCCAGGCCACTCGCTTGGAAGACCAGCGGACTAGCCATTAGGCTATCGGAGTTCTGTCGAGCGGAGTCTTACTGCCTGACTGATACTGCCTGACTGACAGACTGACTCACTGACTGACTGATACTGACTGACTGACTCACTGACTGACCGAGACTGACTGACTAACTGCCTGACTGACTGAGACTGGACTGACTGACTGACTGACTGCTAACTGACTGACTGAGACTGACTAACTGACTGGACAGGACTGACCGACTGACTGACTGACAGACTGACTGAATAAGGATGACTGACAGACTGACTGAATAAGGCTGACTGACTGACTGACTGACAGACTGACTGAATAATGCTGACCGACTGACTGACTGCCTGACTGACTGACTGACTGACTGACTGACTGACTGACTGACCGAGACTGACTGACTGACTGACTGAGACTGGACTGGACTGACTGACTGACTGACGGACTGAGACTGACTGACTGCTTTAGTGACTAACTGACTGCACAGGACTGACCGACTGACTGACTGACTGACTGCCTGACTGACTGACTGACTGAATGACTGACTGACTGAGACTAAATGACTGACTGCTTGACTGACTGGCTGAAGGACTAACTGACTGACTGAGTGACTGACTGACTGGACTGACTGAGTGAGACTGAATGACTGAGTGCTTGACTGATTGACTGTCAGACTGACAGACTGACTTCGCAAAAGGGAAAAATAAAAAAAAAAGAATTATAAAATTAGAAAAAAATATTTGCATCTAAGATTTCCTTTCCGGCTGGGATTTGAACCCAGGGCGACACTCATGGAAGCCCAACGCTCTCGGCAATATACTATCGGATCTCTGTTGATCGGTGTCTTAATTATAATAAAAACAAAAAATGCACCTTAGTAATTATTGATCTAAAATCTTTGAAATCTAAAGGTCGAATGATTAAACTGACTCAGAATTTTCTTCCGTACATAAATAATCCATATTTGCAAAAGAAAGAAATTGAAAAAAAAAAAGAATCTTCAAATTAGAAGAGAAATATATACATGGAAGATTTTCGTTCCGGCCGGGACTCGAACCCAGTACCACGCGCTTGGAACCCAACGGTCTAGCCATTAGGCTATCGGAGCTCTGTCGATGGAAGTCTTAAATATAATAAAAACAAAAAATGCACCTTGGTAATTATTGATTCAAACACTTTGAAATTTACAGGTCGAATAATTAAACTGACTCAGAATTTTTCTCCCTACATAAATAATCAATATTCGCAAAAGAGAAAAATTAAAAAAAAAAGAAGAAGAAATTTCAAATTAGAAACTAAAAGTATACATTGAAGATTTTCGTTCAGGCTGGGACTCGAACCCAGGGCCACTCGCTTGGAAGCCTAACACTCTAGCCATTAGTCTATGGGAGCTCTGTCGGTGGGAGTTTTAAATATAATAAAAACAAAAAATGCACCTTGGTAATAGTTTATTTAAACACTTTGAAATCTTCGTGTCGAAAAATTAAACTGACTCAGAATTTTCTTCCCTACATAAATAATCAATAATTGCAAAGGAAAGAAATTGAAAAAAAAAAGAATTTTCAAATTAGAAAAGAAATATATACATTGAAGATATTCGCTCCGGCTGGGACTCGAACCCAGGCCACTCGCTTGGAAGACCAGCGGTCTAGCCATTAGGCTATCGGAGTTCTGTCGAGCGGAGTCTTACTGCCTGACTGATACTGCCTGACTGACAGACTGACTCACTGACTGACTGATACTGACTGACTGACTCACTGACTGACCGAGACTGACTGACTAACTGCCTGACTGACTGAGACTGGACTGACTGACTGACTGACTGACTGACTAACTGACTGACTGAGACTGACTGACTGACTGCTTGACTCTCTGACTGGCTATTTCACTGACTGACTGAATGACTAAATGACTGACTGACACTGACTGACTGACTGCTTGACTACCTGACTGACTGCTTGACTGACTAACTGACTGGACAGGACTGACCGACTGACTGACTGACAGACTGACTGACAGACTGACTGAATAAGGATGACTGACAGACTGACTGAATAAGGCTGACTGACTGACTGACTGACAGACTGACTGAATAAGGCTGACCGACTGACTGACTGCCTGACTGACTGACTGACTGAATGACTGACTGACTGACTGACTGACCGAGACTAACTGACTGACTGACTGAGACTGTACTGGACTGACTGACTGACTGACTGACTGAGACTGACTGACTGCTTTAGTGACTAACTGACTGCACAGGACTGACCGACTGACTGAGTGCCTGACTGCCTGACTGACTGACTGACTGAATGACTGACTGACTGAGAATAAATGACTGACTGCTTGACTGACTGGCTGAAGGACTAACTGACTGACTGAGTGACTGACTGACTGACTGAGACTGAATGACTGAGTGCTTGACTGATTGACTGTCAGACTGACTGACTGACTTCGCAAAAGGGAAAAATAAAAAAAAAGAATTATAAAATTAGAAAAAAATATTTGCATTTAAGATTTCCTTTCCGGCCGGGACTCGAACCCAGTACCACGCGCTAGGAACCCAACGGTCTAGCCATTAGGCTATCGGAGCTCTGTTGATGGAAGTCTTAAATATAATAAAAAAAAAATGCACCTTGGTAATTTTTGATTCAAACACTTTGAAATTTACAGGTCGAATAATTAAACTGACTCAGAATTTTTCTCCCTACATAAATAATCAATATTCGCAAAAGAGAAAAATTAAAAAAAAAAGAAGAAGAAATTTCAAATTAGAAACTAAAAGTATACATTGAAGATTTTCGTTCAGGCTGGGACTCGAACCCAGGGCCACTCGCTTGGAAGCCTAACACTCTAGCCATTAGTCTATGGGAGCTCTGTCGGTGGGAGTTTTAAATATAATAAAAACAAAAAATGCACCTTGGTAATTGTTTATTTAAACACTTTGAAATCTTCGTGTCGAAAAATTAAACTGACTCAGAATTTTCTTCCCTACATAAATAATCAATAATTGCAAAGGAAAGAAATTGAAAAAAAAAAGAATTTTCAAATTAGAAAAGAAATATATACATTGAAGATATTCGCTCCGGCTGAGACTCGAACCCAGGCCACTCGCTTGGAAGACCAGCGGTCTAGCTATTAGGCTATCGGAGTTCTGTCGAGCGGAGTCTTACTGCCTGACTGATACTGCCTGACTGACAGACTGACTCACTGACTGATACTGACTGACTGACTCACTGACTGACCGAGACTGACTGACTAACTGCCTGACTGACTGAGACTGGACTGACTGACTGACTGACTGACTGACTGACTAACTGACTGACTGAGACTGACTGACTGACTGCTTGACTCTCTGACTGGCTATTTCACTGACTGAGACTGACTGACTGACTGCTTGACTCTCTGACTGGCTATTTCACTGACTGACTGAATGACTAAATGACTGACTGACACTGACTGACTGACTGCTTGACTACCTGACTGACTGCTTGACTGACTAACTGACTGGACAGGACTGACCGACTGACTGACTGACAGACTGACTGACAGACTGACTGAATAAGGATGACTGACAGACTGACTGAATAAGGCTGACTGACTGACTGACTGACAGACTGACTGAATAAGGCTGACCGACTGACTGACTGCCTGACTGACTGACTGACTGAATGACTGACTGACTGACTGACCGAGACTGACTGACTGACTGACTGAGACTGGACTGGACTGACTGACTGACTGAGACTGACTGACTGCTTTAGTGACTAACTGACTGCACAGGACTGACCGACTGACTGACTGACTGACTGCCTGACTGACTGACTGACTGAATGACTGACTGACTGAGACTAAATGACTGACTGCTTGACTGACTGGCTGAAGGACTAACTGACTGACTGAGTGACTGACTGACTGGACTGACTGACTGAGACTGAATGACTGAGTGCTTGACTGATTGACCGTCAGACTGACTGACTGACTGACTTCGCAAAAGGGAAAAATAAAAAAAAAAGAATTATAAAATTAGAAAAAAATATTTGCATTTAAGATTTCCTTTCCGGCCGGGACTCGAACCCAGTACCACGCGCTAGGAACCCAACGGTCTAGCCATTAGGCTATCGGAGCTCTGTCGATGGAAGTCTTAAATATAATAAAAACAAAAAATGCCCCTTGGTAATTATTGATTCAAACACTTTGAAATTTACAGGTCGAATAATTAAACTGACTCAGAATTTTTCTCCCTACATAAATAATCAATATTCGCAAAAGAGAAAAATTAAAAAAAAAGAAGAAGAAATTTCAAATTAGAAACTAAAAGTATACATTGAAGATTTTCGTTCAGGCTGGGACTCGAACCCAGGGCCACTCGCTTGGAAGCCTAACACTCTAGCCATTAGTCTATGGGAGCTCTGTCAGTGGGAGTTTTAAATATAATAAAAACAAAAAATGCACCTTGGTAATTGTTTATTTAAACACTTTGAAATCTTCGTGTCGAAAAATTAAACTGACTCAGAATTTTCTTCCCTACATAAATAATCAATAATTGCAAAGGAAAGAAATTGAAAAAAAAAAGAATTTTCAAATTAGAAAAGAAATATATACATTGAAGATATTCGCTCCGGCTGGGACTCGAACCCAGGCCACTCGCTTGGAAGACCAGCGGTCTAGCCATTAGGCTATCGGAGTTCTGTCGAGCGGAGTCTTACTGCCTGACTGATACTGCCTGACTGACAGACTGACTCACTGACTGACTGATACTGACTGACTGACTCACTGACTGACCGAGACTGACTGACTAACTGCCTGACTGACTGAGACTGGACTGACTGACTGACTGACTGACTGACTGACTAACTGACTGACTGAGACTGACTGACTGACTGCTTAACTCTCTGACTGGCTATTTCACTGACTGACTGAATGACTAAATGGCTGACTGACACTGACTGACTGACTGCTTGACTACCTGACTGACTGCTTGACTGACTAACTGACTAGACAGGACTGACCGACTGACTGACTGACAGACTGACTGAATAAGGATGACTGACAGACTGACTGAATAAGGCTGACTGACTGACTGACTGACAGACTGACTGAATAAGGCTGACCGACTGACTGACTGCCTGACTGACTGACTGACTGACTGACTGACCGAGACTGACTGACTGACTGACTGAGACTGGACTGGACTGACTGACTGACTGACTGACTGAGACTGACTGACTGCTTTAGTGACTAACTGACTGCACAGGACTGACCGACTGACTGACTGACTGACTGCCTGACTGACTGACTGACTGACTGACTGACTGACTGAGACTAAATGACTGACTGCTTGACTGACTGGCTGAGGGACTAACTGACTGACTGAGTGACTGACTGACTGGACTGACTGACTGAGACTGAATGACTGAGTGCTTGACTGATTGACTGTCAGACTGACTGACTGACTTCGCAAAAGGGAAAAATAAAAAAAAAAGAATTATAAAAAAATATTTGCATTTAAGATTTCCTTTCCGGCTGGGATTTGAACCCAGGGCGACACTCATGGAAGCCCAACGCTCTCGCCAATATACTATCGGATCTCTGTTGATCGGTGTCTTAATTATAATAAAAACAAAAAATGCACCTTAGTAATTATTGATCTAAAATCTTTGAAATCTAAAGGTCGAATGATTAAACTGACTCAGAATTTTCTTCCGTACATAAATAATCCATATTTGCAAAAGAAAGAAATTGAAAAAAAAAAGAATCTTCAAATTAGAAGAGAAACATATACATGGAAGATTTTCGTTCCGGCCGGGACTCGAACCCAGTACCACGCGCTTGGAACCCAACGGTCTAGCCATTAGGCTATCGGAGCTCTGTCGATGTAAGTCTTAAATATAATAAAAACAAAAAATGCACCTTGGTAATTATTGATTCAAACACTTTGAAATTTACAGGTCGAATAATTAAACTGACTCAGAATTTTTCTCCCTACATAAATAATCAATATTCGCAAAAGAGAAAAATTAAAAAAAAAAGAAGAAGAAATTTCAAATTAGAAACTAAAAGTATACATTGAAGATTTTCGTTCAGGCTGGGACTCGAACCCAGGGCCACTCGCTTGGAAGCCTAACACTCTAGCCATTAGTCTATGGGAGCTCTGTCGGTGGGAGTTTTAAATATAATAAAAACAAAAAATGCACCTTGGTAATTGTTTATTTAAACCCTTTGAAATCTTCGTGTCGAAAAATTAAACTGACTCAGAATTTTCTTCCCTACATAAATAATCAATAATTGCAAAGGAAAGAAATTGAAAAAAAAAGAATTTTCAAATTAGAAAAGAAATATATACATTGAAGATATTCGCTCCGGCTGGGACTCGAACCCAGGCCACTCGCTTGGAAGACCAGCGGTCTAGCCATTAGGCTATCGGAGTTCTGTCGAGCGGAGTCTTACTGCCTGACTGATACTGCCTGACTGACAGACTGACTCACTGACTGACTGATACTGACTGACTGACTCACTGACTGACCGAGACTGACTGACTAACTGCCTGACTGACTGAGACTGGACTGACTGACTGACTGACTGACTGACTGACTAACTGACTGACTGAGACTGACTGACTGACTGCTTGACTCTCTGACTGGCTATTTCACTGACTGACTGAATGACTAAATGACTGACTGACACTGACTGACTGACTGCTTGACTACCTGACTGATTGCTTGACTGACTAACTGACTGGACAGGACTGACCGACTGACTGACTGACAGACTGACTGAATAAGGATGACTGACAGACTGACTGAATAAGGCTGACTGACTGACTGACTGACTGAATAAGGCTGACCGACTGACTGACTGCCTGACTGACTGACTGACTGAATGACTGACTGACTGACTGACCGAGACTGACTGACTGACTGACTGAGACTGGACTGGACTGACTGACTGACTGACTGACTGACTGAGACTGACTGACTGCTTTAGTGACTAACTGACTGCACAGGACTGACCGACTGACTGACTGACTGACTGCCTGACTGACTGACTGACTGACTGACTGAATGACTGACTGACTGAGACTGACTGCTTGACTGACTGGCTGAAGGACTAACTGACTGACTGAGTGACTGACTGACTGGACTGACTGACTGAGACTGAATGACTGAGTGCTTGACTGATTGACTGTCAGACTGACTGACTGACTTCGCAAAAGGGAAAAATAAAAAAAAAGAATTATAAAATTAGAAAAAAATATTTGCATTTAAGATTTCCTTTCCGGCCGGGACTCGAACCCAGTACCACGCGCTTGGAACCCAACGGTCTAGCCATTAGGCTATCGGAGCTCTGTCGATGGAAGTCTTAAATATAATAAAAACAAAAAATGCACCTTGGTAATTATTGATTCAAACACTTTGAAATTTACAGGTCGAATAATTAAACTGACTCAGAATTTTTCTCCCTACATAAATAATCAATATTCGCAAAAGAGAAAAATTAAAAAAAAAAAAGAAGAAGAAATTTCAAATTAGAAACTAAAAGTATACATTGAAGATTTTCGTTCAGGCTGGGACTCGAACCCAGGGCCACTCGCTTGGAAGCCTAACACTCTAGCCATTAGTCTATGGGAGCTCTGTCGGTGGGAGTTTTAAATATAATAAAAACAAAAAATGCACCTTGGTAATTGTTTATTTAAACACTTTGAAATCTTCGTGTCGAAAAATTAAACTGACTCAGAATTTTCTTCCCTACATAAATAATCAATAATTGCAAAGGAAAGAAATTGAAAAAAAAAGAATTTTCAAATTAGAAAAGAAATATATACATTGAAGATATTCGCTCCGGCTGGGACTCGAACCCAGGCCACTCGCTTGGAAGACCAGCGGTCTAGCCATTAGGCTATCGGAGTTCTGTCGAGCGGAGTCTTACTGCCTGACTGATACTGCCTGACTGACAGACTGACTCACTGACTGACTGATACTGACTGACTGACTCACTGACTGACCGAGACTGACTGACTAACTGCCTGACTGACTGAGACTGGACTGACTGACTGACTGACTGACTGACTGACTAACTGACTGACTGAGACTGACTGACTGACTGCTTGACTCTCTGACTGGCTATTTCACTGACTGACTGAATGACTAAATGACTGACTGACACTGACTGACTGACTGCTTGACTACCTGACTGATTGCTTGACTGACTAACTGACTGGACAGGACTGACCGACTGACTGACTGACAGACTGACTGAATAAGGATGACTGACAGACTGACTGAATAAGGCTGACTGACTGACTGACTGACTGAATAAGGCTGACCGACTGACTGACTGCCTGACTGACTGACTGACTGAATGACTGACTGACTGACTGACCGAGACTGACTGACTGACTGACTGAGACTGGACTGGACTGACTGACTGACTGACTGACTGACTGAGACTGACTGACTGCTTTAGTGACTAACTGACTGCACAGGACTGACCGACTGACTGACTGACTGACTGCCTGACTGACTGACTGACTGACTGACTGAATGACTGACTGACTGAGACTGACTGCTTGACTGACTGGCTGAAGGACTAACTGACTGACTGAGTGACTGACTGACTGGACTGACTGACTGAGACTGAATGACTGAGTGCTTGACTGATTGACCGTCAGACTGACTGACTGACTGACTTCGCAAAAGGGAAAAATAAAAAAAAAAGAATTATAAAATTAGAAAAAAATATTTGCATTTAAGATTTCCTTTCCGGCCGGGACTCGAACCCAGTACCACGCGCTAGGAACCCAACGGTCTAGCCATTAGGCTATCGGAGCTCTGTCGATGGAAGTCTTAAATATAATAAAAACAAAAAATGCCCCTTGGTAATTATTGATTCAAACACTTTGAAATTTACAGGTCGAATAATTAAACTGACTCAGAATTTTTCTCCCTACATAAATAATCAATATTCGCAAAAGAGAAAAATTAAAAAAAAAGAAGAAGAAATTTCAAATTAGAAACTAAAAGTATACATTGAAGATTTTCGTTCAGGCTGGGACTCGAACCCAGGGCCACTCGCTTGGAAGCCTAACACTCTAGCCATTAGTCTATGGGAGCTCTGTCAGTGGGAGTTTTAAATATAATAAAAACAAAAAATGCACCTTGGTAATTGTTTATTTAAACACTTTGAAATCTTCGTGTCGAAAAATTAAACTGACTCAGAATTTTCTTCCCTACATAAATAATCAATAATTGCAAAGGAAAGAAATTGAAAAAAAAAAAGAATTTTCAAATTAGAAAAGAAATATATACATTGAAGATATTCGCTCCGGCTGGGACTCGAACCCAGGCCACTCGCTTGGAAGACCAGCGGTCTAGCCATTAGGCTATCGGAGTTCTGTCGAGCGGAGTCTTACTGCCTGACTGATACTGCCTGACTGACAGACTGACTCACTGACTGACTGATACTGACTGACTGACTCACTGACTGACCGAGACTGACTGACTAACTGCCTGACTGACTGAGACTGGACTGACTGACTGACTGACTGACTGACTGACTAACTGACTGACTGAGACTGACTGACTGACTGCTTAACTCTCTGACTGGCTATTTCACTGACTGACTGAATGACTAAATGGCTGACTGACACTGACTGACTGACTGCTTGACTACCTGACTGACTGCTTGACTGACTAACTGACTAGACAGGACTGACCGACTGACTGACTGACAGACTGACTGAATAAGGATGACTGACAGACTGACTGAATAAGGCTGACTGACTGACTGACTGACAGACTGACTGAATAAGGCTGACCGACTGACTGACTGCCTGACTGACTGACTGACTGACTGACTGACCGAGACTGACTGACTGACTGACTGAGACTGGACTGGACTGACTGACTGACTGACTGACTGAGACTGACTGACTGCTTTAGTGACTAACTGACTGCACAGGACTGACCGACTGACTGACTGACTGACTGCCTGACTGACTGACTGACTGACTGACTGACTGACTGAGACTAAATGACTGACTGCTTGACTGACTGGCTGAGGGACTAACTGACTGACTGAGTGACTGACTGACTGGACTGACTGACTGAGACTGAATGACTGAGTGCTTGACTGATTGACTGTCAGACTGACTGACTGACTTCGCAAAAGGGAAAAATAAAAAAAAAGAATTATAAAAAAATATTTGCATTTAAGATTTCCTTTCCGGCTGGGATTTGAACCCAGGGCGACACTCATGGAAGCCCAACGCTCTCGCCAATATACTATCGGATCTCTGTTGATCGGTGTCTTAATTATAATAAAAACAAAAAATGCACCTTAGTAATTATTGATCTAAAATCTTTGAAATCTAAAGGTCGAATGATTAAACTGACTCAGAATTTTCTTCCGTACATAAATAATCCATATTTGCAAAAGAAAGAAATTGAAAAAAAAAAGAATCTTCAAATTAGAAGAGAAACATATACATGGAAGATTTTCGTTCCGGCCGGGACTCGAACCCAGTACCACGCGCTTGGAACCCAACGGTCTAGCCATTAGGCTATCGGAGCTCTGTCGATGGAAGTCTTAAATATAATAAAAACAAAAAATGCACCTTGGTAATTATTGATTCAAACACTTTGAAATTTACAGGTCGAATAATTAAACTGACTCAGAATTTTTCTCCCTACATAAATAATCAATATTCGCAAAAGAGAAAAATTAAAAAAAAAAGAAGAAGAAATTTCAAATTAGAAACTAAAAGTATACATTGAAGATTTTCGTTCAGGCTGGGACTCGAACCCAGGGCCACTCGCTTGGAAGCCTAACACTCTAGCCATTAGTCTATGGGAGCTCTGTCGGTGGGAGTTTTAAATATAATAAAAACAAAAAATGCACCTTGGTAATTGTTTATTTAAACCCTTTGAAATCTTCGTGTCGAAAAATTAAACTGACTCAGAATTTTCTTCCCTACATAAATAATCAATAATTGCAAAGGAAAGAAATTGAAAAAAAAAGAATTTTCAAATTAGAAAAGAAATATATACATTGAAGATATTCGCTCCGGCTGGGACTCGAACCCAGGCCACTCGCTTGGAAGACCAGCGGTCTAGCCATTAGGCTATCGGAGTTCTGTCGAGCGGAGTCTTACTGCCTGACTGATACTGCCTGACTGACAGACTGACTCACTGACTGACTGATACTGACTGACTGACTCACTGACTGACCGAGACTGACTGACTAACTGCCTGACTGACTGAGACTGGACTGACTGACTGACTGACTGACTGACTGACTAACTGACTGACTGAGACTGACTGACTGACTGCTTGACTCTCTGACTGGCTATTTCACTGACTGACTGAATGACTAAATGACTGACTGACACTGACTGACTGACTGCTTGACTACCTGACTGATTGCTTGACTGACTAACTGACTGGACAGGACTGACCGACTGACTGACTGACAGACTGACTGAATAAGGATGACTGACAGACTGACTGAATAAGGCTGACTGACTGACTGACTGACTGAATAAGGCTGACCGACTGACTGACTGCCTGACTGACTGACTGACTGAATGACTGACTGACTGACTGACCGAGACTGACTGACTGACTGACTGAGACTGGACTGGACTGACTGACTGACTGACTGACTGACTGAGACTGACTGACTGCTTTAGTGACTAACTGACTGCACAGGACTGACCGACTGACTGACTGACTGACTGCCTGACTGACTGACTGACTGACTGACTGAATGACTGACTGACTGAGACTGACTGCTTGACTGACTGGCTGAAGGACTAACTGACTGACTGAGTGACTGACTGACTGGACTGACTGACTGAGACTGAATGACTGAGTGCTTGACTGATTGACTGTCAGACTGACTGACTGACTTCGCAAAAGGGAAAAATAAAAAAAAAGAATTATAAAATTAGAAAAAAATATTTGCATTTAAGATTTCCTTTCCGGCCGGGACTCGAACCCAGTACCACGCGCTTGGAACCCAACGGTCTAGCCATTAGGCTATCGGAGCTCTGTCGATGGAAGTCTTAAATATAATAAAAACAAAAAATGCACCTTGGTAATTATTGATTCAAACACTTTGAAATTTACAGGTCGAATAATTAAACTGACTCAGAATTTTTCTCCCTACATAAATAATCAATATTCGCAAAAGAGAAAAATTAAAAAAAAAAAGAAGAAGAAATTTCAAATTAGAAACTAAAAGTATACATTGAAGATTTTCGTTCAGGCTGGGACTCGAACCCAGGGCCACTCGCTTGGAAGCCTAACACTCTAGCCATTAGTCTATGGGAGCTCTGTCGGTGGGAGTTTTAAATATAATAAAAACAAAAAATGCACCTTGGTAATTGTTTATTTAAACACTTTGAAATCTTCGTGTCGAAAAATTAAACTGACTCAGAATTTTCTTCCCTACATAAATAATCAATAATTGCAAAGGAAAGAAATTGAAAAAAAAAGAATTTTCAAATTAGAAAAGAAATATATACATTGAAGATATTCGCTCCGGCTGGGACTCGAACCCAGGCCACTCGCTTGGAAGACCAGCGGTCTAGCCATTAGGCTATCGGAGTTCTGTCGAGCGGAGTCTTACTGCCTGACTGATACTGCCTGACTGACAGACTGACTCACTGACTGACTGATACTGACTGACTGACTCACTGACTGACCGAGACTGACTGACTAACTGCCTGACTGACTGAGACTGGACTGACTGACTGACTGACTGACTGACTGACTAACTGACTGACTGAGACTGACTGACTGACTGCTTGACTCTCTGACTGGCTATTTCACTGACTGACTGAATGACTAAATGACTGACTGACACTGACTGACTGACTGCTTGACTACCTGACTGATTGCTTGACTGACTAACTGACTGGACAGGACTGACCGACTGACTGACTGACAGACTGACTGAATAAGGATGACTGACAGACTGACTGAATAAGGCTGACTGACTGACTGACTGACTGAATAAGGCTGACCGACTGACTGACTGCCTGACTGACTGACTGACTGAATGACTGACTGACTGACTGACCGAGACTGACTGACTGACTGACTGAGACTGGACTGGACTGACTGACTGACTGACTGACTGACTGAGACTGACTGACTGCTTTAGTGACTAACTGACTGCACAGGACTGACCGACTGACTGACTGACTGACTGCCTGACTGACTGACTGACTGACTGACTGAATGACTGACTGACTGAGACTGACTGCTTGACTGACTGGCTGAAGGACTAACTGACTGACTGAGTGACTGACTGACTGGACTGACTGACTGAGACTGAATGACTGAGTGCTTGACTGATTGACTGTCAGACTGACTGACTGACTTCGCAAAAGGGAAAAATAAAAAAAAAGAATTATAAAATTAGAAAAAAATATTTGCATTTAAGATTTCCTTTCCGGCCGGGACTCGAACCCAGTACCACGCGCTAGGAACCCAACAGTCTAGCCATTAGGCTATCGGAGCTCTGTCGATGGAAGTCTTAAATATAATAAAAACAAAAAATGCACCTTGGTAATTATTGATTCAAACACTTTGAAATTTACAGGTCGAATAATTAAACTGACTCAGAATTTTTCTCCCTACATAAATAATCAATATTCGCAAAAGAGAAAAATTAAAAAAAAAAAGAAGAAGAAATTTCAAATTAGAAACTAAAAGTATACATTGAAGATTTTCGTTCAGGCTGGGACTCGAACCCAGGGCCACTCGCTTGGAAGCCTAACACTCTAGCCATTAGTCTATGGGAGCTCTGTCGGTGGGAGTTTTAAATATAATAAAAACAAAAAATGCACCTTGGTAATTGTTTATTTAAACACTTTGAAATCTTCGTGTCGAAAAATTAAACTGACTCAGAATTTTCTTCCCTACATAAATAATCAATAATTGCAAAGGAAAGAAATTGAAAAAAAAAAGAATTTTCAAATTAGAAAAGAAATATATACATTGAAGATATTCGCTCCGGCTGGGACTCGAACCCAGGCCACTCGCTTGGAAGACCAGCGGTCTAGCCATTAGGCTATCGGAGTTCTGTCGAGCGGAGTCTTACTGCCTGACTGATACTGCCTGACTGACAGACTGACTCACTGACTGACTGATACTGACTGACTGACTCACTGACTGACCGAGACTGACTGACTAACTGCCTGACTGACTGAGACAGGACTGACTGACTGACTGACTGACTGACTGACTAACTGACTGACTGAGACTGACTGACTGACTGCTTGACTCTCTGACTGGCTATTTCACTGACTGACTGAATGACTAAATGACTGACTGACACTGACTGACTGACTGCTTGACTACCTGACTGACTGCTTGACTGACTAACTGACTGGACAGGACTGACCGACTGACTGACTGACAGACTGACTGAATAAGGATGACTGACAGACTGACTGAATAAGGCTGACTGACTGACTGACAGACTGACTGAATAAGGCTGACCGACTGACTGACTGCCTGACTGACTGACTGACTGAATGACTGACTGACTGACTGACCGAGACTGACTGACTGACTGACTGAGACTGGACTGGACTGACTGACTGACTGACTGACTGAGACTGACTGACTGCTTTAGTGACTAACTGACTGCACAGGACTGACCGACTGACTGACTGACTGACTGCCTGACTGACTGACTGACTGAATGACTGACTGACTGAGACTAAATGACTGACTGCTTGACTGACTGGCTGAAGGACTAACTGACTGACTGAGTGACTGACTGACTGGACTGACTGACTGAGACTGAATGACTGAGTGCTTGACTGATTGACTGTCAGACTGACTGACTGACTTCGCAAAAGGAAAAAATAAAAAAAAAAGAATTATAAAATTAGAAAAAAATATTTGCATTTAAGATTTCCTTTCCGGCCGGGACTCGAACCCAGTACCACGCGCTAGGAACCCAACGGTCTAGCCATTAGGCTATCGGAGCTCTGTCGATGGAAGTCTAAAATATAATAAAAACAAAAAATGCACCTTGGTAATTATTGATTCAAACACTTTGAAATTTACAGGTCGAATAATTAAACTGACTCAGAATTTTTCTCCCTACATAAATAATCAATATTCGCAAAAGAGAAAAATTAAAAAAAAAGAAGAAGAAATTTCAAATTAGAAACTAAAAGTATACATTGAAGATTTTCGTTCAGGCTGGGACTCGAACCAAGGGCCACTCGCTTGGAAGCCTAACACTCTAGCCATTAGTCTATGGGAGCTCTGTCGGTGGGAGTTTTAAATATAATAAAAACAAAAAATGCACCTTGGTAATTGTTTATTTAAACACTTTGAAATCTTCGTGTCGAAAAATTAAACTGACTCAGAATTTTCTTCCCTACATAAATAATCAATAATTGCAAAGGAAAGAAATTGAAAAAAAAAAGAATTTTCAAATTAGACAAGAAATATATACATTGAAGATATTCGCTCCGGCTGGGACTCGAACCCAGGCCACTCGCTTGGAAGACCAGCGGTCTAGCCATTAGGCTATCGGAGTTCTGTCGAGCGGAGTCTTACTGCCTGACTGATACTGCCTGACTGACAGACTGACTCACTGTCTGACTGATACTGACTGACTGACTCACTGACTGACCGAGACTGACTGACTAACTGCCTGACTGACTGAGACTGGACTGACTGACTGACTGACTGACTGACTGACTAACTGACTGACTGAGACTGACTGACTGACTGCTTGACTCTCTGACTGGCTATTTCACTGACTGACTGAATGAATAAATGACTGACTGACACTGACTGACTGACTGCTTGACTACCTGACTGACTGCTTGACTGACTAACTGACTGGACAGGACTGACCGACTGACTGACTGACAGACTGACTGAATAAGGATGACTGACAGACTGACTGAATAAGCCTGACTGACTGACTGACTGACTGACAGACTGACTGAATAAGGCTGACCGACTGACTGACTGCCTGACTGACTGACTGACTGAATGACTGACTGACTGAATGACTGACTGACTGACTGACCGAGACTGACTGACTGACTGACTGAATGACTGACTGACCGAGACTGTCTGACTGAGACTGACTGACTGCTTTAGTGACTAACTGACTGCACAGGACTGACCGACTGACTGACTGACTGACTGCCTGACTGACTGACTGACTGAATGACTGACTGACTGAGACTAAATGACTGACTGCTTGACTGACTTGAAGGACTAACTGACTGACTGAGTGACTGACTGACTGGACTGACTGACTGAGACTGAATGACTGAGTGCTTGACTGATTGACCGTCAGACTGACTGACTGACTGACTTCGCAAAAGGGAAAAATAAAAAAAAAAGAATTATAAAATTAGAAAAAAATATTTGCATTTAAGATTTCCTTTCCGGCCGGGACTCGAACCCAGTACCACGCGCTAGGAACCCAACGGTCTAGCCATTAGGCTATCGGAGCTCTGTCGATGGAAGTCTTAAATATAATAAAAACAAAAAATGCCCCTTGGTAATTGTTTATTTAAACACTTTGAAATCTTCGTGTCGAAAAATTAAACTGACTCAGAATTTTCTTCCCTACATAAATAATCAATAATTGCAAAGGAAAGAAATTGAAAAAAAAAAGAATTTTCAAATTAGACAAGAAATATATACATTGAAGATATTCGCTCCGGCTGGGACTCGAACCCAGGCCACTCGCTTGGAAGACCAGCGGTCTAGCCATTAGGCTATCGGAGTTCTGTCGAGCGGAGTCTTACTGCCTGACTGATACTGCCTGACTGACAGACTGACTCACTGACTGACTGAGACTGACTGACTGACTCACTGACTGACCGAGACTGACTGACTAACTGCCTGACTGACTGAGACTGGACTGACTGACTGACTGACTGACTGACTGACTAACTGACTGACTGAGACTGACTGACTGACTGCTTGACTCTCTGACTGGCTATTTCACTGACTGACTGAATGACTAAATGACTGACTGACACTGACTGACTGACTGCTTGACTACCTGACTGACTGCTTGACTGACTAACTGACTGGACAGGACTGACCGACTGACTGACTGACAGACTGACTGAATAAGGATGACTGACAGACTGACTGAATAAGGCTGACTGACTGACTGACTGACAGACTGACTGAATAAGGCTGACCGACTGACTGACTGCCTGACTGACTGACTGACTGAATGACTGACTGACTGACTGACCGAGACTGACTGACTGACTGACTGAGACTGGACTGGACTGACTGACTGACTGACTGACTGCACAGGACTGACCGACTGACTGACTGACTGACTGACTGACTGACTGAATGACTGACTGACTGAGACTAAATGACTGACTGCTTGACTGACTGGCTGAAGGACTAACTGACTGACTGAGTGACTGACTGACTGGACTGACTGACTGAGACTGAATGACTGAGTGCTTGACTGATTGACTGTCAGACTGACTGACTGACTTCGCAAAAGGGAAAAATAAAAAAAAAGAATTATAAAATTAGAAAAAAATATTTGCATTTAAGATTTCCTTTCCGGCCGGGACTCGAACCCAGTACCACGCGCTAGGAACCCAACGGTCTAGCCATTAGGCTGTCGGAGCTCTGTCGATGGAAGTCTTAAATATAATAAAAACAAAAAATGCACCTTGGTAATTATTGATTCAAACACTTTGAAATTTACAGGTCGAATAATTAAACTGACTCAGAATTTTTCTCCCTACATAAATAATCAATATTCGCAAAAGAGAAAAATTAAAAAAAAAGAAGAAGAAATTTCAAATTAGAAACTAAAAGTATACATTGAAGATTTTCGTTCCGGCCGGGACTCGAACCCAGTACCACGCGCTTGGAACCCAACGGTCTAGCCATTAGGCTATCGGAGCTCTGTCGATGGAAGTCTTAAATATAATAAAAACAAAAAATGCACCTTGGTAATTATTGATTCAAACACTTTGAAATTTACAGGTCGAATAATTAAACTGACTCAGAATTTTTCTCCCTACATAAATAATCAATATTCGCAAAAGAGAAAAATTAAAAAAAAAAGAAGAAGAAATTTCAAATTAGAAACTAAAAGTATACATTGAAGATTTTCGTTCAGGCTGGGACTCGAACCCAGGGCCACTCGCTTGGAAGCCTAACACTCTAGCCATTAGTCTATGGGAGCTCTGTCGGTGGGAGTTTTAAATATAATAAAAACAAAAAATGCACCTTGGTAATTGTTTATTTAAACACTTTGAAATCTTCGTGTCGAAAAATTAAACTGACTCAGAATTTTCTTCCCTACATAAATAATCAATAATTGCAAAGGAAAGAAATTGAAAAAAAAAAGAATTTTCAAATTAGAAAAGAAATATATACATTGAAGATATTCGCTCCGGCTGGGACTCGAACCCAGGCCACTCGCTTGGAAGACCAGCGGTCTAGCCATTAGGCTATCGGAGTTCTGTCGAGCGGAGTCTTACTGCCTGACTGATACTGCCTGACTGACAGACTGACTCACTGACTGACTGATACTGACTGACTGACTCACTGACTGACCGAGACTGACTGACTAACTGCCTGACTGACTGAGACTGGACTGACTGACTGACTGACTGACTGACTAACTGACTGACTGAGACTGACTGACTGACTGCTTGACTCTCTGACTGGCTATTTCACTGACTGACTGAATGACTAAATGACTGACTGACACTGACTGACTGACTGCTTGACTACCTGACTGACTGCTTGACTGACTAACTGACTGGACAGGACTGACCGACTGACTGACTGACAGACTGACTGACAGACTGACTGAATAAGGATGACTGACAGACTGACTGAATAAGGCTGACTGACTGACTGACTGACAGACTGACTGAATAAGGCTGACCGACTGACTGACTGCCTGACTGACTGACTGACTGAATGACTGACTGACTGACTGACTGACCGAGACTAACTGACTGACTGACTGAGACTGTACTGGACTGACTGACTGACTGACTGACTGAGACTGACTGACTGCTTTAGTGACTAACTGACTGCACAGGACTGACCGACTGACTGAGTGCCTGACTGCCTGACTGACTGACTGACTGAATGACTGACTGACTGAGACTAAATGACTGACTGCTTGACTGACTGGCTGAAGGACTAACTGACTGACTGAGTGACTGACTGACTGACTGAGACTGAATGACTGAGTGCTTGACTGATTGACTGTCAGACTGACTGACTGACTTCGCAAAAGGGAAAAATAAAAAAAAAGAATTATAAAATTAGAAAAAAATATTTGCATTTAAGATTTCCTTTCCGGCCGGGACTCGAACCCAGTACCACGCGCTAGGAACCCAACGGTCTAGCCATTAGGCTATCGGAGCTCTGTTGATGGAAGTCTTAAATATAATAAAAAAAAAAATGCACCTTGGTAATTTTTGATTCAAACACTTTGAAATTTACAGGTCGAATAATTAAACTGACTCAGAATTTTTCTCCCTACATAAATAATCAATATTCGCAAAAGAGAAAAATTAAAAAAAAAAGAAGAAGAAATTTCAAATTAGAAACTAAAAGTATACATTGAAGATTTTCGTTCAGGCTGGGACTCGAACCCAGGGCCACTCGCTTGGAAGCCTAACACTCTAGCCATTAGTCTATGGGAGCTCTGTCGGTGGGAGTTTTAAATATAATAAAAACAAAAAATGCACCTTGGTAATTGTTTATTTAAACACTTTGAAATCTTCGTGTCGAAAAATTAAACTGACTCAGAATTTTCTTCCCTACATAAATAATCAATAATTGCAAAGGAAAGAAATTGAAAAAAAAAAAGAATTTTCAAATTAGAAAAGAAATATATACATTGAAGATATTCGCTCCGGCTGAGACTCGAACCCAGGCCACTCGCTTGGAAGACCAGCGGTCTAGCTATTAGGCTATCGGAGTTCTGTCGAGCGGAGTCTTACTGCCTGACTGATACTGCCTGACTGACAGACTGACTCACTGACTGATACTGACTGACTGACTCACTGACTGACCGAGACTGACTGACTAACTGCCTGACTGACTGAGACTGGACTGACTGACTGACTGACTGACTGACTGACTAACTGACTGACTGAGACTGACTGACTGACTGCTTGACTCTCTGACTGGCTATTTCACTGACTGAGACTGACTGACTGACTGCTTGACTCTCTGACTGGCTATTTCACTGACTGACTGAATGACTAAATGACTGACTGACACTGACTGACTGACTGCTTGACTACCTGACTGACTGCTTGACTGACTAACTGACTGGACAGGACTGACCGACTGACTGACTGACAGACTGACTGACAGACTGACTGAATAAGGATGACTGACAGACTGACTGAATAAGGCTGACTGACTGACTGACTGACAGACTGACTGAATAAGGCTGACCGACTGACTGACTGCCTGACTGACTGACTGACTGAATGACTGACTGACTGACTGACCGAGACTGACTGACTGACTGACTGAGACTGGACTGGACTGACTGACTGACTGAGACTGACTGACTGCTTTAGTGACTAACTGACTGCACAGGACTGACCGACTGACTGACTGACTGACTGCCTGACTGACTGACTGACTGAATGACTGACTGACTGAGACTAAATGACTGACTGCTTGACTGACTGGCTGAAGGACTAACTGACTGACTGAGTGACTGACTGACTGGACTGACTGACTGAGACTGAATGACTGAGTGCTTGACTGATTGACCGTCAGACTGACTGACTGACTGACTTCGCAAAAGGGAAAAATAAAAAAAAAAGAATTATAAAATTAGAAAAAAATATTTGCATTTAAGATTTCCTTTCCGGCCGGGACTCGAACCCAGTACCACGCGCTAGGAACCCAACGGTCTAGCCATTAGGCTATCGGAGCTCTGTCGATGGAAGTCTTAAATATAATAAAAACAAAAAATGCCCCTTGGTAATTATTGATTCAAACACTTTGAAATTTACAGGTCGAATAATTAAACTGACTCAGAATTTTTCTCCCTACATAAATAATCAATATTCGCAAAAGAGAAAAATTAAAAAAAAAGAAGAAGAAATTTCAAATTAGAAACTAAAAGTATACATTGAAGATTTTCGTTCAGGCTGGGACTCGAACCCAGGGCCACTCGCTTGGAAGCCTAACACTCTAGCCATTAGTCTATGGGAGCTCTGTCAGTGGGAGTTTTAAATATAATAAAAACAAAAAATGCACCTTGGTAATTGTTTATTTAAACACTTTGAAATCTTCGTGTCGAAAAATTAAACTGACTCAGAATTTTCTTCCCTACATAAATAATCAATAATTGCAAAGGAAAGAAATTGAAAAAAAAAAGAATTTTCAAATTAGAAAAGAAATATATACATTGAAGATATTCGCTCCGGCTGGGACTCGAACCCAGGCCACTCGCTTGGAAGACCAGCGGTCTAGCCATTAGGCTATCGGAGTTCTGTCGAGCGGAGTCTTACTGCCTGACTGATACTGCCTGACTGACAGACTGACTCACTGACTGACTGATACTGACTGACTGACTCACTGACTGACCGAGACTGACTGACTAACTGCCTGACTGACTGAGACTGGACTGACTGACTGACTGACTGACTGACTGACTAACTGACTGACTGAGACTGACTGACTGACTGCTTAACTCTCTGACTGGCTATTTCACTGACTGACTGAATGACTAAATGGCTGACTGACACTGACTGACTGACTGCTTGACTACCTGACTGACTGCTTGACTGACTAACTGACTAGACAGGACTGACCGACTGACTGACTGACAGACTGACTGAATAAGGATGACTGACAGACTGACTGAATAAGGCTGACTGACTGACTGACTGACAGACTGACTGAATAAGGCTGACCGACTGACTGACTGCCTGACTGACTGACTGACTGACTGACTGACCGAGACTGACTGACTGACTGACTGACTGACTGACTGACCGAGACTGACTGACTGACTGACTGAGACTGGACTGGACTGACTGACTGACTGACTGACTGAGACTGACTGACTGCTTTAGTGACTAACTGACTGCACAGGACTGACCGACTGACTGACTGACTGACTGCCTGACTGACTGACTGACTGACTGACTGACTGACTGAGACTAAATGACTGACTGCTTGACTGACTGGCTGAGGGACTAACTGACTGACTGAGTGACTGACTGACTGGACTGACTGACTGAGACTGAATGACTGAGTGCTTGACTGATTGACTGTCAGACTGACTGACTGACTTCGCAAAAGGGAAAAATAAAAAAAAAAGAATTATAAAAAAATATTTGCATTTAAGATTTCCTTTCCGGCTGGGATTTGAACCCAGGGCGACACTCATGGAAGCCCAACGCTCTCGCCAATATACTATCGGATCTCTGTTGATCGGTGTCTTAATTATAATAAAAACAAAAAATGCACCTTAGTAATTATTGATCTAAAATCTTTGAAATCTAAAGGTCGAATGATTAAACTGACTCAGAATTTTCTTCCGTACATAAATAATCCATATTTGCAAAAGAAAGAAATTGAAAAAAAAAAGAATCTTCAAATTAGAAGAGAAACATATACATGGAAGATTTTCGTTCCGGCCGGGACTCGAACCCAGTACCACGCGCTTGGAACCCAACGGTCTAGCCATTAGGCTATCGGAGCTCTGTCGATGGAAGTCTTAAATATAATAAAAACAAAAAATGCACCTTGGTAATTATTGATTCAAACACTTTGAAATTTACAGGTCGAATAATTAAACTGACTCAGAATTTTTCTCCCTACATAAATAATCAATATTCGCAAAAGAGAAAAATTAATAAAAAAAGAAGAAGAAATTTCAAATTAGAAACTAAAAGTATACATTGAAGATTTTCGTTCAGGCTGGGACTCGAACCCAGGGCCACTCGCTTGGAAGCCTAACACTCTAGCCATTAGTCTATGGGAGCTCTGTCGGTGGGAGTTTTAAATATAATAAAAACAAAAAATGCACCTTGGTAATTGTTTATTTAAACACTTTGAAATCTTCGTGTCGAAAAATTAAACTGACTCAGAATTTTCTTCCCTACATAAATAATCAATAATTGCAAAGGAAAGAAATTGAAAAAAAAAGAATTTTCAAATTAGAAAAGAAATATATACATTGAAGATATTCGCTCCGGCTGGGACTCGAACCCAGGCCACTCGCTTGGAAGACCAGCGGTCTAGCCATTAGGCTATCGGAGTTCTGTCGAGCGGAGTCTTACTGCCTGACTGATACTGCCTGACTGACAGACTGACTCACTGACTGACTGATACTGACTGACTGACTCACTGACTGACCGAGACTGACTGACTAACTGCCTGACTGACTGAGACTGGACTGACTGACTGACTGACTGACTGACTGACTAACTGACTGACTGAGACTGACTGACTGACTGCTTGACTCTCTGACTGGCTATTTCACTGACTGACTGAATGACTAAATGACTGACTGACACTGACTGACTGACTGCTTGACTACCTGACTGATTGCTTGACTGACTAACTGACTGGACAGGACTGACCGACTGACTGACTGACAGACTGACTGAATAAGGATGACTGACAGACTGACTGAATAAGGCTGACTGACTGACTGACTGACTGAATAAGGCTGACCGACTGACTGACTGCCTGACTGACTGACTGACTGAATGACTGACTGACTGACTGACCGAGACTGACTGACTGACTGACTGAGACTGGACTGGACTGACTGACTGACTGACTGACTGACTGAGACTGACTGACTGCTTTAGTGACTAACTGACTGCACAGGACTGACCGACTGACTGACTGACTGACTGCCTGACTGACTGACTGACTGACTGACTGAATGACTGACTGACTGAGACTGACTGCTTGACTGACTGGCTGAAGGACTAACTGACTGACTGAGTGACTGACTGACTGGACTGACTGACTGAGACTGAATGACTGAGTGCTTGACTGATTGACTGTCAGACTGACTGACTGACTTCGCAAAAGGGAAAAATAAAAAAAAAGAATTATAAAATTAGAAAAAAATATTTGCATTTAAGATTTCCTTTCCGGCCGGGACTCGAACCCAGTACCACGCGCTTGGAACCCAACGGTCTAGCCATTAGGCTATCGGAGCTCTGTCGATGGAAGTCTTAAATATAATAAAAACAAAAAATGCACCTTGGTAATTATTAATTCAAACACTTTGAAATTTACAGGTCGAATAATTAAACTGACTCAGAATTTTTCTCCCTACATAAATAATCAATATTCGCAAAAGAGAAAAATTAAAAAAAAAAAGAAGAAGAAATTTCAAATTAGAAACTAAAAGTATACATTGAAGATTTTCGTTCAGGCTGGGACTCGAACCCAGGGCCACTCGCTTGGAAGCCTAACACTCTAGCCATTAGTCTATGGGAGCTCTGTCGGTGGGAGTTTTAAATATAATAAAAACAAAAAATGCACCTTGGTAATTGTTTATTTAAACACTTTGAAATCTTCGTGTCGAAAAATTAAACTGACTCAGAATTTTCTTCCCTACATAAATAATCAATAATTGCAAAGGAAAGAAATTGAAAAAAAAAGAATTTTCAAATTAGAAAAGAAATATATACATTGAAGATATTCGCTCCGGCTGGGACTCGAACCCAGGCCACTCGCTTGGAAGACCAGCGGTCTAGCCATTAGGCTATCGGAGTTCTGTCGAGCGGAGTCTTACTGCCTGACTGATACTGCCTGACTGACAGACTGACTCACTGACTGACTGATACTGACTGACTGACTCACTGACTGACCGAGACTGACTGACTAACTGCCTGACTGACTGAGACTGGACTGACTGACTGACTGACTGACTGACTGACTAACTGACTGACTGAGACTGACTGACTGACTGCTTGACTCTCTGACTGGCTATTTCACTGACTGACTGAATGACTAAATGACTGACTGACACTGACTGACTGACTGCTTGACTACCTGACTGATTGCTTGACTGACTAACTGACTGGACAGGACTGACCGACTGACTGACTGACAGACTGACTGAATAAGGATGACTGACAGACTGACTGAATAAGGCTGACTGACTGACTGACTGACTGAATAAGGCTGACCGACTGACTGACTGCCTGACTGACTGACTGACTGAATGACTGACTGACTGACTGACCGAGACTGACTGACTGACTGACTGAGACTGGACTGGACTGACTGACTGACTGACTGACTGACTGAGACTGACTGACTGCTTTAGTGACTAACTGACTGCACAGGACTGACCGACTGACTGACTGACTGACTGCCTGACTGACTGACTGACTGACTGACTGAATGACTGACTGACTGAGACTGACTGCTTGACTGACTGGCTGAAGGACTAACTGACTGACTGAGTGACTGACTGACTGGACTGACTGACTGAGACTGAATGACTGAGTGCTTGACTGATTGACTGTCAGACTGACTGACTGACTTCGCAAAAGGGAAAAATAAAAAAAAAGAATTATAAAATTAGAAAAAAATATTTGCATTTAAGATTTCCTTTCCGGCCGGGACTCGAACCCAGTACCACGCGCTAGGAACCCAACAGTCTAGCCATTAGGCTATCGGAGCTCTGTCGATGGAAGTCTTAAATATAATAAAAACAAAAAATGCACCTTGGTAATTATTGATTCAAACACTTTGAAATTTACAGGTCGAATAATTAAACTGACTCAGAATTTTTCTCCCTACATAAATAATCAATATTCGCAAAAGAGAAAAATTAAAAAAAAAAGAAGAAGAAATTTCAAATTAGAAACTAAAAGTATACATTGAAGATTTTCGTTCAGGCTGGGACTCGAACCCAGGGCCACTCGCTTGGAAGCCTAACACTCTAGCCATTAGTCTATGGGAGCTCTGTCGGTGGGAGTTTTAAATATAATAAAAACAAAAAATGCACCTTGGTAATTGTTTATTTAAACACTTTGAAATCTTCGTGTCGAAAAATTAAACTGACTCAGAATTTTCTTCCCTACATAAATAATCAATAATTGCAAAGGAAAGAAATTGAAAAAAAAAAGAATTTTCAAATTAGAAAAGAAATATATACATTGAAGATATTCGCTCCGGCTGGGACTCGAACCCAGGCCACTCGCTTGGAAGACCAGCGGTCTAGCCATTAGGCTATCGGAGTTCTGTCGAGCGGAGTCTTACTGCCTGACTGATACTGCCTGACTGACAGACTGACTCACTGACTGACTGATACTGACTGACTGACTCACTGACTGACCGAGACTGACTGACTAACTGCCTGACTGACTGAGACTGGACTGACTGACTGACTGACTGACTGACTGACTAACTGACTGACTGAGACTGACTGACTGACTGCTTGACTCTCTGACTGGCTATTTCACTGACTGACTGAATGACTAAATGACTGACTGACACTGACTGACTGACTGCTTGACTACCTGACTGACTGCTTGACTGACTAACTGACTGGACAGGACTGACCGACTGACTGACTGACAGACTGACTGAATAAGGATGACTGACAGACTGACTGAATAAGGCTGACTGACTGACTGACTGACAGACTGACTGAATAAGGCTGACCGACTGACTGACTGCCTGACTGACTGACTGACTGAATGACTGACTGACTGACTGACCGAGACTGACTGACTGACTGACTGAGACTGGACTGGACTGACTGACTGACTGACTGACTGAGACTGACTGACTGCTTTAGTGACTAACTGACTGCACAGGACTGACCGACTGACTGACTGACTGACTGCCTGACTGACTGACTGACTGAATGACTGACTGACTGAGACTAAATGACTGACTGCTTGACTGACTGGCTGAAGGACTAACTGACTGACTGAGTGACTGACTGACTGGACTGACTGACTGAGACTGAATGACTGAGTGCTTGACTGATTGACTGTCAGACTGACTGACTGACTTCGCAAAAGGAAAAAATAAAAAAAAAGAATTATAAAATTAGAAAAAAATATTTGCATTTAAGATTTCCTTTCCGGCCGGGACACGAACCCAGTACCACGCGCTAGGAACCCAACGGTCTAGCCATTAGGCTATCGGAGCTCTGTCGATGGAAGTCTAAAATATAATAAAAACAAAAAATGCACCTTTGTAATTATTGATTCAAACACTTTGAAATTTACAGGTCGAATAATTAAACTGACTCAGAATTTTTCTCCCTACATAAATAATCAATATTCGCAAAAGAGAAAAATTAAAAAAAAAGAAGAAGAAATTTCAAATTAGAAACTAAAAGTATACATTGAAGATTTTCGTTCAGGCTGGGACTCGAACCAAGGGCCACTCGCTTGGAAGCCTAACACTCTAGCCATTAGTCTATGGGAGCTCTGTCGGTGGGAGTTTTAAATATAATAAAAACAAAAAATGCACCTTGGTAATTGTTTATTTAAACACTTTGAAATCTTCGTGTCGAAAAATTAAACTGACTCAGAATTTTCTTCCCTACATAAATAATCAATAATTGCAAAGGAAAGAAATTGAAAAAAAAAAAGAATTTTCAAATTAGACAAGAAATATATACATTGAAGATATTCGCTCCGGCTGGGACTCGAACCCAGGCCACTCGCTTGGAAGACCAGCGGTCTAGCCATTAGGCTATCGGAGTTCTGTCGAGCGGAGTCTTACTGCCTGACTGATACTGCCTGACTGACAGACTGACTCACTGTCTGACTGATACTGACTGACTGACTCACTGACTGACCGAGACTGACTGACTAACTGCCTGACTGACTGAGACTGGACTGACTGACTGACTGACTGACTGACTGACTAACTGACTGACTGAGACTGACTGACTGACTGCTTGACTCTCTGACTGGCTATTTCACTGACTGACTGAATGAATAAATGACTGACTGACACTGACTGACTGACTGCTTGACTACCTGACTGACTGCTTGACTGACTAACTGACTGGACAGGACTGACCGACTGACTGACTGACAGACTGACTGAATAAGGATGACTGACAGACTGACTGAATAAGCCTGACTGACTGACTGACTGACTGACAGACTGACTGAATAAGGCTGACCGACTGACTGACTGCCTGACTGACTGACTGACTGAATGACTGACTGACTGAATGACTGACTGACTGACTGACCGAGACTGACTGACTGACTGACTGAATGACTGACTGACCGAGACTGTCTGACTGAGACTGACTGACTGCTTTAGTGACTAACTGACTGCACAGGACTGACCGACTGACTGACTGACTGACTGCCTGACTGACTGACTGACTGAATGACTGACTGACTGAGACTAAATGACTGACTGCTTGACTGACTGGCTGAAGGACTAACTGACTGACTGAGTGACTGACTGACTGGACTGACTGACTGAGACTGAATGACTGAGTGCTTGACTGATTGACCGTCAGACTGACTGACTGACTGACTTCGCAAAAGGGAAAAATAAAAAAAAAAGAATTATAAAATTAGAAAAAAATATTTGCATTTAAGATTTCCTTTCCGGCCGGGACTCGAACCCAGTACCACGCGCTAGGAACCCAACGGTCTAGCCATTAGGCTATCGGAGCTCTGTCGATGGAAGTCTTAAATATAATAAAAACAAAAAATGCCCCTTGGTAATTGTTTATTTAAACACTTTGAAATCTTCGTGTCGAAAAATTAAACTGACTCAGAATTTTCTTCCCTACATAAATAATCAATAATTGCAAAGGAAAGAAATTGAAAAAAAAAAGAATTTTCAAATTAGACAAGAAATATATACATTGAAGATATTCGCTCCGGCTGGGACTCGAACCCAGGCCACTCGCTTGGAAGACCAGCGGTCTAGCCATTAGGCTATCGGAGTTCTGTCGAGCGGAGTCTTACTGCCTGACTGATACTGCCTGACTGACAGACTGACTCACTGACTGACTGAGACTGACTGACTGACTCACTGACTGACCGAGACTGACTGACTAACTGCCTGACTGACTGAGACTGGACTGACTGACTGACTGACTGACTGACTGACTAACTGACTGACTGAGACTGACTGACTGACTGCTTGACTCTCTGACTGGCTATTTCACTGACTGACTGAATGACTAAATGACTGACTGACACTGACTGACTGACTGCTTGACTACCTGACTGACTGCTTGACTGACTAACTGACTGGACAGGACTGACCGACTGACTGACTGACAGACTGACTGAATAAGGATGACTGACAGACTGACTGAATAAGGCTGACTGACTGACTGACTGACAGACTGACTGAATAAGGCTGACCGACTGACTGACTGCCTGACTGACTGACTGACTGAATGACTGACTGACTGACTGACCGAGACTGACTGACTGACTGACTGAGACTGGACTGGACTGACTGACTGACTGACTGACTGCACAGGACTGACCGACTGACTGACTGACTGACTGACTGACTGACTGAATGACTGACTGACTGAGACTAAATGACTGACTGCTTGACTGACTGGCTGAAGGACTAACTGACTGACTGAGTGACTGACTGACTGGACTGACTGACTGAGACTGAATGACTGAGTGCTTGACTGATTGACTGTCAGACTGACTGACTGACTTCGCAAAAGGGAAAAATAAAAAAAAAGAATTATAAAATTAGAAAAAAATATTTGCATTTAAGATTTCCTTTCCGGCCGGGACTCGAACCCAGTACCACGCGCTAGGAACCCAACGGTCTAGCCATTAGGCTGTCGGAGCTCTGTCGATGGAAGTCTTAAATATAATAAAAACAAAAAATGCACCTTGGTAATTATTGATTCAAACACTTTGAAATTTACAGGTCGAATAATTAAACTGACTCAGAATTTTTCTCCCTTCATAAATAATCAATATTCGCAAAAGAGAAAAATTAAAAAAAAAGAAGAAGAAATTTCAAATTAGAAACTAAAAGTATACATTGAAGATTTTCGTTCAGGCTGGGACTCGAACCCAGGACCACTCGCTTGGAAGCCTAACACTCTAGCCATTAGTCTATGGGAGCTCTGTCGGTGGGAGTTTTAAATATAATAAAAACAAAAAATGCACCTTGGTAATTGTTTATTTAAACACTTTGAAATCTTCGTGTCGAATAATTAAACTGACTCAGAATTTTTCTCCCTACATAAATAATCAATATTCGCAAAAGAGAAAAATTAAAAAAAAAAGAAGAAGAAATTTCAAATTAGAAACTAAAAGTATACATTGAAGATTTTCGTTCAGGCTGGGACTCGAACCCAGGGCCACTCGCTTGGAAGCCTAACACTCTAGCCATTAGTCTATGGGAGCTCTGTCGGTGGGAGTTTTAAATATAATAAAAACAAAAAATGCACCTTGGTAATTGTTTATTTAAACACTTTGAAATCTTCGTGTCGAAAAATTAAACTGACTCAGAATTTTCTTCCCTACATAAATAATCAATAATTGCAAAGGAAAGAAATTGAAAAAAAAAAAGAATTTTCAAATTAGAAAAGAAATATATACATTGAAGATATTCGCTCCGGCTGGGACTCGAACCCAGGCCACTCGCTTGGAAGACCAGCGGTCTAGCCATTAGGCTATCGGAGTTCTGTCGAGCGGAGTCTTACTGCCTGACTGATACTGCCTGACTGACAGACTGACTCACTGACTGACTGATACTGACTGACTGACTCACTGACTGACCGAGACTGACCGACTAACTGCCTGACTGACTGAGACTGGACTGACTGACTGACTGACTGACTGACTGACTAACTGACTGACTGAGACTGACTGACTGACTGCTTGACTCTCTGACTGGCTATTTCACTGACTGACTGAATGACTAAATGACTGACTGACACTGACTGACTGACTGCTTGACTACCTGACTGACTGCTTGACTGACTAACTGACTGGACAGGACTGACCGACTGACTGACTGACAGACTGACTGAATAAGGATGACTGACAGACTGACTGAATAAGGCTGACTGACTGACTGACTGACAGACTGACTGAATAAGGCTGACCGACTGACTGACTGCCTGACTGACTGACTGACTGAATGACTGACTGACTGACTGACCGAGACTGACTGACTGACTGACTGAGACTGACTGACTGCTTTAGTGACTAACTGACTGCACAGGACTGACCGACTGACTGACTGACTGACTGCCTGACTGACTGACTGACTGAATGACAGACTGACTGAGACTAAATGACTGACTGCTTGACTGACTGGCTGAAGGACTAACTGACTGACTGAGTGACTGACTGACTGGACTGACTGACTGAGACTGAATGACTGAGTGCTTGACTGATTGACTGTCAGACTGACTGACTGACTTCGCAAAAGGGAAAAATAAAAAAAAAGAATTATAAAATTAGAAAAAAATATTTGCATTTAAGATTTCCTTTCCGGCCGGGACTCGAACCCAGTACCACGCGCTAGGAACCCAACGGTCTAGCCATTAGGCTGTCGGAGCTCTGTCGATGGAAGTCTTAAATATAATAAAAACAAAAAATGCACCTTGGTAATTGTTTATTTAAACACTTTGAAATCTTCGTGTCGAATAATTAAACTGACTCAGAATTTTTCTCCCTACATAAATAATCAATATTCGCAAAAGAGAAAAATTAAAAAAAAAAGAAGAAGAAATTTCAAATTAGAAACTAAAAGTATACATTGAAGATTTTCGTTTAGGCTGGGACTCGAACCCAGGGCCACTCGCTTGGAAGCCTAACACTCTAGCCATTAGTCTATGGGAGCTCTGTCGGTGGGAGTTTTAAATATAATAAAAACAAAAAATGCACCTTGGTAATTGTTTATTTAAACACTTTGAAATCTTCGTGTCGAAAAATTAAACTGACTCAGAATTTTCTTCCCTACATAAATAATCAATAATTGCAAAGGAAAGAAATTGAAAAAAAAAAGAATTTTCAAATTAGAAAAGAAATATATACATTGAAGATATTCGCTCCGGCTGGGACTCGAACCCAGGCCACTCGCTTGGAAGACCAGCGGTCTAGCCATTAGGCTATCGGAGTTCTGTCGAGCGGAGTCTTACTGCCTGACTGATACTGCCTGACTGACAGACTGACTCACTGACTGACTGATACTGACTGACTGACTCACTGACTGACCGAGACTGACCGACTAACTGCCTGACTGACTGAGACTGGACTGACTGACTGACTGACTGACTGACTGACTAACTGACTGACTGAGACTGACTGACTGACTGCTTGACTCTCTGACTGGCTATTTCACTGACTGACTGAATGACTAAATGACTGACTGACACTGACTGACTGACTGCTTGACTACCTGACTGACTGCTTGACTGACTAACTGACTGGACAGGACTGACCGACTGACTGACTGACAGACTGACTGAATAAGGATGACTGACAGACTGACTGAATAAGGCTGACTGACTGACTGACTGACAGACTGACTGAATAAGGCTGACCGACTGACTGACTGCCTGACTGACTGACTGACTGAATGACTGACTGACTGACTGACCGAGACTGACTGACTGACTGACTGAGACTGACTGACTGCTTTAGTGACTAACTGACTGCACAGGACTGACCGACTGACTGACTGACTGACTGCCTGACTGACTGACTGACTGAATGACAGACTGACTGAGACTAAATGACTGACTGCTTGACTGACTGGCTGAAGGACTAACTGACTGACTGAGTGACTGACTGACTGGACTGACTGACTGAGACTGAATGACTGAGTGCTTGACTGATTGACTGTCAGACTGACTGACTTCGCAAAAGGGAAAAATAAAAAAAAAGAATTATAAAATTAGAAAAAAATATTTGCATTTAAGATTTCCTTTCCGGCCGGGACTCGAACCAAGTACCACGCGCTAGGAACCCAACGGTCTAGCCATTAGGCTGTCGGAGCTCTGTCGATGGAAGTCTTAAATATAATAAAAACAAAAAATGCACCTTGGTAATTGTTTATTTAAACACTTTGAAATCTTCGTGTCGAATAATTAAACTGACTCAGAATTTTTCTCCCTACATAAATAATCAATATTCGCAAAAGAGAAAAATTAAAAAAAAAAAGAAGAAGAAATTTCAAATTAGAAACTAAAAGTATACATTGAAGATTTTCGCTGAGGCTGGGACTCGAACCCAGGACCACTCGCTTGGAAGCCTAACACTCTAGCCATTAGTCTATGGGAGCTCTGTCGGTGGGAGTTTTAAATATAATAAAAACAAAAAATGCACCTTGGTAATTGTTTATTTAAACACTTTGAAATCTTCGTGTCGAATAATTAAACTGACTCAGAATTTTTCTCCCTACATAAATAATCAATATTCGCAAAAGAGAAAAATTAAAAAAAAAAGAAGAAGAAATTTCAAATTAGAAACTAAAAGTATACATTGAAGATTTTCGCTGAGGCTGGGACTCGAACCCAGGGCCACTCGCTTGGAAGCCTAACACTCTAGCCATTAGTCTATGGGAGCTCTGTCGGTGGGAGTTTTAAATATAATAAAAACAAAAAATGCACCTTGGTAATTGTTTATTTAAACACTTTGAAATCTTCGTGTCGAAAAATTAAACTGACTCAGAATTTTCTTCCCTACATAAATAATCAATAATTGCAAAGGAAAGAAATTGAAAAAAAAAAGAATTTTCAAATTAGAAAAGAAATATATACATTGAAGATATTCGCTCCGGCTGGGACTCGAACCCAGGCCACTCGCTTGGAAGACCAGCGGTCTAGCCATTAGGCTATCGGAGTTCTGTCGAGCGGAGTCTTACTGCCTGACTGATACTGCCTGACTGACAGACTGACTCACTGACTGACTGATACTGACTGACTGACTCACTGACTGACCGAGACTGACTGACTAACTGCCTGACTGACTGAGACTGGACTGACTGACTGACTGACTGACTGACTGACTAACTGACTGACTGAGACTGACTGACTGACTGCTTGACTCTCTGACTGGCTATTTCACTGACTGACTGAATGACTAAATGACTGACTGACACTGACTGACTGACTGCTTGACTACCTGACTGACTGCTTGACTGACTAACTGACTGGACAGGACTGACCGACTGACTGACTGACAGACTGACTGAATAAGGATGACTGACAGACTGACTGAATAAGGCTGACTGACTGACTGATAGACTGACTGAATAAGGCTGACCGACGGACTGACTGCCTGACTGAATGACTGACTGACTGACTGACCGAGACTGACTGACTGACTGACTGAGACTGACTGACTGCTTTAGTGACTAACTGACTGCACAGGACTGACCGACTGACTGACTGACTGACTGCCTGACTGACTGACTGACTGAATGACTGACTGACTGAGACTAAATGACTGACTGCTTGACTGACTGGCTGAAGGACTAACTGACTGACTGAGTGACTGACTGACTGGACTGACTGACTGAGACTGAATGACTGAGTGCTTGACTGATTGACTGTCAGACTGACTGACTGACTTCGCAAAAGGGAAAAATAAAAAAAAAGAATTATAAAATTAGAAAAAAATATTTGCATTTAAGATTTCCTTTCCGGCCGGGACTCGAACCCAGTACCACGCGCTAGGAACCCAACGGTCTAGCCATTAGGCTGTCGGAGCTCTGTCGATGGAAGTCTTAAATATAATAAAAACAAAAAATGCACCTTGGTAATTGTTTATTTAAACACTTTGAAATCTTCGTGTCGAATAATTAAACTGACTCAGAATTTTTCTCCCTACATAAATAATCAATATTCGCAAAAGAGAAAAATTAAAAAAAAAGAAGAAGAAATTTCAAATTAGAAACTAAAAGTATACATTGAAGATTTTCGTTCAGGCTGGGACTCGAACCCAGGGCCACTCGCTTGGAAGCCTAACACTCTAGCCATTAGTCTATGGGAGCTCTGTCGGTGGGAGTTTTAAATATAATAAAAACAAAAAATGCACCTTGGTAATTGTTTATTTAAACACTTTGAAATCTTCGTGTCGAAAAATTAAACTGACTCAGAATTTTCTTCCCTACATAAATAATCAATAATTGCAAAGGAAAGAAATTGAAAAAAAAAAGAATTTTCAAATTAGAAAAGAAATATTTACATTGAAGATATTCGCTCCGGCTGGGACTCGAACCCAGGCCACTCGCTTGGAAGACCAGCGGTCTAGCCATTAGGCTATCGGAGTTCTGTCGAGCGGAGTCTTACTGCCTGACTGATACTGCCTGACTGACAGACTGACTCACTGACTGACTGATACTGACTGACTGACTCACTGACTGACCGAGACTGACCGACTAACTGCCTGACTGACTGAGACTGGACTGACTGACTGACTGACTGACTGACTGACTAACTGACTGACTGAGACTGACTGACTGACTGCTTGACTCTCTGACTGGCTATTTCACTGACTGACTGAATGACTAAATGACTGACTGACACTGACTGACTGACTGCTTGACTACCTGACTGACTGCTTGACTGACTAACTGACTGGACAGGACTGACCGACTGACTGACTGACAGACTGACTGAATAAGGATGACTGACAGACTGACTGAATAAGGCTGACTGACTGACTGACTGACAGACTGACTGAATAAGGCTGACCGACTGACTGACTGCCTGACTGACTGACTGACTGAATGACTGACTGACTGACTGACCGAGACTGACTGACTGACTGACTGAGACTGACTGACTGCTTTAGTGACTAACTGACTGCACAGGACTGACCGACTGACTGACTGACTGACTGCCTGACTGACTGACTGACTGAATGACAGACTGACTGAGACTAAATGACTGACTGCTTGACTGACTGGCTGAAGGACTAACTGACTGACTGAGTGACTGACTGACTGGACTGACTGACTGAGACTGAATGACTGAGTGCTTGACTGATTGACTGTCAGACTGACTGACTTCGCAAAAGGGAAAAATAAAAAAAAAGAATTATAAAATTAGAAAAAAATATTTGCATTTAAGATTTCCTTTCCGGCCGGGACTCGAACCCAGTACCACGCGCTAGGAACCCAACGGTCTAGCCATTAGGCTGTCGGAGCTCTGTCGATGGAAGTCTTAAATATAATAAAAACAAAAAATGCACCTTGGTAATTGTTTATTTAAACACTTTGAAATCTTCGTGTCGAATAATTAAACTGACTCAGAATTTTTCTCCCTACATAAATAATCAATATTCGCAAAAGAGAAAAATTAAAAAAAAAAAAGAAGAAGAAATTTCAAATTAGAAACTAAAAGTATACATTGAAGATTTTCGCTGAGGCTGGGACTCGAACCCAGGACCACTCGCTTGGAAGCCTAACACTCTAGCCATTAGTCTATGGGAGCTCTGTCGGTGGGAGTTTTAAATATAATAAAAACAAAAAATGCACCTTGGTAATTGTTTATTTAAACACTTTGAAATCTTCGTGTCGAATAATTAAACTGACTCAGAATTTTTCTCCCTACATAAATAATCAATATTCGCAAAAGAGAAAAATTAAAAAAAAAAGAAGAAGAAATTTCAAATTAGAAACTAAAAGTATACATTGAAGATTTTCGCTGAGGCTGGGACTCGAACCCAGGGCCACTCGCTTGGAAGCCTAACACTCTAGCCATTAGTCTATGGGAGCTCTGTCGGTGGGAGTTTTAAATATAATAAAAACAAAAAATGCACCTTGGTAATTGTTTATTTAAACACTTTGAAATCTTCGTGTCGAAAAATTAAACTGACTCAGAATTTTCTTCCCTACATAAATAATCAATAATTGCAAAGGAAAGAAATTGAAAAAAAAAAGAATTTTCAAATTAGAAAAGAAATATATACATTGAAGATATTCGCTCCGGCTGGGACTCGAACCCAGGCCACTCGCTTGGAAGACCAGCGGTCTAGCCATTAGGCTATCGGAGTTCTGTCGAGCGGAGTCTTACTGCCTGACTGATACTGCCTGACTGACAGACTGACTCACTGACTGACTGATACTGACTGACTGACTCACTGACTGACCGAGACTGACTGACTAACTGCCTGACTGACTGAGACTGGACTGACTGACTGACTGACTGACTGACTGACTAACTGACTGACTGAGACTGACTGACTGACTGCTTGACTCTCTGACTGGCTATTTCACTGACTGACTGAATGACTAAATGACTGACTGACACTGACTGACTGACTGCTTGACTACCTGACTGACTGCTTGACTGACTAACTGACTGGACAGGACTGACCGACTGACTGACTGACAGACTGACTGAATAAGGATGACTGACAGACTGACTGAATAAGGCTGACTGACTGACTGACTGATAGACTGACTGAATAAGGCTGACCGACGGACTGACTGCCTGACTGAATGACTGACTGACTGACTGACCGAGACTGACTGACTGACTGACTGAGACTGACTGACTGCTTTAGTGACTAACTGACTGCACAGGACTGACCGACTGACTGACTGACTGACTGCCTGACTGACTGACTGACTGAATGACTGACTGACTGAGACTAAATGACTGACTGCTTGACTGACTGGCTGAAGGACTAACTGACTGACTGAGTGACTGACTGACTGGACTGACTGACTGAGACTGAATGACTGAGTGCTTGACTGATTGACTGTCAGACTGACTGACTGACTTCGCAAAAGGGAAAAATAAAAAAAAAGAATTATAAAATTAGAAAAAAATATTTGCATCTAAGATTTCCTTTCCGGCTGGGATTTGAACCCAGGGCGACACTCATGGAAGCCCAACGCTCTCGGCAATATACTATCGGATCTCTGTTGATCGGTGTCTTAATTATAATAAAAACAAAAAATGCACCTTAGTAATTATTGATCTAAAATCTTTGAAATCTAAAGGTCGAATGATTAAACTGACTCAGAATTTTCTTCCGTACATAAATAATCCATATTTGCAAAAGAAAGAAATTGAAAAAAAAAAGAATCTTCAAATTAGAAGAGAAATATATACATGGAAGATTTTCGTTCCGGCCGGGACTCGCACCCAGTACCACGCGCTTGGAACCCAACGGTCTAGCCATTAGGCTATCGGAGCTCTGTCGATGGAAGTCTTAAATATAATAAAAACAAAAAATGCACCTTGGTAATTATTGATTCAAACACTTTGAAATTTACAGGTCGAATAATTAAACTGACTCAGAATTTTTCTCCCTACATAAATAATCAATATTCGCAAAAGAGAAAAATTAAAAAAAAAGAAGAAGAAATTTCAAATTAGAAACTAAAAGTATACATTGAAGATTTTCGTTCAGGCTGGGACTCGAACCCAGGGCCACTCGCCTGGAAGCCTAACACTCTAGCCATTAGTCTATGGGCGCTCTGTCGGTGGGAGTTTTAAATATAATAAAAACAAAAAATGCACCTTGGTAATTGTTTATTTAAACACTTTAAAATCTTCGTGTCGAAAAATTAAACTGACTCAGAATTTTCTTCCCTACATAAATAATCAATAATTGCAAAGGAAAGAAATTGAAAAAAAAAAGAATATTCAAATTAGAAAAGAAATATATACATTGAAGATATTCGCTCCGGCTGGGACTCGAACCCAGGCCACTCGCTTGGAAGACCAGCGGTCTAGCCATTAGGCTATCGGAGTTCTGTCGAGCGGAGTCTTACTGCCTGACTGACAGACTGACTCACTGACTGACTGATACTGACTGACTGACTCACTGACTGACCGAGACTGACTGACTAACTGCCTGACTGACTGAGACTGGACTGACTGACTGACTGACTGACTGACTGACTAACTGACTGACTGAGACTGACTGACTGACTGCTTGACTCTCTGACTGGCTATTTCACTGACTGACTGAATGACTAAATGACTGACTGACACTGACTGACTGACTGCTTGACTACCTGACTGACTGCTTGACTGACTAACTGACTGGACAGGACTGACCGACTGACTGACTGACAGACTGACTGAATAAGGATGACTGACAGACTGACTGAATAAGGCTGACTGACTGACTGACTGACAGACTGACTGAATAAGGCTGACCGACTGACTGACTGCCTGACTGACTGACTGAATGACTGACTGACTGACTGACCGAGACTGACTGACTGACTGACTGAGACTGGACTGGACTGACTGACTGACTGACTGACTGAGACTGACTGACTGCTTTAGTGACTAACTGACTGCACAGGACTGACCGACTGACTGACTGACTGACTGCCTGACTGACTGACTGACTGAATGACTGACTGACTGAGACTAAATGACTGACTGCTTGACTGACTGGCTGAAGGACTAACTGACTGACTGAGTGACTGACTGACTGGACTAACTGACTGAGACTGAATGACTGAGTGCTTGACTGATTGACTGTCAGACTGACTGACTGACTTCGCAAAAGGGAAAAATAAAAAAAAAAGAATTATAAAATTAGAAAAAATATTTGCATTTAAGATTTCCTTTCCGGCTGGGATTTGAACCCAGGGCGACACTCACGGAAGCCCAACGCTCTCGCCAATATACTATCGGATCTCTGTTGATCGGTGTCTTAATTATAGTAAAAACAAAAAATGCACCTTAGTAATTATTGATCTAAAATCTTTGAAATCTAAAGGTCGAATGATCAAACTGACTCAGAATTTTCTTCCGTACATAAATAATCCATATTTGCAAAAGAAAGAAATTGAAAAAAAAAAGAATCTTCAAATTAGAAGAGAAATATATACATGGAAGATTTTCGTTCCGGCCGGGACTCGAACCCAGTACCACGCGCTTGGAACCCAACGGTCTAGCCATTAGGCTATCGGAGCTCTGTCGATGGAAGTCTTAAATATAATAAAAACAAAAAATGCACCTTGGTAATTATTGATTCAAACACTTTGAAATTTACAGGTCGAATAATTAAACTGACTCAGAATTTTTCTCCCTACATAAATAATCAATATTCGCAAAAGAGAAAAATTTAAAAAAAAAGAAGAAGAAATTTCAAATTAGAAACTAAAAGTATACATTGAAGATTTTCGTTCAGGCTGGGACTCGAACCCAGGGCCACTCGCTTGGAAGCCTAACACTCTAGCCATTAGTCTATGGGAGCTCTGTCGGTGGGAGTTTTAAATATAATAAAAACAAAAAATGCACCTTGGTAATTGTTTATTTAAACACTTTGAAATCTTCGTGTCGAAAAATTAAACTGACTCAGAATTTTCTTCCCTACATAAATAATCAATAATTGCAAAGGAAAGAAATTGAAAAAAAAAAGAATTTTCAAATTAGAAAAGAAATATATACATTGAAGATATTCGCTCCGGCTGGGACTCGAACCCAGGCCACTCGCTTGGAAGACCAGCGGTCTAGCCATTAGGCTATCGGAGTTCTGTCGAGCGGAGTCTTACTGCCTGACTGATACTGCCTGACTGACAGACTGACTCACTGACTGACTGATACTGACTGACTGACTAACTGCCTGACTGACTGAGACTGGACTGACTGACTGACTGACTGACTGACTGACTAACTGACTGACTGAGACTGACTGACTGACTGCTTGACTCTCTGACTGGCTATTTCACTGCCTGACTGAATGACTAAATGACTGACTGACACTGACTGACTGACTGCTTGACTACCTGACTGACTGCTTGACTGACTAACTGACTGGACAGGACTGACCGACTGACTGACTGACAGACTGACTGAATAAGGATGACTGACAGACTGACTGAATAAGGCTGACTGACTGACTGACTGACAGACTGACTGAATAAGGCTGACCGACTGACTGACTGCCTGACTGACTGACTGACTGAATGACTGACTGACTGACTGACCGAGACTGACTGACTGACCGAGACTGACTGACTGACTGACTGAGACTGGACTGGACTGACTGACTGAGACTGACTGACTGCTTTAGTGACTAACTGACTGCACAGGACTGACCGACTGACTGACTGACTGACTGCCTGACTGACTGACTGACTGAATGACTGACTGAGTGAGACTGAATGACTGAGTGCTTGACTGATTGACTGTCAGACTGACAGACTGACTTCGCAAAAGGGAAAAATAAAAAAAAAAGAATTATAAAATTAGAAAAAAATATTTGCATCTAAGATTTCCTTTCCGGCTGGGATTTGAACCCAGGGCGACACTCATGGAAGCCCAACGCTCTCGGCAATATACTATCGGATCTCTGTTGATCGGTGTCTTAATTATAATAAAAACAAAAAATGCACCTTAGTAATTATTGATCTAAAATCTTTGAAATCTAAAGGTCGAATGATTAAACTGACTCAGAATTTTCTTCCGTACATAAATAATCCATATTTGCAAAAGAAAGAAATTGAAAAAAAAAAGAATCTTCAAATTAGAAGAGAAATATATACATGGAAGATTTTCGTTCCGGCCGGGACTCGCACCCAGTACCACGCGCTTGGAACCCAACGGTCTAGCCATTAGGCTATCGGAGCTCTGTCGATGGAAGTCTTAAATATAATAAAAACAAAAAATGCACCTTGGTAATTATTGATTCAAACACTTTGAAATTTACAGGTCGAATAATTAAACTGACTCAGAATTTTTCTCCCTACATAAATAATCAATATTCGCAAAAGAGAAAAATTAAAAAAAAAGAAGAAGAAATTTCAAATTAGAAACTAAAAGTATACATTGAAGATTTTCGTTCAGGCTGGGACTCGAACCCAGGGCCACTCGCCTGGAAGCCTAACACTCTAGCCATTAGTCTATGGGCGCTCTGTCGGTGGGAGTTTTAAATATAATAAAAACAAAAAATGCACCTTGGTAATTGTTTATTTAAACACTTTAAAATCTTCGTGTCGAAAAATTAAACTGACTCAGAATTTTCTTCCCTACATAAATAATCAATAATTGCAAAGGAAAGAAATTGAAAAAAAAAAGAATATTCAAATTAGAAAAGAAATATATACATTGAAGATATTCGCTCCGGCTGGGACTCGAACCCAGGCCACTCGCTTGGAAGACCAGCGGTCTAGCCATTAGGCTATCGGAGTTCTGTCGAGCGGAGTCTTACTGCCTGACTGACAGACTGACTCACTGACTGACTGATACTGACTGACTGACTCACTGACTGACCGAGACTGACTGACTAACTGCCTGACTGACTGAGACTGGACTGACTGACTGACTGACTGACTGACTGACTAACTGACTGACTGAGACTGACTGACTGACTGCTTGACTCTCTGACTGGCTATTTCACTGACTGACTGAATGACTAAATGACTGACTGACACTGACTGACTGACTGCTTGACTACCTGACTGACTGCTTGACTGACTAACTGACTGGACAGGACTGACCGACTGACTGACTGACAGACTGACTGAATAAGGATGACTGACAGACTGACTGAATAAGGCTGACTGACTGACTGACTGACAGACTGACTGAATAAGGCTGACCGACTGACTGACTGCCTGACTGACTGACTGAATGACTGACTGACTGACTGACCGAGACTGACTGACTGACTGACTGAGACTGGACTGGACTGACTGACTGACTGACTGACTGAGACTGACTGACTGCTTTAGTGACTAACTGACTGCACAGGACTGACCGACTGACTGACTGACTGACTGCCTGACTGACTGACTGACTGAATGACTGACTGACTGAGACTAAATGACTGACTGCTTGACTGACTGGCTGAAGGACTAACTGACTGACTGAGTGACTGACTGACTGGACTAACTGACTGAGACTGAATGACTGAGTGCTTGACTGATTGACTGTCAGACTGACTGACTGACTTCGCAAAAGGGAAAAATAAAAAAAAAAAGAATTATAAAATTAGAAAAAATATTTGCATTTAAGATTTCCTTTCCGGCTGGGATTTGAACCCAGGGCGACACTCACGGAAGCCCAACGCTCTCGCCAATATACTATCGGATCTCTGTTGATCGGTGTCTTAATTATAGTAAAAACAAAAAATGCACCTTAGTAATTATTGATCTAAAATCTTTGAAATCTAAAGGTCGAATGATCAAACTGACTCAGAATTTTCTTCCGTACATAAATAATCCATATTTGCAAAAGAAAGAAATTGAAAAAAAAAAGAATCTTCAAATTAGAAGAGAAATATATACATGGAAGATTTTCGTTCCGGCCGGGACTCGAACCCAGTACCACGCGCTTGGAACCCAACGGTCTAGCCATTAGGCTATCGGAGCTCTGTCGATGGAAGTCTTAAATATAATAAAAACAAAAAATGCACCTTGGTAATTATTGATTCAAACACTTTGAAATTTACAGGTCGAATAATTAAACTGACTCAGAATTTTTCTCCCTACATAAATAATCAATATTCGCAAAAGAGAAAAATTTAAAAAAAAAGAAGAAGAAATTTCAAATTAGAAACTAAAAGTATACATTGAAGATTTTCGTTCAGGCTGGGACTCGAACCCAGGGCCACTCGCTTGGAAGCCTAACACTCTAGCCATTAGTCTATGGGAGCTCTGTCGGTGGGAGTTTTAAATATAATAAAAACAAAAAATGCACCTTGGTAATTGTTTATTTAAACACTTTTAAATCTTCGTGTCGAAAAATTAAACTGACTCAGAATTTTCTTCCCTACATAAATAATCAATAATTGCAAAGGAAAGAAATTGAAAAAAAAAAGAATTTTCAAATTAGAAAAGAAATATATACATTGAAGATATTCGCTCCGGCTGGGACTCGAACCCAGGCCACTCGCTTGGAAGACCAGCGGTCTAGCCATTAGGCTATCGGAGTTCTGTCGAGCGGAGTCTTACTGCCTGACTGACAGACTGACTCACTGACTGACTGATACTGACTGACTGACTCACTGACTGATCGAGACTGACTGACTAACTGCCTGACTGACTGAGACTGGACTGACTGACTGACTGACTGACTGACTAACTGACTGACTGAGACTGACTGACTGACTGCTTGACTCTCTGACTGGCTATTTCACTGACTGACTGACACTGACTGACTGAATGCTTGACTACCTGACTGACTGCTTGACTGACTAACTGACTGGACAGGACTGACCGACTGACTGACTGACAGACTGACTGAATAAGGATGACTGACAGACTGACTGAATAAGGCTGACTGACTGACTGACTGACAGACTGACTGAATAAGGCTGACCGACTGACTGACTGCCTGACTGACTGACTGACTGAATGACTGACTGACTGACTGACCGAGACTGACTGACTGAGACTGGACTGGACTGACTGACTGACTGACTGACTGAGACTGACTGACTGCTTTAGTGACTAACTGACTGCACAGGACTGACCGACTGACTGACTGACTGACTGCCTGACTGACTGACTGACTGAATGACTGACTGACTGAGACTAAATGACTGACTGCTTGACTGACTGGCTGAAGGACTAACTGACTGACTGAGTGACTGACTGACTGGACTGACTGACTGAGACTGAATGACTGAGTGCTTGACTGATTGACTGTCAGACTGACTGACTGACTTCGCAAAAGGGAAAAATAAAAAAAAAGAATTATAAAATTAGAAAAAAATATTTGCATTTAAGATTTCCTTTCCGGCCGGGACTCGAACCCAGTACCACGCGCTAGGAACCCAACGGTCTAGCCATTTGGCTATCGGAGCTCTGTCGATGGAAGTCTTAAATATAATAAAAACAAAAAATGCACCTTGGTAATTATTGATTCAAACACTTTGAAATTTACAGGTCGAATAATTAAACTGACTCAGAATTTTTCTCCCTACATAAATAATCAATATTCGCAAAAGAGAAAAATTAAAAAAAAAAGAAGAAGAAATTTCAAATTAGAAACTAAAAGTATACATTGAAGATTTTCGTTCAGGCTGGGACTCGAACCCAGGGCCACTCGCTTGGAAGCCTAACACTCTAGCCATTAGTCTATGGGAGCTCTGTCGGTGGGAGTTTTAAATATAATAAAAACAAAAAATGCACCTTGGTAATTGTTTATTTAAACACTTTGAAATCTTCGTGTCGAAAAATTAAACTGACTCAGAATTTTCTTCCCTACATAAATAATCAATAATTGCAAAGGAAAGAAATTGAAAAAAAAAAGAATTTTCAAATTAGAAAAGAAATATATACATTGAAGATATTCGCTCCGGCTGGGACTCGAACCCAGGCCACTCGCTTGGAAGACCAGGGGTCTAGCCATTTGGCTATCGGAGTTCTGTCGAGCGGAGTCTTACTGCCTGACTGATACTGCCTGACTGACAGACTGACTCACTGACTGACTGATACTGACTGACTGACTCACTGACTGACCGAGACTGACTGACTAACTGCCTGACTGACTGAGACTGGACTGACTGACTGACTGACTGACTGACTGACTGACTGACTAACTGACTGACTGAGACTGACTGACTGACTGCTTGACTCTCTAACTGGCTATTTCACTGACTGACTGAATGACTAAATGACTGACTGACACTGACTGACTGACTGCTTGACTACCTGACTGACTGCTTGACTGACTAACTGACTGGACAGGACTGACCGACTGACTGACTGACAGACTGACTGAATAAGGATGACTGACAGACTGACTGAATAAGACTGACTGACTGACTGACTGACAGACTGACTGAATAAGGCTGACTGACTGACTGACTGACAGACTGACTGAATAAGGCTGACCGACTGACTGACTGCCTGACTGACTGACAGACTGACTGAATAAGGCTGACTGACTGACTGACTGACAGACTGACTGAATAAGGCTGACCGACTGACTGACTGCCTGACTGACTGACTGACTGAATGACTGACTGCTTTAGTGACTAACTGACTGCACAGGACTGACCGACTGACTGACTGACTGACTGCCTGACTGACTGACTGACTGAATGACTGACTGACTGAGACTAAATGACTGACTGCTTGACTGACTGGCTGAAGGAAAAACTGACTGACTGAGTCACTGACTGACTGGACTGACTGACTGAGACTGAATGACTGAGTGCTTGACTGATTGACTGTCAGACTGACTGACTGACTTCGCAAAAGGGAAAAATAAAAAAAAAAGAATTATAAAATTAGAAAAAAATATTTGCATTTAAGATTTCCTTTCCGGCCGGGACTCGAACCCAGTACCACGCGCTAGGAACCCAACAGTCTAGCCATTAGGCTATCGGAGCTCTGTCGATGGAAGTCTTAAATATAATAAAAACAAAAAATGCACCTTGGTAATTATTGATTCAAACACTTTGAAATTTACAGGTCGAATAATTAAACTGACTCAGAATTTTTCTCCCTACATAAATAATCAATATTCGCAAAAGAGAAAAATTAAAAAAAAAAAGAAGAAGAAATTTCAAATTAGAAACTAAAAGTATACATTGAAGATTTTCGTTCAGGCTGGGACTCGAACCCAGGGCCACTCGCTTGGAAGCCTAACACTCTAGCCATTAGTCTATGGGAGCTCTGTCGGTGGGAGTTTTAAATATAATAAAAACAAAAAAATGCACCTTGGTAATTGTTTATTTAAACACTTTGAAATCTTCGTGTCGAAAAATTAAACTGACTCAGAATTTTCTTCCCTACATAAATAATCAATAATTGCAAAGGAAAGAAATTGAAAAAAAAAAGAATTTTCAAATTAGAAAAGAAATATATACATTGAAGATATTCGCTCCGGCTGGGACTCGAACCCAGGCCACTCGCTTGGAAGACCAGCGGTCTAGCCATTAGGCTATCGGAGTTCTGTCAAACGGAGTCTTACTGCCTGACTGATACTGCCTGACTGACAGACTGACTCACTGACTGACTGATACTGACTGACTGACTCACTGACTGACCGAGACTGACTGACTAACTGCCTGACTGACTGAGACTGGACTGACTGACTGACTGACTGACTGACTGACTGACTAACTGACTGACTGAGACTGACTGACTGACTGCTTGACTCTCTGACTGGCTATTTCACTGACTGACTGAATGACTAAATGACTGACTGACACTGACTGACTGACTGCTTGACTACCTGACTGACTGCTTGACTGACTAACTGACTGGACAGGACTGACCGACTGACTGACTGACAGACTGACTGAATAAGGATGACTGACAGACTGACTGAATAAGGCTGACTGACTGACTGACTGACAGACTGAATAAGGCTGAACGACTGACTGACTGCCTGACTGAATGACTGACTGACTGACTGACCGAGACTGACTGACTGACTGAGACTGGACTGGACTGTCTGACTGACTGACTGACTGAGACTGACTGACTGCTTTAGTGACTAACTGACTGCACAGGACTGACCGACTGACTGACTGACTGACTGCCTGACTGACTGACTGACTGAATGACTGACTGACTGAGACTAAATGACTGACTGCTTGACTGACTGGCTGAAGGACTAACTGACTGACTGAGTGACTGACTGACTGGACTGACTGACTGAGACTGAATGACTGAGTGCTTGACTGATTGACTGTCAGACTGACTGACTGACTTCGCAAAAGGGAAAAATAAAAAAAAAAAGAATTATAAAATTAGAAAAAAATATTTGCATTTAAGATTTCCTTTCCGGCCGGGACTCGAACCCAGTACCACGCGCTAGGAACCCAACGGTCTAGCCATTTGGCTATCGGAGCTCTGTCGATGGAAGTCTTAAATATAATAAAAGCAAAAAATGCACCTTGGTAATTATTGATTCAAACACTTTGAAATTTACAGGTCGAATAATTAAACTGACTCAGAATTTTTCTCCCTACATAAATAATCAATATTCGCAAAAGAGAAAAATTAAAAAAAAAAGAAGAAGAAATTTCAAATTAGAAACTAAAAGTATACATTGAAAATTTTCGTTCAGGCTGGGACTCGAACCCAGGGCCACTCGCTTGGAAGCCTAACACTCTAGCCATTAGTCTATGGGAGCTCTGTCGGTGGGAGTTTTAAATATAATAAAAACAAAAAATGCACCTTGGTAATTGTTTATTTAAACACTTTGAAATCTTCGTGTCGAAAAATTAAACTGACTCAGAATTTTCTTCCCTACATAAATAATCAATAATTGCAAAGGAAAGAAATTGAAAAAAAAAAGAATTTTCAAATTAGAAAAGAAATATATACATTGAAGATATTCGCTCCGGTTGGGACTCGAACCCAGGCCACTCGCTTGGAAGACCAGCGGTCGAGCGGAGTCTTACTGCCTGACTGATACTGCCTGACTGACAGACTGACTCACTGACTGACTGATACTGACTGACTGACTCACTGACTGACCGAGACTGACTGACTAACTGCCTGACTGACTGAGACTGGACTGACTGACTGACTGACTGACTGACTGACTAACTGACTGACTGAGACTGACTGACTGACTGCTTGACTCTCTGACTGGCTATTTCACTGACTGACTGAATGACTAAATGACTGGCTGACACTGACTGACTGACTGCTTGACTACCTGACTGACTGCTTGACTGACTAACTGACTGGACAGGACTGACCGACTGACTGACTGACAGACTGACTGAATAAGGATGACTGACAGACTGACTGAATAAGGCTGACTGACTGACTGACTGACAGACTGACTGAATAAGGCTGACCGACTGACTGACTGACTGACTGAATGACTGACTGACCGAGACTGACTGACTGAGACTGACTGACTGCTTTAGTGACTAACTGACTGCACAGGACTGACCGACTGACTGACTGACTGACTGCCTGACTGACTGACTGACTGAATGACTGACTGACTGAGACTAAATGACTGACTGCTTGACTGACTGGCTAAAGGACTAACTGACTGACTGGACTGACTGACTGAGACTGAATGACTGAGTGCTTGACTGATTGACTGTCAGACTGACTGACTGACTTCGCAAAAGGGAAAAATAAAAAAAAAGAATTAAAAATTAGAAAAAAATATTTGCATTTAAGATTTCCTTTCCGGCCGGGACTCGAACCCAGTACCACGCGCTAGGAACCCAACGGTCTAGCCATTAGGCTGTCGGAGCTCTGTCGATGGAAGTCTTAAATATAATAAAAACAAAAAATGCACCTTGGTAATTATTGATTCAAACACTTTGAAATTTACAGGTCGAATAATTAAACTGACTCAGAATTTTTCTCCCTACATAAATAATCAATATTCGCAAAAGAGAAAAATTAAAAAAAAATGAAGAAGAAATTTCATATTAGAAACTAAAAGTATACATTGAAGATTTTCGTTCAGGCTGGGACTCGAACCCAGGACCACTCGCTTGGAAGCCTAACACTCTAGCCATTAGTCTATGGGAGCTCTGTCGGTGGGAGTTTTAAATATAATAAAAACAAAAAATGCACCTTGGTAATTGTTTATTTAAACACTTTGAAATCTTCGTGTCGAAAAATTAAACTGACTCAGAATTTTCTTCCCTACATAAATAATCAATAATTGCAAAGGAAAGAAATTGAAAAAAAAAAGAATTTTCAAATTAGAAAAGAAATATATACATTGAAGATATTCGCTCCGGCTGGGACTCGAACCCAGGCCACTCGCTTGGAAGACCAGCGGTCTAGCCATTAGGCTATCGGAGTTCTGTCAAACGGAGTCTTACTGCCTGACTGATACTGCCTGACTGACAGACTGACTCACTGACTGACTGATACTGACTGACTGACTCACTGACTGACCGAGACTGACTGACTAACTGCCTGACTGACTGAGACTGGACTGACTGACTGACTGACTGACTGACTGACTGACTAACTGACTGACTGAGACTGACTGACTGACTGCTTGACTCTCTGACTGGCTATTTCACTGACTGACTGAATGACTAAATGACTGACTGACACTGACTGACTGACTGCTTGACTACCTGACTGACTGCTTGACTGACTAACTGACTGGACAGGACTGACCGACTGACTGACTGACAGACTGACTGAATAAGGATGACTGACAGACTGACTGAATAAGGCTGACTGACTGACTGACTGACAGACTGACTGAATAAGGCTGAACGACTGACTGACTGCCTGACTGAATGACTGACTGACTGACTGACCGAGACTGACTGACTGACTGAGACTGGACTGGACTGACTGACTGACTGACTGACTGAGACTGACTGACTGCTTTAGTGACTAACTGACTGCACAGGACTGACCGACTGACTGACTGACTGACTGCCTGACTGACTGACTGACTGAATGACTGACTGACTGAGACTAAATGACTGACTGGCTGAAGGACTAACTGACTGACTGAGTGACTGACTGACTGGACTGACTGACTGAGACTGAATGACTGAGTGCTTGACTGATTGACTGTCAGACTGACTGACTGACTTCGCAAAAGGGAAAAATAAAAAAAAAAGAATTATAAAATTAGAAAAAAATATTTGCATTTAAGATTTCCTTTCCGGCCGGGACTCGAACCCAGTACCACGCGCTAGGAACCCAACGGTCTAGCCATTAGGCTATCGGAGCTCTGTCGATGGAAGTCTTAAATATAATAAAAACAAAAAATGCACCTTGGTAATTATTGATTCAAACACTTTGAAATTTACAGGTCGAATAATTAAACTGACTCAGAATTTTTCTCCCTACATAAATAATCAATATTCGCAAAAGAGAAAAATTGAAAAAAAAGAAGAAGACATTTCAAATTAGAAACTAAAAGTATACATTGAAAATTTTCGTTCAGGCTGGGACTCGAACCCAGGGCCACTCGCTTGGAAGCCTAACACTCTAGCCATTAGTCTATGGGAGCTCTGTCGGTGGGAGTTTTAAATATAATAAAAACAAAAAATGCACCTTGGTAATTGTTTATTTAAACACTTTGAAATCTTCGTGTCGAAAAATTAAACTGACTCAGAATTTTCTTCCCTACATAAATAATCAATAATTGCAAAGGAAAGAAATTGAAAAAAAAAAGAATTTTCAAATTAGAAAAGAAATATATACATTGAAGATATTCGCTCCGGTTGGGACTCGAACCCAGGCCACTCGCTTGGAAGACCAGCGGTCTAGCCATTAGGCTATCGGAGTTCTGTCGAGCGGAGTCTTACTGCCTGACTGATACTGCCTGACTGACAGACTGACTCACTGACTGACTGATACTGACTGACTGACTCACTGACTGACCGAGACTGACTGACTAACTGCCTGACTGACTGAGACTGGACTGACTGACTGACTGACTGACTGACTGACTGACTAACTGACTGACTGAGACTGACTGACTGACTGCTTGACTCTCTGACTGGCTATTTCACTGACTGACTGAATGACTAAATGACTGACTGACACTGACTGACTGACTGCTTGACTACCTGACTGACTGCTTGACTGACTAACTGACTGGACAGGACTGACCGACTGACTGACTGACAGACTGACTGAATAAGGATGACTGACAGACTGACTGAATAAGGCTGACTGACTGACTGACTGACAGACTGACTGAATAAGGCTGACCGACTGACTGACTGCCTGACTGACTGACTGACTGAATGACTGACTGACTGACTGACCGAGACTGACTGACTGACCGAGACTGACTGACTGACTGACTGAGACTGGACTGGACTGACTGACTGACTGACTGCTTTAGTGACTAACTGACTGCACAGGACTGACCGACTGACTGACTGACTGACTGCCTGACTGACTGACTGACTGAATGACTGACTGACTGAGACTAAATGACTGACTGCTTGACTGACTGGCTGAAGGACTAACTGACTGACTGAGTGACTGACTGACTGGACTGACTGACTGAGACTGAATGACTGAGTGCTTGACTGATTGACTGTCAGACTGACTGACTGATTTCGCAAAAGGGAAAAATAAAAAAAAAAGAATTATAAAATTAGAAAAAAATATTTGCATTTAAGATTACCTTTCCGGCTGGGATTTGAACCCAGGGCGACACTCATGGAAGCCCAACGCTCTCGCTAATATACTATCGGATCTCTGTTGATCGGTGTCTTAATTATAATAAAAACAAAAAATGCACCTTAGTAATTATTGATCTAAAATCTTTGAAATCTAAAGGTCGAATGATTAAACTGACTCAGAGTTTTCTTCCGTACATAAATAATCCATATTTGCAAAAGAAAGAAATTGAAAAAAAAAAAATCTTCAAATTAGAAGAGAAATATATACATGGAAGATTTTCGTTCCGGCCGGGACTCGAACCCAGTACCACGCGCTTGGAACCCAACGGTCTAGCCATTAGGCTATCGGAGCTCTGTCGATGGAAGTCTTAAATATAATAAAAACAAAAAATGCACCTTGGTAATTATTGATTCAAACACTTTGAAATTTACAGGTCGAATAATTAAACTGACTCAGAATTTTTCTCCCTACATAAATAATCAATATTCGCAAAAGAGAAAAATTAAAAAAAAAAGAAGAAGAAATTTCAAATTAGAAACTAAAAGTATACATTGAAGATTTTCGTTCAGGCTGGGACTCGAACCCAGGGCCACTCGCTTGGAAGCCTAACACTCTAGCCATTAGTCTATGGGAGCTCTGTCGGTGGGCGTTTTAAATATAATAAAAACAAAAAATGCACCTTGGTAATTGTTTATTTAAACACTTTGAAATCTTCGTGTCGAAAAATTAAACTGACTCAGAATTTTCTTCCCTACATAAATAATCAATAATTGCAAAGGAAAGAAATTGAAAAAAAAAAGAATTTTCAAATTAGAAAAGAAATATATACATTGAAGATATTCGCTCCGGCTGGGACTCGAACCCAGGCCACTCGCTTGGAAGACCAGCGGTCTAGCCATTAGGCTATCGGAGTTCTGTCGAGCGGAGTCTTACTGCCTGACTGATACTGCCTGACTGACAGACTGACTCACTGACTGACTGATACTGACTGACTGACTCACTGACTGACCGAGACTGACTGACTAACTGCCTGACTGACTGAGACTGGACTGACTGACTGACTGACTGACTAACTGACTGACTGAGACTGACTGACTGACTGCTTGACTCTCTGACTGGCTATTTCACTGACTGACTGAATGACTAAATGACTGACTGACACTGACTGACTGACTGCTTGACTACCTGACTGACTGCTTGACTGACTAACTGACTGGACAGGACTGACCGACTGACTGACTGACAGACTGACTGAATAAGGATGACTGACAGACTGACTGAATAAGGCTGACTGACTGACTGACTGACAGACTGACTGAATAAGGCTGACCGACTGACTGACTGCCTGACTGACTGACTGACTGAATGACTGACTGACTGACCGAGACTGACTGACTGACTGACTGAGACTGGACTGGACTGACTGACTGACTGAGACTGACTGACTGCTTTAGTGACTAACTGACTGCACAGGACTGACCGACTGACTGACTGACTGACTGCCTGACTGACTGACTGACTGAATGACTGACTGACTGAGACTAAATGACTGACTGCTTGACTGACTGGCTGAAGGACTAACTGACTGACTGAGTGACTGACTGACTGGACTGACTGACTGAGACTGAATGACTGAGTGCTTGACTGATTGACTGTCAGACTGACTGACTGATTTCGCAAAAGGGAAAAATAAAAAAAAAAGAATTATAAAATTAGAAAAAATATTTGCATTTAAGATTTCCTTTCCGGCTGGGATTTGAACCCAGGGCGACACTCACGGAAGCCCAACGCTCTCGCCAATATACTATCGGATCTCTGTTGATCGGTGTCTTAATTATAATAAAAACAAAAAATGCACCTTAGTAATTATTGATCTAAAATCTTTGAAATCTAAAGGTCGAATGATTAAACTGACTCAGAATTTTCTTCCGTACATAAATAATCCATATTTGCAAAAGAAAGAAATTGAAAAAAAAAAAGAATCTTCAAATTAGAAGAGAAATATATACATGGAAGATTTTCGTTCCGGCCGGGACTCGAACCCAGTACCACGCGCATGGAACCCAACGGTCTAGCCATTAGGCTATCGGAGCTCTGTCGATGGAAGTCTTAAATATAATAAAAACAAAAAATGCACCTTGGTAATTATTGATTCAAACACTTTGAAATTTACAGGTCGAATAATTAAACTGACTCAGAATTTTTCTCCCTACATAAATAATCAATATTCGCAAAAGAGAAAAATTAAAAAAAAAAGAAGAAGAAATTTCAAATTAGAAACTAAAAGTATACATTGAAGATTTTCGTTCAGGCTGGGACTCGAACCTAGGGCCACTCGCTTGGAAGCCTAACACTCTAGCCATTAGTCTATGGGAGCTCTGTCGGTGGGAGTTTTAAATATAATAAAAACAAAAAATGCACCTTGGTAATTGTTTATTTAAACACTTTGAAATCTTCGTGTCGAAAAATTAAACTGACTCAGAATTTTCTTCCCTACATAAATAATCAATAATTGCAAAGGAAAGAAATTGAAAAAAAAAAGAATTTTCAAATTAGAAAAGAAATATATACATTGAAGATATTCGCTCCGGCTGGGACTCGAACCCAGGCCACTCGCTTGGAAGACCAGCGGTCTAGCCGTTAGGCTATCGGAGTTCTGTCGAGCGGAGTCTTACTGCCTGACTGACAGACTGACTCACTGACTGACTGATACTGACTGACTGACTCACTGACTGATCGAGACTGACTGACTAACTGCCTGACTGACTGAGACTGGACTGACTGACTGACTGACTGACTGACTAACTGACTGACTGAGACTGACTGACTGACTGCTTGACTCTCTGACTGGCTATTTCACTGACTGACTGAATGACTAAATGACTGACTGACACTGACTGACTGACTGCTTGACTGACTAACTGACTGGACAGGACTGACCGACTGACTGACTGACAGACTGACTGAATAAGGATGACTGACAGACTGACTGAATAAGGCTGACTGACTGACTGACTGACAGACTGACTGAATAAGGCTGACCGACTGACTGACTGCCTGACTGACTGACTGACTGAATGACTGACTGACTGACTGACCGAGACTGACTGACTGACTGACTGAGACTGGACTGGACTGACTGACTGACTGACTGAGACTGACTGACTGCTTTAGTGACTAACTGACTGCACAGGACTGACCGACTGACTGACTGCCTGACTGACTGACTGACTGACTGAGACTAAATGACTGACTGCTTGACTGACTGGCTGAAGGACTAACTGACTGACTGAGTGACTGACTGACTGGACTGACTGACTGAGACTGAATGACTGAGTGCTTGACTGATTGACTGTCAGACTGACTGACTGACTTCGCAAAAGGGAAAAATAAAAAAAAAAGAATTATAAAATTAGAAAAAAATATTTGCATTTAAGATTTCCTTTCCGGCCGGGACTCGAACCCAGTACCACGCGCTATGAACCCAACGGTCTAGCCATTAGGCTATCGGAGCTCTGTCGATGGAAGTCTTAAATATAATAAAAACAAAAAATGCACCTTGGTAATTATTTATTCAAACACTTTGAAATTTACAGGTCGAATAATTAAACTGACTCAGAATTTTTCTCCCTACATAAATAATCAATATTCGCAAAAGAGAAAAATTAAAAAAAAAAGAAAAAGAAATTTCAAATTAGAAACTAAAAGTATACAGTGAAGATTTTCGTTCAGGCTGGGACTCGAACCCAGGGCCACTCGCTTGGAAGCCTAACACTCTAGCCATTAGTCTATGGGAGCTCTGTCGGTGGGAGTTTTAAATATAATAAAAACAAAAAATGCACCTTGGTAATTGTTTATTTAAACACTTTGAAATCTTCGTGTCGAAAAATTAAACTGACCCAGAATTTTCTTCCCTACATAAATAATCAATAATTGCAAAGGAAAGAAATTGAAAAAAAAAAAGAATTTTCAAATTAGAAAAGAAATATATACATTGAAGATATTCGCTCCGGCTGGGACTCGAACCCAGGCCACTCGCTTGGAAGACCAGCGGTCTAGCCATTAGGCTATCGGAGTTCTGTCGAGCGGAGTCTTACTGCCTGACTGATACTGCCTGACTGACAGACTGACTCACTGACTGACTGATACTGACTGACTGACTCACTGACTGACCGAGACTGACTGACTAACTGCCTGAGACTGGACTGACTGACTGACTGACTGACTGACTGACTGACTGACTAACTGACTGACTGAGACTGACTGACTGACTGCTTGACTCTCTGACTGGCTATTTCACTGACTGACTGAATGACTAAATGACTGACTGACACTGACTGACTGACTGCTTGACTACCTGACTGACTGCTTGACTGACTAACTGACTGGACAGGACTGACCGACTGACTGACTGACTGACAGACTGACTGAATAAGGATGACTGACAGACTGACTGAATAAGGCTGACTGACTGACTGACTGACAGACTGACTGAATAAGGCTGACCGACTGACTGACTGCCTGACTGACTGACTGACTGAATGACTGACTGACTGACTGACCGAGACTGACTGACTGACTGACTGAGACTGGACTGGACTGACTGACTGACTGACTGACTGAGCCTGACTGACTGCTTTAGTGACTAACTGACTGCACAGGACTGACCGACTGACTGACTGACTGACTGCCTGACTGACTGACTGACTGAATGACTGACTGACTGAGACTAAATGACTGACTGCTTGACTGACTGGCTGAAGGACTAACTGACTGACTGAGTGACTGACTGACTGGACTGACTGACTGAGACTGAATGACTGAGTGCTTGACTGATTGACTGTCAGACTGACTGACTGACTTCGCAAAAGGGAAAAATAAAAAAAAAAGAATTATAAAATTAGAAAAAAATATTTGCATTTAAGATTTCCTTTCCGGCCGGGACTCGAACCCAGTACCACGCGCTAGGAACCCAACGGTCTAGCCATTAGGCTATCGGAGCTCTGTCGATGGAAGTCTTAAATATAATAAAAACAAAAAATGCACCTTGGTAATTATTGATTCAAACACTTTGAAATTTACAGGTCGAATAATTAAACTGACTCAGAATTTTTCTCCCTACATAAATAATCAATATTCGCAAAAGAGAAAAATTAAAAAAAAAAGAAGAAGAAATTTCAAATTAGAAACTAAAAGTATACATTGAAGGTTTTCGTTCAGGCTGGGACTCGAACCCAGGGCCACTCGCTTGGAAGCCTAACACTCTAGCCATTAGTCTATGGGAGCTCTGTCGGTGGGAGTTTTAAATATAATAAAAACAAAAAATGCACCTTGGTAATTGTTTATTTAAACACTTTGAAATCTTCGTGTCGAAAAATTAAACTGACTCAGAATTTTCTTCCCTACATAAATAATCAATAATTGCAAAGGAAAGAAATTGAAAAAAAAAAGAATTTTCAAATTAGAAAAGAAATATATACATTGAAGATATTCGCTCCGGCTGGGACTCGAACCCAGGTCACTCGCTTGGAAGACCAGCGGTCTAGCCATTAGGCTATCGGAGTTCTGTCGAGCGGAGTCTTACTGCCTGACTGATAATGCCTGACTGACAGACTGACTCACTGACTGACTGATACTGACTGACTGACTCACTGACTGACCGAGACTGACTGACTAACTGCCTGACTGACTGAGACTGGACTGACTGACTGACTGACTGACTGACTGACTGACTGACTAACTGACTGACTGAGACTGACTGACTGACTGCTTGACTCTCTGACTGGCTATTTCACTGTCTGACTGAATGACTAAATGACTGACTGACACTGACTGACTGACTGCTTGACTACCTGACTGACTGCTTGACTGACTAACTGACTGGACAGGACTGACCGACTGACTGACTGACAGACTGACTGAATAAGGATGACTGACAGACTGACTGAATAAGGCTGACTGACTGACTGACTGACAGACTGACTGAATAAGGCTGACCGACTGACTGACTGCCTGACTGACTGACTGACTGAGACTGACTGACTGCTTTAGTGACTAACTGACTGCACAGGACTGACCGACTGACTGACTGACTGACTGCCTGACTGACTGACTGACTGAATGACTGACTGACTGAGACTAAATGACTGACTGCTTGACTGACTGGCTGAAGGACTAACTGACTGACTGAGTGACTGACTGACTGGACTGACTGACTGAGACTGAATGACTGAGTGCTTGACTGATTGACTGTCAGACTGACTGACTGACTTCGCAAAAGGGAAAAATAAAAAAAAAAGAATTATAAAATTAGAAAAAAATATTTGCATTTAAGATTTCCTTTCCGGCCGGGACTCGAACCCAGTACCACGCGCTAGGAACCCAACGATCAAGCCATTAGGCTATCGGAGCTCTGTCGATGGAAGTCTTAAATATAATAAAAACAAAAAATGCACCTTGGTAATTATTGATTCAAACACTTTGAAATTTACAGGTCGAATAATTAAACTGACTCAGAATTTTTCTCCCTACATAAATAATCAATATTCGCAAAAGAGAAAAATTAAAAAAAAAAGAAGAAGAAATTTCAAATTAGAAACTAAAAGTATACATTGAAGATTTTCGTTCAGGCTGGGACTCGAACCCAGGGCCACTCGCTTGGAAGCCTAACACTCTAGCCATTAGTCTATGGGAGCTCTGTCGGTGGGAGTTTTAAATATAATAAAAACAAAAAATGCACCTTGGTAATTGTTTATTTAAACACTTTGAAATCTTCGTGTCGAAAAATTAAACTTACTCAGAATTTTCTTCCCTACATAAATAATCAATAATTGCAAAGGAAAGAAAATGAAAAAAAAAAAGAATTTTCAAATTAGAAAAGAAATATATACATTGAAGATATTCGCTCCGGCTGGGACTCGAACCCAGGCCACTCGCTTGGAAGACCAGCGGTCTAGCCATTAGGCTATCGGAGTGCTGTCGAGCGGAGTCTTACTGCCTGACTGATACTGCCTGACTGACAGACTGACTCACTGACTGACTGATACTGACTGACTGACTCACTGACTGACCGAGACTGACTGACTAACTGCCTGACTGACTGAGACTGGACTGACTGACTGACTGACTGACTGACTGACTAACTGACTGACTGAGACTGACTGACTGACTGCTTGACTCTCTGACTGGCTATTTCACTGACTGACTGAATGACTAAATGACTGACTGACACTGACTGACTGACTGCTTGACTACCTGACTGACTGCTTGACTGACTAACTGACTGGACAGGACTGACAGACTGACTGACTGACAGACTGACTGAATAAGGATGACTGACAGACTGACTGAATAAGGCTGACTGACTGACTGACTGACAGACTGACTGAATAAGGCTGACCGACTGACTGACTGCCTGACTGACTGAATGACTGACTGACTGACTGACCGAGACTGACTGACTGACTGACTGAGACTGGACTGGACTGACTGACTGACTGACTGACTGAGACTGACTGACTGCTTTAGTGACTAACTGACTGCACAGGACTGACCGACTGACTGACTGACTGACTGCCTGACTGACTGACTGACTGAATGACTGACTGACTGAGACTAAATGACTGACTGCTTGACTGACTGGCTGAAGGACTAACTGACTGACTGAGTGACTGACTGACTGGACTGACTGACTGAGACTGAATGACTGAGTGCTTGACTGATTGACTGTCAGACTGACTGACTGACTTCGCAAAAGGGAAAAATAAAAAAAAAAGAATTATAAAATTAGAAAAAAATATTTGCATTTAAGATTTCCTTTCCGGCCGGGACTCGAACCCAGTACCACGCGCTAGGAACCCAACGGTCTAGCCATTAGGCTATCGGAGCTCTGTCGATGGAAGTCTTAAATATAATAAAAACAAAAAATGCACCTTGGTAATTATTGATTCAAACACTTTGAAATTTACAGGTCGAATAATTAAACTGACTCAGAATTTTTCTCCCTACATAAATAATCAATATTCGCAAAAGAGAAAAATTAAAAAAAAAAAGAAGAAGAAATTTCAAATTAGAAACTAAAAGTATACATTGAAGATTTTCGTTCAGGCTCGGACTCGAACCCAGGGCCACTCGCTTGGAAGCCTAACACTCTAGCCATTAGTCTATGGGAGCTCTGTCGGTGGGAGTTTTAAATATAATAAAAACAAAAAATGCACCTTGGTAATTGTTTATTTAAACACTTTGAAATCTTCGTGTCGAAAAATTAAACTGACTCAGAATTTTCTTCCCTACATAAATAATCAATAATTGCAAAGGAAAGAAATTGAAAAAAAAAGAATTTTCAAATTAAAAAAGAAATATATACATTGAAGATATTCGCTCCGACTGGGACTCGAACCCAGGCCACTCGCTTGGAAGACCAGCGGTCTAGCCATTAGGCTATCGGAGTTCTGTCGAGCGGAGTCTTACTACCTGACTGATACTGCCTGACTGACAGACTGACTCACTGACTGACTGATACTGACTGACTGACTCACTGACTGACCGAGACTGACTGACTAACTGCCTGACTGACTGAGACTGGACTGACTGACTGACTGACTGACTGACTGACTAACTGACTGACTGAGACTGACTGACTGACTGCTTGACTCTCTGACTGGCTATTTCACTGACTGACTGAATGACTAAATGACTGACTGACACTGACTGACTGACTGCTTGACTACCTGACTGACTGCTTGACTGACTAACTGACTGGACAGGACTGACCGACTGACTGACTGACAGACTGACTGAATAAGGATGACTGACAGACTGACTGAATAAGGCTGACTGACTGACTGACTGACAGACTGACTGAATAAGGCTGACCGACTGACTGACTGCCTGACTGACTGACTGACTGAATGACTGACTGACTGACTGACCGAGACTGACTGACTGACTGACTGAGACTGGACTGGACTGACTGACTGACTGACTGACTGAGACTGACTGACTGCTTTAGTGACTAATTGACTGCACCGGACTGACCGACTGACTGACTGACTGACTGAATGACTGACTGACTGAGACTAAATGACTGACTGCTTGACTGACTGGCTGAAGGACTAACTGACTGACTGAGTGACTGACTGACTGGACTGACTGGACTGACTGACTGAGACTGAATGACTGAGTGCTTGACTGATTGACTGTCAGACTGACTGACTGACTTCGCAAAAGGGAAAAATAAAAAAAAAAGAATTATAAAATTAGAAAAAAATATTTGCATTTAAGATTTCCTTTCCGGCCGGGACTCGAACCCAGTACCACGCGCTAGGAACCCAACGGTCTAGCCATTAGGCTATCGGAGCTCTGTCGATGGAAGTCTTAAATATAATAAAAACAAAAAATGCACCTTGGTAATTATTGATTCAAACACTTTGAAATTTACAGGTCGAATAATTAAACTGACTCAGAATTTTCTTCCCTACATAAATAATCAATAATTGCAAAGGAAAGAAATTGAAAAAAAAAAAGAATTTTCAAATTAGAAAAGAAATATATACATTGAAGATATTCGCTCCGGCTGGGACTCGAACCCAGGCCACTCGCTTGGAAGACCAGCGGTCTAGCCATTAGGCTATCGGAGTTCTGTCGAGCGGAGTCTTACTGTCTGACTGACAGACTGACTCACTGACTGACTGATACTGACTGACTGACTCACTGACTGACCGAGACTGACTGACTAACTGCCTGACTGACTGAGACTGGACTGACTGACTGACTGACTAACTGACTGACTGAGACTGGACTGACTGACTGACTGACTGACTAACTGACTGACTGAGACTGACTGACTGACAGCTTGACTCTCTGACTGGCTATTTCACTGACTGACTGAATGACTAAATGACTGACTGACACTGACTGACTGACTGCTTGACTACCTGACTGACTGCTTGACTGACTAACTGACTGGACAGGACTGACTGACTGAGACTGGACTGACTGACTGACTGACTGACTAACTGACTGACTGAGACTGACTGACTGACTGCTTGACTCTCTGACTGGCTATTTCACTGACTGACTGAATGACTAAATGACTGACTGACACTGACTGACTGACTGCTTGACTACCTGACTGACTGCTTGACTGACTAACAGACTGCACAGGACTGACCGACTGACTGACTGACTGACTGCCTGACTGACTGACTGACTGAATGACTGACTGACTGAGACTAAATGACTGACTGCTTGACTGACTGGCTGAAGGACTAACTGACTGACTGAGTGACTGACTGACTGGACTGACTGACTGAGACTGAATGACTGAGTGCTTGACTGATTGACTGTCAGACTGACTGACTGACTTCGCAAAAGGGAAAAATAAAAAAAAAGAATTATAAAATTAGAAAAAAATATTTGCATTTAAGATTTCCTTTCCGGCTGGGATTTGAACCCAGGGCGACACTCATGGAAGCCCAACGCTCTCGCCAATATACTATCGGATCTCTGTTGATCGGTGTCTTAATTATAATAAAAACAAAAAATGCACCTTAGTAATTATTGATCTAAAATCTTTGAAATCTAAAGGTCGAATGATTAAACTGACTCAGAATTTTCTTCCGTACATAAATAATCCATATTTGCAAAAGAAAGAAATTGAAAAAAAAAAAAAGAATCTTCAAATTAGAAGAGAAATATATACATGGAAGATTTTCGTTCCGGCCGGGACTCGAACCCAGTACCACGCGCTTGGAACCCAACGGTCTAGCCATTAGGCTATCGGAGCTCTGTCGATGGAAGTCTTAAATATATTAAAAACAAAAAATGCACCTTGGTAATTATTGATTCAAACACTTTGAAATTTACAGGTCGAATAATTAAACTGACTCAGAATTTTTCTCCCTACATAAATAATCAATATTCGCAAAAGAGAAAAATTAAAAAAAAAAGAAGAAGAAATTTCAAATTAGAAACTAAAAGTATACATTGAAGATTTTCGTTCAGGCTGGGACTCGAGCCCAGGGCCACTCGCTTGGAAGCCTAACACTCTAGCCATTAGTCTATGGGAGCTCTGTCGGTGGGAGTTTTAAATATAATAAAAACAAAAAATGCACCTTGGTAATTGTTTATTTAAACACTTTGAAATCTTAGTGTCGAAAAATTAAACTGACTCAGAATTTTCTTCCCTACATAAATGATCAATAATTGCAAAGGAAAGAAATTGAAAAAAAAAAAAGAATTTTCAAATTAGAAAAGAAATATATACATTGAAGATATTCGCTCCGGCTGGGACTCGAACCCAGGCCACTCGCTTGGAAGACCAGCGGTCTAGCCATTAGGCTATCGAAGTTCTGTCGAGCGGAGTCTTACTGCCTGACTGATACTGCCTGACTGACAGACTGACTCACTGACTGACTGATACTGACTGACTGACTCACTGACTGACCGAGACTGACTGACTAACTGCCTGACTGACTGAGACTGGACTGACTGACTGACTGACTGACTGACTGACTGACTAACTGACTGACTGAGACTGACTGACTGACTGCTTGACTCTCTGACTGGCTATTTCACTGACTGACTGAATGACTAAATGACTGACTGACACTGACTGACTGACTGCTTGACTACCTGACTGACTGCTTGACTAACTGACTGGACAGGACTGACCGACTGACTGACTGACAGACTGACTGAATAAGGCTGACTGACTGACTGACTGACAGACTGACTGAATAAGGCTGACCGACTGACTGACTGCCTGACTGACTGACTGACTGAATGACTGACTGACTGACTGACCGAGACTGACTGACTGACTGACTGAGACTGGACTGGACTGACTGACTGACTGACTGACTGAGACTGACTGACTGCTTTAGTGACTAACTGACTGCACAGGACTGAACGACTGACTGACTGACTGACTGCCTGATTGACTGACTGACTGAATGACTGACTGACTGAGACTAAATGACTGACTGCTTGACTGACTGGCTGAAGGACTAACTGACTGACTGAGTGACTGACTGACTGGACTGACTGACTGAGACTGAATGACTGAGTGCTTGACTGATTGACTGTCAGACTGACTGACTGACTTCGCAAAAGGGAAAAATAAAAAAAAAATTATAAAATTAGAAAAAAATATTTGCATTTAAGATTTCCTTTCCTGCTGGGATTTGAACCCTGGGCGACACTCATGGAAGCCCAACGCTCTCGCCAATATACTATCGGATCTCTTTTGATCGGTGTCTTAATTATAATAAAAACAAAAAATGCACCTTAGTAATTATTGATCTAAAATCTTTGAAATCTAAAGGTCGAATGATTAAACTGACTCAGAATTTTCTTCCGTACATAAATAATCCATATTTGCAAAAGAAAGAAATTGAAAAAAAAAGAATCTTCAAATTAGAAGAGAAATATATGCATGGAAGATTTTCGTTCCGGCCGGGACTCGAACCCAGTACCACGCGCTTGGAACCCAACGGTCTAGCCATTAGGCTACCGGAGATCTGTCGATGGAAGTCTTAAATATAATAAAAACAAAAAATGCACCTTGGTAATTATTGATTCAAACACTTTGAAATTTACAGGTCGAATAATTAAACTGACTCAGAATTTTTCTCCCTACATAAATAATCAATATTCGCAAAAGAGAAAAATTAAAAAAAAAGAAGAAGAAATTTCAAATTAGAAACTAAAAGTATACATTGAAGATTTTCGTTCAGGCTGGGACTCGAACCCAGGGCCACTCGCTTGGAAGCCTAACACTCTAGCCATTAGTCTATGGGAGCTCTGTCGGTGGGAGTTTTAAATATAATAAAAACAAAAAATGCACCTTGGTAATTGTTTATTTAAACACTTTGAAATCTTCGTGTCGAAAAATTAAACTGACTCAGAATTTTCTTCCCTACATAAATAATCAATAATTGCAAAGGAAAGAAATTGAAAAAAAAAAGAATTTTCAAATTAGAAAAGAAATATATACATTGAAGATATTCGCTCCGGCTGGGACTCGAACCCAGGCCACTCGCTTGGAAGACCAGCGGTCTAGCCATTAGGCTATCGGAGTTCTGTCGAGCGGAGTCTTACTGTCTGACAGACAGACTGACTCACTGACTGACTGATACTGACTGACTGACTCACTGACTGACCGAGACTGACTGACTAACTGCCTGACTGACTGAGACTGGACTGACTGACTGACTGACTGACTGACTGACTAACTGACTGACTGAGACTGACTGACTGACTGCTTGACTCTCTGACTGGCTATTTCACTGACTGACTGAATGACTAAATGACTGACTGACACTGACTGACTGACTGCTTGACTGACTAACTGACTGGACAGGACTGACCGACTGACTGACTGACAGACTGACTGAATAAGGATGACTGACAGACTGACTGAATAAGGATGACTGACAGACTGACTGAATAAGGCTGACTGACTGACTGACTGACTGAATGACTGACTGACTGACTGAATAAGGCTGACTGACTGACTGACTGACTGAATGACTGACTGACTGACTGACCGAGACTGACTGACTGACTGACTGAGACTGGACTGGACTGACTGACTGACTGACTGACTGACTGAGACTGACTGACGGCTTTAGTGACTAACTGACTGCACAGGACTGACCGACTGACTGACTGACTGACTGCCTGACTGACTGACTGACTGAATGACTGACTGACTGAGACTAAATGACTGACTGCTTGACTGACTGGCTGAAGGACTAACTGACTGACTGAGTGACTGACTGACTGGACTGACTGACTGAGACTGAATGACTGAGTGCTTGACTGATTGACTGTCAGACTGACTGACTGACTTCGCAAAAGGGAAAAATAAAAAAAAAAGAATTATAAAATTAGAAAAAAATATTTGCATTTAAGATTTCCTTTCCGGCTGGGATTTGAACCCAGGGCGACACTCATGGAAGCCCAACGCTCTCGCCAATATACTATCGGATCTCTGTTGATCGGTGTCTTAATTATAATAAAAACAAAAAATGCACCTTAGTAATTATTGATCTAAAATCTTTGAAATCTAAACGTCGAATGATTAAACTGACTCAGAATTTTCTTCCGTACATAAATAATCCATATTTGCAAAAGAAAGAAATTGAAAAAAAAAAGAATCTTCAAATAAGAAGAGAAATATATACATGGAAGATTTTCGTTCCGGCCGGGACTCGAACCCAGTACCACGCGCTTGGAACCCAACGGTCTAGCCATTAGGCTATCGGAGCTCTGTCGATGGAAGTCTTAAATATATTAAAAACAAAAAATGCACCTTGGTAATTATTGATTCAAACACTTTGAAATTTACAGGTCGAATAATTAAACTGACTCAGAATTTTTCTCCCTACATAAATAATCAATATTCGCAAAAGAGAAAAATTAAAAAAAAAAGAAGAAGAAATTTCAAATTAGAAACTAAAAGTATACATTGAAGATTTTCGTTCAGGCTGGGACTCGAACCCAGGGCCACTCGCTTGGAAGCCTAACACTCTAGCCATTAGTCTATGGGAGCTCTGTCGGTGGGAGTTTTAAATATAATAAAAACAAAAAATGCACCTTGGTAATTGTTTATTTAAACACTTTGAAATCTTCGTGTCGAAAAATTAAACTGACTCAGAATTTTCTTCCCTACATAAATAATCAATAATTGCAAAGGAAAGAAATTGAAAAAAAAAAAGAATTTTCAAATTAGAAAAGAAATATATACATTGAAGATATTCGCTCCGGCTGGGACTCGAACCCAGGCCACTCGCTTGGAAGACCAGCGGTCTAGCCATTAGGCTATCGAAGTTCTGTCGAGCGGAGTCTTACTGCCTGACTGATACTGCCTGACTGACAGACTGACTCACTGACTGACTGACTCACTGACTGACCGAGACTGACTGACTAACTGCCTGACTGACTGAGACTGGACTGACTGACTGACTGACTGACTGACTGACTGACTAACTGACTGACTGAGACTGACTGACTGACTGCTTGACTCTCTGACTGGCTATTTCACTGACTGACTGAATGACTAAATGACTGACTGACACTGACTGACTGACTGCTTGACTACCTGACTGACTGCTTGACTAACTGACTGGACAGGACTGACCGACTGACTGACTGACAGACTGACTGAATAAGGCTGACTGACTGACTGACTGAATAAGGCTGACTGACTGACTGACTGACAGACTGACTGAATAAGGCTGACCGACTGACTGACTGCCTGACTGACTGACTGACTGAATGACTGACTGACTGACTGACCGAGACTGACTGACTGACTGACTGAGACTGGACATGACTGACTGACTGACTGACTGACTGAGACTGACTGACTGCTTTAGTGACTAACTGACTGCACAGGACTGAACGACTGACTGACTGACTGACTGCCTGATTGACTGACTGACTGAATGACTGACTGACTGAGACTAAATGACTGACTGCTTGACTGACTGGCTGAAGGACTAACTGACTGACTGAGTAACTGACTGACTGGACTGACTGACTGAGACTGAATGACTGAGTGCTTGACTGATTGACTGTCAGACTGACTGACTGACTTCGCAAAAGGGAAAAATAAAAAAAAAAATTATAAAATTAGAAAAAAATATTTGCATTTAAGATTTCCTTTCCTGCTGGGATTTGAACCCTGGGCGACACTCATGGAAGCCCAACGCTCTCGCCAATATACTATCGGATCTCTGTTGATCGGTGTCTTAATTATAATAAAAACAAAAAATGCACCTTAGTAATTATTGATCTAAAATCTTTGAAATCTAAAGGTCGAATGATTAAACTGACTCAGAATTTTCTTCCGTACATAAATAATCCATATTTGCAAAAGAAAGAAATTGAAAAAAAAAAGAATCTTCAAATTAGAAGAGAAATATATGCATGGAAGATTTTCGTTCCGGCCGGGACTCGAACCCAGTACCACGCGCTTGGAACCCAACGGTCTAGCCATTAGGCTACCGGAGATCTGTCGATGGAAGTCTTAAATATAATAAAAACAAAAAATGCACCTTGGTAATTATTGATTCAAACACTTTGAAATTTACAAGTCGAATAATTAAACTGACTCAGAATTTTTCTCCCTACATAAATAATCAATATTCGCAAAAGAGAAAAATTAAAAAAAAAGAAGAAGAAATTTCAAATTAGAAACTAAAAGTATACATTGAAGATTTTCGTTCAGGCTGGGACTCGAACCCAGGGCCACTCGCTTGGAAGCCTAACACTCTAGCCATTAGTCTATGGGAGCTCTGTCGGTGGGAGTTTTAAATATAATAAAAACAAAAAATGCACCTTGGTAATTGTTTATTTAAACACTTTGAAATCTTTGTGTCGAAAAATTAAACTGACTCAGAATTTTCTTCCCTACATAAATAATCAATAATTGCAAAGGAAAGAAATTGAAAAAAAAAAAGAATTTTCAAATTAGAAAAGAAATATATACATTGAAGATATTCGCTCCGGCTGGGACTCGAACCCAGGCCACTCGCTTGGAAGACCAGCGGTCTAGCCATTAGGCTATCGGAGTTCTGTCGAGCGGAGTCTTACTGTCTGACTGACAGACTGACTCACTGACTGACTGATACTGACTGACTGACTCACTGACTGACCGAGACTGACTGACTAACTGCCTGACTGACTGAGACTGGACTGACTGACTGACTGACTGACTGACTGACTAACTGACTGACTGAGACTGACTGACTGACTGCTTGACTCTCTGACTGGCTATTTCACTGACTGACTGAATGACTAAATGACTGACTGACACTGACTGACTGACTGCTTGACTACCTGACTGACTGCTTGACTGACTAACTGACTGGACAGGACTGACCGACTGACTTACTGACAGACTGACTGAATAAGGATGACTGACAGACTGACTGAATAAGGCTGACTGACTGACTGACTCACAGACTGACTGAATAAGGCTGACAGACTGACTGACTGCCTGACTGACTGACTGACTGAATGACTGACTGACTGACTGACCGAGACTGACTGACTGACTGAGACTGGACTGGACTGACTGACTGACTGAGACTGACTGACTGCTTTAGTGACTAACTGACTGCACAGGACTGACCGACTGACTGACTGACTGACTGCCTGACTGACTGACTGACTGAATGACTGACTGACTGAGACTAAATGACTGACTGCTTGACTGACTGGCTGAAGGACTAACTGACTGACTGAGTGACTGACTGACTGGACTGACTGACTGAGACTGAATGACTGAGTGCTTGACTGATTGACTGTCAGACTGACTGACTGACTTCGCAAAAGGGAAAAATAAAAAAAAAAGAATTATAAAATTAGAAAAAAATATTTGCATTTAAGATTTCCTTTCCGGCTGGGATTTGAACCCAGGGCGACACTCATGGAAGCCCAACGCTCTCGCCAATATACTATCGGATCTCTGTTGATCGGTGTCTTAATTATAATAAAAACAAAAAATGCACCTTAGTAATTATTGATCTAAAATCTTTGAAATCTAAAGGTCGAATGATTAAACTGACTCAGAATTTTCTTCCGTACATAAATAATCCATATTTGCAAAAGAAAGAAATTGAAAAAAAAAAAAAATCTTCAAATTAGAAGAGAAATATATACATGGAAGATTTTCGTTCCGGCCGGGACTCGAACCCAGTACCACGCGCTTGGAACCCAACGGTCTAGCCATTAGGCTATCGGAGCTCTGTCGATAGAAGTCTTAAATATATTAAAAACAAAAAATGCACCTTGGTAATTATTGATTCAAACACTTTGAAATTTACAGGTCGAATAATTAAACTGACTCAGAATTTTTCTCCCTACATAAATAATCAATATTCGCAAAAGAGAAAAATTAAAAAAAAAGAAGAAGAAATTTCAAATTAGAAACTAAAAGTATACATTGAAGATTTTCGTTCAGGCTGGGACTCGAACCCAGGGCCACTCGCTTGGAAGCCTAACACTCTAGCCATTAGTCTATGGGAGCTCTGTCGGTGGGAGTTTTAAATATAATAAAAACAAAAAATGCACCTTGGTAATTGTTTATTTAAACACTTTGAAATCTTCGTGTCGAAAAATTAAACTGACTCAGAATTTTCTTCCCTACATAAATAATCAATAATTGCAAAGGAAAGAAATTGAAAAAAAAAGAATTTTCAAATTAGAAAAGAAATATATACATTGAAGATATTCGCTCCGGCTGGGACTCGAACCCAGGCCACTCGCTTGGAAGACCAGCGTTCTAGCCATTAGGCTATCGGAGTTCTGTCGAGCGGAGTCTTACTGTCTGACTGACAGACTGACTCACTGACTGACTGATACTGACTGACTGACTCACTGACTGACCGAGACTGACTGACTAACTGCCTGACTGACTGAGACTGGACTGACTGACTGACTGACTGACTGACTGACTAACTGACTGACTGAGACTGACTGACTGACTGGCTATTTCACTGACTGACTGAATGACTAAATGACTGACTGACACTGACTGACTGACTGCTTGACTACCTGACTGACTGCTTGACTGACTAACTGACTGGACAGGACTGACCGACTGACTTACTGACAGACTGACTGAATAAGGATGACTGACAGACTGACTGAATAAGGCTGACTGACTGACTGACTCACAGACTGACTGAATAAGGCTGACAGACTGACTGACTGCCTGACTGACTGACTGACTGAATGACTGACTGACTGACTGACCGAGACTGACTGACTGACTGAGACTGGACTGGACTGACTGACTGACTGAGACTGACTGACTGCTTTAGTGACTAACTGACTGCACAGGACTGACCGACTGACTGACTGACTGACTGCCTGACTGACTGACTGACTGAATGACTGACTGACTGAGACTAAATGACTGACTGCTTGACTGACTGGCTGAAGGACTAACTGACTGACTGAGTGACTGACTGACTGGACTGACTGACTGAGACTGAATGACTGAGTGCTTGACTGATTGACTGTCAGACTGACTGACTGACTTCGCAAAAGGGAAAAATAAAAAAAAAAGAATTATAAAATTAGAAAAAAATATTTGCATTTAAGATTTCCTTTCCGGCTGGGATTTGAACCCAGGGCGACACTCATGGAAGCCCAACGCTCTCGCCAATATACTATCGGATCTCTGTTGATCGGTGTCTTAATTATAATAAAAACAAAAAATGCACCTTAGTAATTATTGATCTAAAATCTTTGAAATCTAAAGGTCGAATGATTAAACTGACTCAGAATTTTCTTCCGTACATAAATAATCCATATTTGCAAAAGAAAGAAATTGAAAAAAAAAAAAATCTTCAAATTAGAAGAGAAATATATACATGGAAGATTTTCGTTCCGGCCGGGACTCGAACCCAGTACCACGCGCTTGGAACCCAACGGTCTAGCCATTAGGCTATCGGAGCTCTGTCGATGGAAGTCTTAAATATATTAAAAACAAAAAATGCACCTTGGTAATTATTGATTCAAACACTTTGAAATTTACAGGTCGAATAATTAAACTGACTCAGAATTTTTCTCCCTACATAAATAATCAATATTCGCAAAAGAGAAAAATTAAAAAAAAAAGAAGAAGAAATTTCAAATTAGAAACTAAAAGTATACATTGAAGATTTTCGTTCAGGCTGGGACTCGAACCCAGGGCCACTCGCTTGGAAGCCTACCACTCTAGCCATTAGTCTATGGGAGCTCTGTCGGTGGGAGTTTTAAATATAATAAAAACAAAAAATGCACCTTGGTAATTGTTTATTTAAACACTTTGAAATCTTTGTGTCGAAAAATTAAACTGACTCAGAATTTTCTTCCCTACATAAATAATCAATAATTGCAAAGGAAAGAAATTGAAAAAAAAAAGAATTTTCAAATTAGAAAAGAAATATATACATTGAAGATATTCGCTCCGGCTGGGACTCGAACCCAGGCCACTCGCTTGGAAGACCAGCGGTCTAGCCATTAGGCTATCGGAGTTCTGTCGAGCGGAGTCTTACTGTCTGACTGACAGACTGACTCACTGACTGACTGATACTGACTGACTGACTCACTGACTGACCGAGACTGACTGACTAACTGCCTGACTGACTGAGACTGGACTGACTGACTGACTGACTGACTGACTGACTAACTGACTGACTGAGACTGACTGACTGACTGCTTGACTCTCTGACTGGCTATTTCACTGACTGACTGAATGACTAAATGACTGACTGACACTGACTGACTGACTGCTTGACTACCTGACTGACTGCTTGACTGACTAACTGACTGGACAGGACTGACCGACTGACTGACAGACAGACTGACTGAATAAGGATGACTGACAGACTGACTGAATAAGGCTGACTGACTGACTGACTGACAGACTGACTGAATAAGGCTGACCGACTGACTGACTGACTGACTGACTGACTGAGACTGACTGACTGACTGACTGAGACTGGACTGGACTGACTGACTGACTGACTGACTGACTGAGACTGACTGACTGCTTTAGTGACTAACTGACTGCACAGGACTGACCGACTGACTGACTGCCTGACTGACTGACTGACTGACTGACTGAATGACTGACTGACTGAGACTAAATGACTGACTGCTTGACTGACTGGCTGAAGGACTAACTGACTGACTGAGTGACTGACTGACTGGACTGACTGACTGAGACTGAATGACTGAGTGCTTGACTGATTGACTGTCAGACTGACTGACTGACTTCGCAAAAGGGAAAAATAAAACAAAAAGAGTTATAAAATTAGAAAAAAATATTTGCATTTAAGATTTCCTTTCCGGCTGGGATTTGAACCCAGGGCGACACTCATGGAAGCCCAACGCTCTCGCCAATATACTATCGGATCTCTGTTGATCGGTGTCTTACTGCCTGACTGATACTGCCTGACTGACAGACTGACTCACTGACTGACTGATACTGACTGACTGACTCACTGACTGACCGAGACTGACTGACTAACTGCCTGACTGACTGAGACTGGACTGACTGACTGACTGACTGACTGACTGACTAACTGACTGACTGAGACTGACTGACTGACTGCTTGACTCTCTGACTGGCTATTTCACTGACTGACTGAATGACTAAATGACTGACTGACACTGACTGACTGACTGCTTGACTACCTGACTGACTGCTTGACTGACTACCTGACTGGACAGGACTGACCGACTGACTGACTGACAGACTGACTGAATAAGGATGACTGACAGACTGACTGAATAAGGCTGACTGACTGAATGACTGACAGACTGACTGAATAAGGCTGACCGACTGACTGACTGCCTGACTGACTGACTGACTGAATGACTGACTGACTGACTGACCGAGACTGACTGACTGACTGACTGAGACTGACTGACTGCTTTAGTGACTAACTGACTGCACAGGACTGACCGACTGACTGACTGACTGACTGCCTGACTGACTGAATGACTGAATGACTGACTGACTGAGACTAAATGACTGACTGCTTGACTGACTGGCTGAAGGACTAACTAACTGACTGAGTGACTGACTGACTGGACTGACTGACTGAGACTGAATGACTGAGTGCTTGACTGATTGACTGTCAGACTGACTAACCTACTTCGCAAAAGGGAAAAATAAAAAAAAAGAATTATAAAATTAGAAAAAAATATTTGCATTTAAGATTTCCTTTCCGGCCGGGACTCGAACCCAGTACCACGCGCTAGGAACCCAACGGTCTAGCCATTATTCTATCGGAGCTCTGTCGATGGAAGTCTTAAATATAATAAAAACAAAAAATGCACCTTGGTAATTATTGATTCAAACACTTTGAAATTTACAGGTCGAATAATTAAACTGACTCAGAATTTTTCTCCCTACATAAATAATCAATATTCGCAAAAGAGAAAAATTAAAAAAAAAAAAAGAAGAAGAAATTTCAAATTAGAAACTAAAAGTATACATTGAAGATCTTCGTTCAGGCTGGGACTCGAACCCAGGGCCACTCGCTTGGAAGCCAAACACTCTAGCCATTAGTCTATGGGAGCTCTGTCGGTGGGAGTTTTAAATATAATAAAAACAAAAAATGCACCTTGGTAATTGTTTATTTAAACACTTTGAAATCTTCGTGTCGAAAAATTAAACTGACTCAGAATTTTCTTCCCTACATAAATAATCAATAATTGCAAAGGAAAGAAATTGAAAAAAAAAAGAATTTTCAAATTAGAAAAGAAATATATACATTGAAGATATTCGCTCCGGCTGGGACTCGAACCCAGGCCACTCGTTTGGAAGACCAGCGGTCTAGCCATTAGGCTATCGGAGTTCTGTCGAGCGGAGTCTTACTGCCTGACTGACAGAATGACTCACTGACTGACTGATACTGACTGACTGACTCACTGACTGACCGAGACTGACTGACTAACTGCCTGACTGACTGAGACTGGACTGACTGACTGACTGACTGACTGACTGACTAACTGACTGACTGAGACTGACTGACTGACTGCTTGACTCTCTGACTGGCTATTTCACTGACTGACTGAATGACTGACTGACACTGACTGACTGACTGCTTGACTACCTGACTGACTGCTTGACTGACTAACTGACTGGACAGGACTGACCGACTGACTGACTGACAGACTGACTGAATAAGGATGACTGACAGACTGACTGAATAAGGCTGACTGACAGACTGACTGACAGACTGACTGAATAAGGCTGACCGACTGACTGACTGCCTGACTGACTGACTGACTGAATGACTGACTGACTGACTGACCGAGACTGACTGACTGACTGACTGAGACTGAACTGGACTGACTGACTGACTGACTGAGACTGACTGACTGCTTTAGTGACTAACTGACTGCACAGGACTGACCGACTGACTGACTGCCTGACTGACTGACTGACTGAATGACTGACTGACTGAGACTAAATGACTGACTGCTTGACTGACTGGCTGAAGGACTAACTGACTGACTGAGTGACTGACTGACTGGACTGACTGACTGAGACTGAATGACTGAGTGCTTGACTGATTGACTGTCAGACTGACTGACTGACTTCGCAAAAGGGAAAAATAAAAAAAGAAGAATTATAAAATTAGAAAAAAATATTTGCATTTAAGATTTCCTTTCCGGCCGGGACTCGAACCCAGTACCACGCGCTAGGAACCCAACGGTCTAGCCATTAGGCTATCTGAGCTCTGTCGATGGAAGTCTTAAATATAATAAAAACAAAAAATGCACCCTGGTAATTATTGATTCAAACACTTTGAAATTTACAGGTCGAATATTTAAACTGACTCAGAATTTTTCTCCCTACATAAATAATCAATATTCGCAAAAGAGAAAAATTAAAAAAAAAGAAGAAGAAATTTCAAATTAGAAACTAAAAGTATACATTGAAGATTTTCGTTCAGGCTGGGACTCGAACCCAGGGCCACTCGCTTGGAAGCCTAACACTCTAGCCATTAGTCTATGGGAGCTCTATCGGTGGGAGTTTTAAATATAATAAAAACAAAAAATGCACCTTGGTAATTGTTTATTTAAACACTTTGAAATCTTCGTGTCGAAAAATTAAACTGACTCAGAATTTTCTTCCCTACATAAATAATCAATAATTGCAAAGGAAAGAAATTGAAAAAAAAAAGAATTTTCAAATTAGAAAAGAAATATATACATTGAAGATATTCGCTCCGGCTGGGACTCGAACCCAGGCCACTCGCTTGGAAGACCAGCGGTCTAGCCATTAGGCTATCGGAGTTCTGTCGAGCGGAGTCTTACTGCCTGACTGATACTGCCTGACTGACAGACTGACTCACTGACTGACTGATACTGACTGACTGACTCACTGACTGACCGAGACTGACTGACTAACTGCCTGACTGACTGAGACTGGACTGACTGACTGACTGACTGACTGACTGACTGACTGACTGACTGAGACTGACTGACTCACTGCTTGACTCTCTGACTGGCTATTTCACTGACTGACTGAATGACTGACTGACACTGACTGACTGACTGCTTGACTACCTGACTGACTGCTTGACTACCTGACTGACTGCTTGACTGACTAACTGACTGGACAGGACTGACCGACTGACTGACTGACAGACTGACTGAATAAGGATGACTGACAGACTGACTGAATAAGGCTGACTGACTGACTGACTGACAGACTGACTGAATAAGGCTGACCGACTGACTGACTGCCTGACTGACTGACTGACTGAATGACTGACTGACTGAGACTAAATGACTGACTGCTTGACTGACTGGCTGAAGGACTAACTGACTGACTGATTGACTGACTGACTGGACTGACTGACTGAGACTGAATGACTGAGTGCTTGACTGATTGACTGTCAGACTGACTGACTGACTTCGCAAAAGGGAAAAATAAAAAAAAAAGAATTATAAAATTAGGAAAAAATATTTGCATTTAAGATTTCCTTTCCGGCTGGGATTTGAACCCAGGGCGACACTCATGGAAGCCCAACGCTCTCGCCAATATACTATCGGATCTCTGTTGATCGGTGTCTTAATTATACTAAAAACAAAAAATGCACCTTAGTAATTATTGATCTAAAATCTTTGAAATCTAAAGGTCGAATGATTAAACTGACTCAGAATTTTCTTCCGTACATAAATAATCCATATTTGCAAAAGAAAGAAATTGAAAAAAAAAAAGAATCTTCAAATTAGAAGAGAAATATATACATGGAAGATTTTCGTTCCGGCCGGGACTCGAACCCAGTACCACGCGCTTGGAACCCAACGGTCTAGCCATTAGGCTATCGGAGCTCTGTCGATGGAAGTCTTAAATATATAAAAACAAAAAATGCACCTTGGTAATTTGTGATTCAAACACTTTGAAATTTACAGGTCGAATAATTAAACTGACTCAGAATTTTTCTCCCTACATAAATAATCAATATTCGCAAAAGAGAAAAATTAAAAAAAAAAGAAGAAGAAATTTCAAATTAGAAACTAAAAGTATACATTGAAGATTTTCGTTCAGGCTGGGACTCGAACCCAGGGCCACTCGCTTGGAAGCCTAACACTCTAGCCATTAGTCTATGGGAGCTCTGTCGGTGGGAGTTTTAAATATAATAAAAACAAAAAATGCACCTTGGTAATTGTTTATTTAAACACTTTGAAATCTTCGTGTCGAAAAATTAAAATGACTCAGAATTTTCTTCCCTACATAAATAATCAATAATTGCAAAGAAAAGAAATTGAAAAAAAAAAGATTTTTCAAATTAGAAAAGAAATATATACATTGAAGATATTCGCTCCGGCTGGGACTCGAACCCAGGCCACTCGCTTGGAAGACCAGCGGTCTAGCCATTAGGCTATCGGAGTTCTGTCGAGCGGAGTCTTACTGCCTGAATGATACTGCCTGACTGACAGACTGACTCACTGACTGACTGATACTGACTGACTGACTCACTGACTGACCGAGACTGACTGACTAACTGCCTGACTGACTGAGACTGGACTGACTGACTGACTGACTGACTGACTGACTAACTGACTGACTGGGACTGACTGACTGACTGCTTGACTCTCTGACTGGCTATTTCACTGACTGACTGAATGACTGACTGACACTGACTGACTGACTGCTTGACTACCTGACTGACTGCTTGACTGACTAACTGACTGGACAGGACTGACCGACTGACTGACTGACAGACTGACTGAATAAGGATGACTGACAGACTGACTGAATAAGGCTGACTGACTGACTGACTGACAGACTGACTGAATAAGGCTGACCGACTGACTGACTGCCTGACTGACTGACTGACTGAATGACTGACTGACTGACTGAACGAGACTGACTGACTGACTGACTGAGACTGAACTGGACTGACTGACTGACTGACTGACTGAGACTGACTGACTGCTTTAGTGACTAACTGACTGCACAGGACTGACCGACTGACTGACTGACTGACTGCCTGACTGACTGACTGACTGAATGACTGACTGACTGAGACTAAATGACTGACTGCTTGACTGACTGGCTGAAGGACTAACTGACTGACTGAGTGACTGACTGACTGGACTGACTGACTGAGACTGAATGACTGAGTGCTTGACTGATTGACTGTCAGACTGACTGACTGACTTCGCAAAAGGGAAAAATAAAAAAAAAAGAATTATAAAATTAGAAAATAATTTTTGCATTTAAGATTTCCTTTCCGGCCGGGACTCGAACCCAGTACCACGCGCTAGGAACCCAACGGTCTAGCCATTAGGCTATCGGAGCTCTGTCGATGGAAGTCTTAAATATAATAAAAACAAAAAATGCACCTTGGTAATTATTGATTCAAACACTTTGAAATTTACAGGTCGGATAATTAAACTGACTCAGAATTTTTCTCCCTACATAAATAATCAATATTCGCAAAAGAGAAAAATTAAAAAAAAAAGAAGAAGAAATTTCAAATTAGAAACTAAAAGTATACATTGAAGATTTTCGTTCAGGCTGGGACTCGAACCCAGGGAAACTCGCTTGGAAGCCTAACACTCTAGCCATTAGTCTATGGGAGCTCTGTCGGTGGGAGTTTTAAATATAATAAAAACAAAAAATGCACCTTGGTAATTGTTTATTTAAACACTTTGAAATCTTCGTGTCGAAAAATTAAACTGACTCAGAATTTTCTTCCCTACATAAATAATCAATAATTGCAAAGGAAAGAAATTGAAAAAAAAAAGAATTTTCAAATTAGAAAAGAAATATATACATTGAAGATATTCGCTCCGGCTGGGACTCGAACCCAGGCCACTCGCTTGGAAGACCAGCGGTCTAGCCATTAGGCTATCGGAGTTCTGTCAAGCGGAGTCTTACTGCCTGACTGATACTGCCTGACTGACAGACTGACTCACTGACTGACTGATACTGACTGACTGACTCACTGACTGACCGAGACTGACTAACTGCCTGACTGACTGAGACTGGACTGACTGACTGACTGACTGACTGACTGACTAACTGACTGACTGAGACTGACTGACTGACTGCTTGACTCTCTGACTGGCTATTTCACTGACTGACTGAATGACTAAATGACTGACTGACACTGACTGACTGACTGCTTGACTACCTGACTGACTGCTTGACTGACTAACTGACTGGACAGGACTGACCGACTGACTGACTGACAGACTGACTGAATAAGGATGACTGACAGACTGACTGAATAAGGCTGACTGACTGACTGACTGACTGAATAAGGCTGACCGACTGACTGACTGCCTGACTGACTGACTGACTGAATGACTGACTGACTGACTGACCGAGACTGACTGACTGACTGACTGAGACTGGACTGGACTGACTGACTGACTGACTGACTGAGACTGACTGACTGCTTTAGTGACTAACTGACTGCACAGGACTGACCGACAGACTGACTGACTGACTGCCTGACTGACTGACTGACTGAATGACTGACTGACTGAGACTAAATGACTGACTGCTTGACTGACTGACTGAAGGACTAACTGGCTGAAGGACTAACTGGCTGAAGGACTAACTGACTGACTGGACTGACTGACTGAGACTGAATGACTGAGTGCTTGACTGATTGACTGTCAGACTGACTGACTGACTTCGCAAAAGGGAAAAATAAAACAAAAAGAATTATAAAATTAGAAAAAAATATTTGCATTTAAGATTTCCTTTCCGGCTGGGATTTGAACCCAGGGCGACACTCATGGAAGCCCAACGCTCTCGCCAATATACTATCGGATCTCTGTTGATCGGTGTCTTAATTATACTAAAAACAAAAAATGCACCTTAGTAATTATTGATCTAAAATCTTTGAAATCTAAAGGTCGAATGATTAAACTGACTCAGAAATTTCTTCCGTACATAAATAATCCATATTTGCAAAAGAAAGAAATTGAAAAAAAAAAAGAATCTTCAAATTAGAAGAGAAATATATACATGGAAGATTTTCGTTCCGGCCGGGACTCGAACCCAGTACCACGCGCTTGGAACCCAACGGTCTAGCCATTAGGCTATCGGAGCTCTGTCGATGGAAGTCTTAAATATAATAAAAACAAAAAATGCACCTTGGTAATTATTGATTCAAACACTTTGAAATATACAGGTCGAATAATTAAACTGACTCAGAATTTTTCTCCCTACATAAATAATCAATATTCGCAAAAGAGAAAAATTAAAAAAAAAAGAAGAAGACATTTCAAATTAGAAACTAAAAGTATACATTGAAGATTTTCGTTCAGGCTGGGACTCGAACCCAGGGCCACTCGCTTGGAAGCCTAACACTCTAGCCATTAGTCTATGGGAGCTCTGTCGGTGGGAGTTTTAAATATAATAAAAACAAAAAATGCACCTTGGTAATTGTTTATTTAAACACTTTGAAATCTTCGTGTCGAAAAATGAAACTGACTCAGAATTTTCTTCCCTACATAAATAATCAATAATTGCAAAGGAAAGAAATTGAAAAAAAAAAGAATTTTCAAATTAGAAAAGAAATATATACATTAAAGATATTCGCTCCGGCTGGGACTCGAACCCAGGCCACTCGCTTGGAAGACCAGCGGTCTAGCCATTAGGCTATCGGAGTTCTGTTGAGCGGAGTCTTACTGCCTGACTGATACTGCCTGACTGACAGACTGACTCACTGACTGACTGATACTGACTGACTGACTCACTGACTGACCGAGATTGACTGACTAACTGCCTGACTGACTGAGACTGGACTGACTGACTGACTGACTGACTGACTGACTAACTGACTGACTGAGACTGACTGACTGACTGCTTGACTCTCTGACTGGCTATTTCACTGACTGACTGAATGACTAAATGACTGACTGACACTGACTGACTGACTGCTTGACTACCTGACTGACTGCTTGACTGACTAACTGACTGGACAGGACTGACCGACTGACTGACTGACAGACAGACTGAATAAGGATGACTGACAGACTGACTGAATAAGGCTGACTGACTGACTGACTGACAGACTGACTGAATAAGGCTGACCGACTGACTGACTACCTGACTGACTGACTGACTGAATGACTGACTGACTGACTGAACGAGACTGACTGACTGACTGACTGAGACTGAACTGGACTGACTGACTGACTGACTGACTGAGACTGACTGACTGCTTTAGTGACTAACTGACTGCACAGGACTGACCGACTGACTGACTGACTGACTGCCTGACTGACTGACTGACTGAATGACTGACTGACTGAGACTAAATGACTGACTGCTTGACTGACTGGCTGAAGGACTAACTGACTGACTGAGTGACTGACTGACTGGACTGACTGACTGAGACTGAATGACTGAGTGCTTGACTGATTGACTGTCAGACTGACTGACTGACTTCGCAAAAGGGAAAAATAAAAAAAAAAGAATTATAAAATTAGAAAATAATTTTTGCATTTAAGATTTCCTTTCCGGCCGGGACTCGAACCCAGTACCACGCGCTAGGAACCCAACGGTCTAGCCATTAGGCTATCGGAGCTCTGTCGATGGAAGTCTTAAATATAATAAAAACAAAAAATGCACCTTGGTAATTATTGATTCAAACACTTTGAAATTTACAGGTCGGATAATTAAACTGACTCAGAATTTTTCTCCCTACATAAATAATCAATATTCGCAAAAGAGAAAAATTAAAAAAAAAAGAAGAAGAAATTTCAAATTAGAAACTAAAAGTATACATTGAAGATTTTCGTTCAGGCTGGGACTCGAACCCAGGGAAACTCGCTTGGAAGCCTAACACTCTAGCCATTAGTCTATGGGAGCTCTGTCGGTGGGAGTTTTAAATATAATAAAAACAAAAAATGCACCTTGGTAATTGTTTATTTAAACACTTTGAAATCTTCGTGTCGAAAAATTAAACTGACTCAGAATTTTCTTCCCTACATAAATAATCAATAATTGCAAAGGAAAGAAATTGAAAAAAAAAAGAATTTTCAAATTAGAAAAGAAATATATACATTGAAGATATTCGCTCCGGCTGGGACTCGAACCCAGGCCACTCGCTTGGAAGACCAGCGGTCTAGCCATTAGGCTATCGGAGTTCTGTCAAGCGGAGTCTTACTGCCTGACTGATACTGCCTGACTGACAGACTGACTCACTGACTGACTGATACTGACTGACTGACTCACTGACTGACCGAGACTGACTAACTGCCTGACTGACTGAGACTGGACTGACTGACTGACTGACTGACTGACTGACTAACTGACTGACTGAGACTGACTGACTGACTGCTTGACTCTCTGACTGGCTATTTCACTGACTGACTGAATGACTAAATGACTGACTGACACTGACTGACTGACTGCTTGACTACCTGACTGACTGCTTGACTGACTAACTGACTGGACAGGACTGACCGACTGACTGACTGACAGACTGACTGAATAAGGATGACTGACAGACTGACTGAATAAGGCTGACTGACTGACTGACTGACTGAATAAGGCTGACCGACTGACTGACTGCCTGACTGACTGACTGACTGAATGACTGACTGACTGACTGACCGAGACTGACTGACTGACTGACTGAGACTGGACTGGACTGACTGACTGACTGACTGACTGAGACTGACTGACTGCTTTAGTGACTAACTGACTGCACAGGACTGACCGACAGACTGACTGACTGACTGCCTGACTGACTGACTGACTGAATGACTGACTGACTGAGACTAAATGACTGACTGCTTGACTGACTGACTGAAGGACTAACTGGCTGAAGGACTAACTGGCTGAAGGACTAACTGACTGACTGGACTGACTGACTGAGACTGAATGACTGAGTGCTTGACTGATTGACTGTCAGACTGACTGACTGACTTCGCAAAAGGGAAAAATAAAACAAAAAGAATTATAAAATTAGAAAAAAATATTTGCATTTAAGATTTCCTTTCCGGCTGGGATTTGAACCCAGGGCGACACTCATGGAAGCCCAACGCTCTCGCCAATATACTATCGGATCTCTGTTGATCGGTGTCTTAATTATACTAAAAACAAAAAATGCACCTTAGTAATTATTGATCTAAAATCTTTGAAATCTAAAGGTCGAATGATTAAACTGACTCAGAAATTTCTTCCGTACATAAATAATCCATATTTGCAAAAGAAAGAAATTGAAAAAAAAAAAGAATCTTCAAATTAGAAGAGAAATATATACATGGAAGATTTTCGTTCCGGCCGGGACTCGAACCCAGTACCACGCGCTTGGAACCCAACGGTCTAGCCATTAGGCTATCGGAGCTCTGTCGATGGAAGTCTTAAATATAATAAAAACAAAAAATGCACCTTGGTAATTATTGATTCAAACACTTTGAAATATACAGGTCGAATAATTAAACTGACTCAGAATTTTTCTCCCTACATAAATAATCAATATTCGCAAAAGAGAAAAATTAAAAAAAAAAAGAAGAAGACATTTCAAATTAGAAACTAAAAGTATACATTGAAGATTTTCGTTCAGGCTGGGACTCGAACCCAGGGCCACTCGCTTGGAAGCCTAACACTCTAGCCATTAGTCTATGGGAGCTCTGTCGGTGGGAGTTTTAAATATAATAAAAACAAAAAATGCACCTTGGTAATTGTTTATTTAAACACTTTGAAATCTTCGTGTCGAAAAATTAAACTGACTCAGAATTTTCTTCCCTACATAAATAATCAATAATTGCAAAGGAAAGAAATTGAAAAAAAAAAGAATTTTCAAATTAGAAAAGAAATATATACATTAAAGATATTCGCTCCGGCTGGGACTCGAACCCAGGCCACTCGCTTGGAAGACCAGCGGTCTAGCCATTAGGCTATCGGAGTTCTGTTGAGCGGAGTCTTACTGCCTGACTGATACTGCCTGACTGACAGACTGACTCACTGACTGACTGATACTGACTGACTGACTCACTGACTGACCGAGATTGACTGACTAACTGCCTGACTGACTGAGACTGGACTGACTGACTGACTGACTGACTGACTGACTAACTGACTGACTGAGACTGACTGACTGACTGCTTGACTCTCTGACTGGCTATTTCACTGACTGACTGAATGACTAAATGACTGACTGACACTGACTGACTGACTGCTTGACTACCTGACTGACTGCTTGACTGACTAACTGACTGGACAGGACTGACCGACTGACTGACTGACAGACAGACTGAATAAGGATGACTGACAGACTGACTGAATAAGGCTGACTGACTGACTGACTGACAGACTGACTGAATAAGGCTGACCGACTGACTGAATGCCTGACTGACTGACTGACTGAATGACTGACTGACTGACCGAGACTGACTGACTGACTGACTGAGACTGGACTGGACTGACTGACTGACTGACTGACTGAGACTGACTGACTGCTTTAGTGACTAACTGACTGCACAGGACTGACCGACTGACTGACTGACTGACTGCCTGACTGACTGACTGACTGAATGACTGACTGACTGAGACTAAATGACTGACTGCTTGACTGACTGGCTGAAGGACTAACTGACTGACTGAGTGACTGACTGACTGGACTGACTGACTGAGACTGAATGACTGAGTGCTTGACTGATTGACTGTCAGACTGACTGACTGACTTCGCAAAAGGGAAAAATAAAAAAAAAAGAATTATAAAATTAGAAAAAAATATTTGCATTTAAGATTTCCTTTCCGGCTGGGATTTGAACCCAGGGCGACACTCATGGAAGCCCAACGCTCTCGCCAATATACTATCGGATCTCTGTTGATCGGTGTCTTAATTATACTAAAAACAAAAAATGCACCTTAGTAATTATTGATCTAAAATCTTTGAAATCTAAAGGTCGAATGATTAAACTGACTCAGAATTTTCTTCCGTACATAAATAATCCATATTTGCAAAAGAAAGAAATTGAAAAAAAAAAGAATCTTCAAATTAGAAGAGAAATATATACATGGAAGATTTTCGTTCCGGCCGGGACTCGAACCCAGTACCACGCGCTTGGAACCCAACGGTCTAGCCATTAGGCTATCGGAGCTCTGTCGATGGAAGTCTTAAATATAATAAAAACAAAAAATGCACCTTGGTAATTATTGATTCAAACACTTTGAAATTTAAAGGTCGAATAATTAAACTGACTCAGAATTTTTCTCCCTACATAAATAATCAATATTCGCAAAAGAGAAAAATTAAAAAAAAAGACGAAGACATTTCAAATTAGAAACTAAAAGTATACATTGAAGATTTTCGTTCAGGATGGGACTCGAACCCAGGGCCACTCGCTTGGAAGCCTAACACTCTAGCCATTAGTCTATGGGAGCTCTGTCGGTGGGAGTTTTAAATATAATAAAAACAAAAAATGCACCTTGGTAATTGTTTATTTAAACACTTTGAAATCTTCGTGTCGAAAAATTAAACTGACTCAGAATTTTCTTCCCTACATAAATAATCAATAATTGCAAAGGAAAGAAATTGAAAAAAAAAGAATTTTCAAATTAGAAAAGAAATATATACATTAAAGATATTCGCTCCGGCTGGGACTCGAACCCAGGCCACTCGCTTGGAAGACCAGCGGTCTAGCCATTAGGCTATCGGAGTTCTGTTGAGCGGAGTCTTACTGCCTGACTGATACTGCCTGACTGACAGACTGACTCACTGACTGACTGATACTGACTGACTGACTCACTGACTGACCGAGATTGACTGACTAACTGCCTGACTGACTGAGACTGGACTGACTGACTGACTGACTGACTGACTGACTAACTGACTGACTGAGACTGACTGACTGACTGCTTGACTCTCTGACTGGCTATTTCACTGACTGACTGAATGACTAAATGACTGACTGACACTGACTGACTGACTGCTTGACTACCTGACTGACTGCTTGACTGACTAACTGACTGGACAGGACTGACCGACTGACTGACTGACAGACTGACTGAATAAGGATGACTGACAGACTGACTGAATAAGGCTGACTGACTGACTGACTGACAGACTGACTGAATAAGGCTGACCGACTGACTGACTGCCTGACTGACTGACTGACTGAATGACTGACTGACTGACTGACCGAGACTGACTGACTGACTGACTGAGACTGGACTGGACTGACTGACTGACTGACTGACTGAGACTGACTGACTGCTTTAGTGACTAACTGACTGCACAGGACTGACCGACTGACTGACTGACTGACTGACTGACTGAGTGACTGACTGACTGGACTGACTGACTGAGACTGAATGACTGAGTGCTTGACTGATTGACTGTCAGACTGACTGACTGACTTCGCAAAAGGGAAAAATAAAAAAAAAAGAATTATAAAATTAGAAAAAAATATTTGCATTTAAGATTTCCTTTCCGGCTGGGATTTGAACCCAGGGCGACACTCATGGAAGCCCAACGCTCTCGCCAATATACTATCGGATCTCTGTTGATCGGTGTCTTAATTATACTAAAAACAAAAAATGCACCTTAGTAATTATTGATCTAAAATCTTTGAAATCTAAAGGTCGAATGATTAAACTGACTCAGAATTTTCTTCCGTACATAAATAATCCATATTTGCAAAAGAAAGAAATTGAAAAAAAAAAGAATCTTCAAATTAGAAGAGAAATATATACATGGAAGATTTTCGTTCCGGCCGGGACTCGAACCCAGTACCACGCGCTTGGAACCCAACGGTCTAGCCATTAGGCTATCGGAGCTCTGTCGATGGAAGTCTTAAATATAATAAAAACAAAAAATGCACCTTGGTAATTATTGATTCAAACACTTTGAAATTTAAAGGTCGAATAATTAAACTGACTCAGAATTTTTCTCCCTACATAAATAATCAATATTCGCAAAAGAGAAAAATTAAAAAAAAAGACGAAGACATTTCAAATTAGAAACTAAAAGTATACATTGAAGATTTTCGTTCAGGCTGGGACTCGAACCCAGGGCCACTCGCTTGGAAGCCTAACACTCTAGCCATTAGTCTATGGGAGCTCTGTCGGTGGGAGTTTTAAATATAATAAAAACAAAAAATGCACCTTGGTAATTGTTTATTTAAACACTTTGAAATCTTCGTGTCGAAAAATTAAACTGACTCAGAATTTTCTTCCCTACATAAATAATCAATAATTGCAAAGGAAAGAAATTGAAAAAAAAAGAATTTTCAAATTAGAAAAGAAATATATACATTAAAGATATTCGCTCCGGCTGGGACTCGAACCCAGGCCACTCGCTTGGAAGACCAGCGGTCTAGCCATTAGGCTATCGGAGTTCTGTTGAGCGGAGTCTTACTGCCTGACTGATACTGCCTGACTGACAGACTGACTCACTGACTGACTGATACTGACTGACTGACTCACTGACTGACCGAGATTGACTGACTAACTGCCTGACTGACTGAGACTGGACTGACTGACTGACTGACTGACTGACTGACTAACTGACTGACTGAGACTGACTGACTGACTGCTTGACTCTCTGACTGGCTATTTCACTGACTGACTGAATGACTAAATGACTGACTGACACTGACTGACTGACTGCTTGACTACCTGACTGACTGCTTGACTGACTAACTGACTGGACAGGACTGACCGACTGACTGACTGACAGACTGACTGAATAAGGATGACTGACAGACTGACTGAATAAGGCTGACTGACTGACTGACTGACAGACTGACTGAATAAGGCTGACCGACTGACTGACTGCCTGACTGACTGACTGACTGAATGACTGACTGACTGACTGACCGAGACTGACTGACTGACTGACTGAGACTGGACTGGACTGACTGACTGACTGACTGACTGAGACTGACTGACTGCTTTAGTGACTAACTGACTGCACAGGACTGACCGACTGACTGACTGACTGACTGACTGACTGACTGGACTGACTGACTGAGACTGAATGACAGAGTGCTTGACTGATTGACTGTCAGACTGACTGACTGACTTCGCAAAAGGGAAAAATAAAAAAAAAAGAATTATAAAATTAGAAAAAAATATTTGCATTTAAGATTTCCTTTCCGGCTGGGATTTGAACCCAGGGCGACACTCATGGAAGCCCAACGCTCTCGCCAATATACTATCGGATCTCTGTTGATCGGTGTCTTAATTATACTAAAAACAAAAAATGCACCTTAGTAATTATTGATCTAAAATCTTTGAAATCTAAAGGTCGAATGATTAAACTGACTCAGAATTTTCTTCCGTACATAAATAATCCATATTTGCAAAAGAAAGAAATTGAAAAAAAAAGAATCTTCAAATTAGAAGAGAAATATATACATGGAAGATTTTCGTTCCGGCCGGGACTCGAACCCAGTACCACGCGCTTGGAACCCAACGGTCTAGCCATTAGGCTATCGGAGCTCTGTCGATGGAAGTCTTAAATATAATAAAAACAAAAAATGCACCTTGGTAATTATTAATTCAAACACTTTGAAATTTACAGGTCGAATAATTAAACTGACTCAGAATTTTTCTCCCTACATAAATAATCAATATTCGCAAAAGAGAAAAATTAAAAAAAAAAGAAGAAAAAATTTCAAATTAGAAACTAAAAGTATACATTGAAGATTTTCGTTCAGGCTGGGACTCGAACCCAGGGCCACTCGCTTGGAAGCCTAACACTCTAGCCATTAGTCTATGGGAGCTCTGTCGGTGGGAGTTTTAAATATAATAAAAACAAAAAATGCACCTTGGTAATTGTTTATTCAAACACTTTGAAATCTTCGTGTCGAAAAATTAAACTGACTCAGAATTTTCTTCCCTACATAAATAATCAATAATTGCAAAGGAAAGAAATTGAAAAAAAAAAGAATTTTCAAATTAGAAAAGAAATATATACATTGAAGATATTCGCTCCGGCTGGGACTCGAACCCAGGCCACTCGCTTGGAAGACCAGCGGTCTAGCCATTAGGCTATCGGAGTTCTGTCGAGCGGAGTCTTACTGCCTGACTGATACTGCCTGACTGACAGACTGACTCACTGACTGACTGATACTGACTGACTGACTCACTGACTGACCGAGACTGACTGACTAACTGCCTGACTGACTGAGACTGGACTGACTGACTGACTGACTGACTGACTGACTAACTGACTGACTGAGACTGACTGCTTGACTCTCTGACTGGCTATTTCACTGACTGACTGAATGACTAAATGACTGACTGACACTGACTGACTGACTGCTTGACTACCTGACTGACTGCTTGACTGACTAACTGACTGGACAGGACTGACCGACTGACTGACTGACAGACTGACTGAATAAGGATGACTGACAGACTGACTGAATAAGGCTGACTGACTGACTGACTGACAGACTGACTGAATAAGGCTGACCGACTGACTGACTGCCTGACTGACTGACTGACTGAATGACTGACTGACTGACTGACCGAGACTGACTGACTGACTGACTGAGACTGGACTGGACTGACTGACTGACTGACTGACTGAGACTGACTGACTGCTTTAGTGACTAACTGACTGCACAGGACTGACCGACTGACTGACTGACTGACTGCCTGACTGACTGACTGACTGAATGACTGACTGACTGAGACTAAATGACTGACTGCTTGACTGACTGGCTGAAGGACTAACTGACTGACTGAGTGACTGACTGACTGGACTGACTGACTGAGACTGAATGACTGAGTGCTTGACTGATTGACTGTCAGACTGACTGACTGACTTCGCAAAAGGGAAAAATAAAAAAAAAAAGAATTATAAAATTAGAAAAAAATATTTGCATTTAAGATTTCCTTTCCGGCTGGGATTTGAACCCAGGGCGACACTCATGGAAGCCCAACGCTCTCGCCAATATACTATCGGATCTCTGTTGATCGGTGTCTTAATTATAATAAAAACAAAAAATGCACCTTAGTAATTATTGATCTAAAATCTTTGAAATCTAAAGGTCGAATGATTAAACTGACTCAGAATTTTCTTCCGTACATAAATAATCCATATTTGCAAAGGAAAGAAATTGAAAAAAAAAAAAAGAATCTTCAAATTAGAAGAGAAATATATACATGGAAGATTTTCGTTCCGGCCGGGACTCGAATCCAGTACCACGCGCTTGGAACCCAACGGTCTAGCCATTAGGCTATCGGAGCTCTGTCGATGGAAGTCTTAAATATAATAAAAACAAAAAATGCACCTTGGTAATTATTGATTCAAACACTTTGAAATTTACAGGTCGAATAATTAAACTGACTCAGAATTTTTCTCCCTACATAAATAATCAATATTCGCAAAAGAGAAAAATTAAAAAAAAAAGAAGAAAAAATTTCAAATTAGAAACTAAAAGTATACATTGAAGATTTTCGTTCAGGCTGGGACTCGAACCCAGGGCCACTCGCTTGGAAGCCTAACACTCTAGCCATTAGTCTATGGGAGCTCTGTCGGTGGGAGTTTTAAATATAATAAAAACAAAAAATGCACCTTGGTAATTGTTTATTTAAACACTTTGAAATCTTCGTGTCGAAAAATTAAACTGACTCAGAATTTTCTTCCCTACATAAATAATCAATAATTGCAAAGGAAAGAAATTGAAAAAAAAAGAATTTTCAAATTAGAAAAGAAATATATACATTGAAGATATTCGCTCCGGCTGGGACTCGAACCCAGGCCACTCGCTTGGAAGACCAGCGGTCTAGCCATTAGGCTATCGGAGTTCTGTCGAGCGGAGTCTTACTGCCTGACTGATACTGCCTGACTGACAGACTGACTCACTGACTGACTGATACTGACTGACTGACTCACTGACTGACCGAGACTGACTGACTAACTGCCTGACTGACTGAGACTGGACTGACTGACTGACTGACTGACTGACTGACTAACTGACTGACTGAGACTGACTGCTTGACTCTCTGACTGGCTATTTCACTGACTGACTGAATGACTAAATGACTGACTGACACTGACTGACTGACTGCTTGACTACCTGACTGACTGCTTGACTGACTGACTGACTAACTGACTGAATGACTGACTGACTGATTGACCGAGACTGACTGACTGACTGACTGAGACTGGACTGGACTGACTGACTGACTGACTGACTGAGACTGACTGACTGCTTTAGTGACTAACTGACTGCACAGGACTGACCGACTGACTGACTGACTGACTGCATGACTGACTGACTGACTGAATGACTGACTGGCTGAGACTAAATGACTGACTGCTTGACTGACTGACTGAATGACTGACTGACTGAGACTAAATGACTGACTGCTTGACTGACTGACTGAGACTGAATGACTGAGTGCTTGACTGATTGACTGTCAGACTGACTGACTGACTTCGCAAAAGGGAAAAATAAAAATAAAAGAATTATAAAATTAGAAAAAAATATTTGCATTTAAGATTTCCTTTCCGGCTGGGATTTGAACCCAGGGCGACACTCATGGAAGCCCAACGCTCTCGCCAATATACTATCGGATCTCTGTTGATCGGTGTCTTAATTATAATAAAAACAAAAAATGCACCTTAGTAATTATTGATCTAAAATCTTTGAAATCTAAAGGTCGAATGATTAAACTGACTCAGAATTTTCTTCCGTACATAAATAATCCATATTTGCAAAAGAAAGAAATTGAAAAAAAAAAAAAGAATCTTCATATTAGAAGAGAAATATATACATGGAAGATTTTCGTTCCGGCCGGGACTCGAACCCAGTACCACGCGCTTGGAACCCAACGGTCTAGCCATTAGGCTATCGGAGCTCTGTCGATGGAAGTCTTAAATATAATAAAAACAAAAAATGCACCTTGGTAATTATTGATTCAAACACTTTGAAATTTACAGGTCGAATAATTAAACTGACTCAGAATTTTTCTCCCTACATAAATAATCAATATTCGCAAAAGAGAAAAATTAAAAAAAAAAGAAGAAAAAATTTCAAATTAGAAACTAAAAGTATACATTGAAGATTTTCGTTCAGGCTGGGACTCGAACCCAGGGCCACTCGCTTGGAAGCCTAACACTCTAGCCATTAGTCTATGGGAGCTCTGTCGGTGGGAGTTTTAAATATAATAAAAACAAAAAATGCACCTTGGTAATTGTTTATTTAAACACTTTGAAATCTTCGTGTCGAAAAATTAAACTGACTCAGAATTTTCTTCCCTACATAAATAATCAATAATTGCAAAGGAAAGAAATTGAAAAAAAAAAGAATTTTCAAATTAGAAAAGAAATATATACATTGAAGATATTCGCTCCGGCTGGGACTCGAACCCAGGCCACTCGCTTGGAAGACCAGCGGTCTAGCCATTAGGCTATCGGAGTTCTGTCGAGCGGAGTCTTACTGCCTGACTGATACTGCCTGACTGACAGACTGACTCACTGACTGACGGATACTGACTGACTGACTCACTGACTGACCGAGACTGACTGACTAACTGCCTGACTGACTGAGACTGGACTGACTGACTGACTGACTAACTGACTGACTGAGACTGACTGACTGACTGCTTGACTCTCTGACTGGCTATTTCACTGACTGACTGAATGACTAAATGACTGACTGACACTGACTGACTGACTGCTTGACTACCTGACTGACTGCTTGACTGACTAACTGACTGGACAGGACTGACCGACTGACTGACTGACAGACTGACTGAATAAGGATGACTGACAGACTGACTGAATAAGGCTGACCGACTGACTGAATGCCTGACTGACTGACTGACTGAATGACTGACTGACTGACTGACCGAGACTGACTGACTGACTGACTGAGACTGGACTGGACTGACTGACTGACTGACTGACTGAGACTGACTGACTGCTTTAGTGACTAACTGACTGCACAGGACTGACCGACTGACTGACTGACTGACTGCCTGACTGACTGACTGACTGAATGACTGACTGACTGAGACTAAATGACTGACTGCTTGACTGACTGGCTGAAGGACTAACTGACTGACTGAGTGACTGACTGACTGGACTGACTGACTGAGACTGAATGACTGAGTGCTTGACTGATTGACTGTCAGACTGACTGACTGACTTCGCAAAAGGGAAAAATAAAAAAAAAAGAATTATAAAATTAGAAAAAAATATTTGCATTTAAGATTTCCTTTCCGGCTGGGATTTGAACCCAGGGCGACACTCATGGAAGCCCAACGCTCTCGCCAATATACTATCGGATCTCTGTTGATCGGTGTCTTAATTATACTAAAAACAAAAAATGCACCTTAGTAATTATTGATCTAAAATCTTTGAAATCTAAAGGTCGAATGATTAAACTGACTCAGAATTTTCTTCCGTACATAAATAATCCATATTTGCAAAAGAAAGAAATTGAAAAAAAAAAGAATCTTCAAATTAGAAGAGAAATATATACATGGAAGATTTTCGTTCCGGCCGGGACTCGAACCCAGTACCACGCGCTTGGAACCCAACGGTCTAGCCATTAGGCTATCGGAGCTCTGTCGATGGAAGTCTTAAATATAATAAAAACAAAAAATGCACCTTGGTAATTATTGATTCAAACACTTTGAAATTTACAGGTCGAATAATTAAACTGACTCAGAATTTTTCTCCCTACATAAATAATCAATATTCGCAAAAGAGAAAAATTAAAAAAAAAAGAAGAAGACATTTCAAATTAGAAACTAAAAGTATACATTGAAGATTTTCGTTCAGGCTGGGACTCGAACCCAGGGCCACTCGCTTGGAAGCCTAACACTCTAGCCATTAGTCTATGGGAGCTCTGTCGGTGGGAGTTTTAAATATAATAAAAACAAAAAATGCACCTTGGTAATTGTTTATTTAAACACTTTGAAATCTTCGTGTCGAAAAATTAAACTGACTCAGAATTTTCTTCCCTACATAAATAATCAATAATTGCAAAGGAAAGAAATTGAAAAAAAAAAGAATTTTCAAATTAGAAAAGAAATATATACATTAAAGATATTCGCTCCGGCTGGGACTCGAACCCAGGCCACTCGCTTGGAAGACCAGCGGTCTAGCCATTAGGCTATCGGAGTTCTGTTGAGCGGAGTCTTACTGCCTGACTGATACTGCCTGACTGACAGACTGACTCACTGACTGACTGATACTGACTGACTGACTCACTGACTGACCGAGATTGACTGACTAACTGCCTGACTGACTGAGACTGGACTGACTGACTGACTGACTGACTGACTGACTAACTGACTGACTGAGACTGACTGACTGACTGCTTGACTCTCTGACTGGCTATTTCACTGACTGACTGAATAACTAAATGACTGACTGACACTGACTGACTGACTGCTTGACTACCTGACTGACTGCTTGACTGACTAACTGACTGGACAGGACTGACCGACTGACTGACTGAACGACTGACTGAATAAGGATGACTGACAGACTGACTGAATAAGGCTGACTGACTGACTGACTGACAGACTGACTGAATAAGGCTGACCGACTGACTGACTGCCTGACTGACTGACTGACTGAATGACTGACTGACTGACTGACCGAGACTGACTGACTGACTGACTGAGACTGGACTGGACTGACTGACTGACTGACTGACTGAGACTGACTGACTGCTTTAGTGACTAACTGACTGCACAGGACTGACCGACTGACTGACTGACTGACTAACTGACTGAGTGACTGACTGACTGGACTGACTGACTGAGACTGAATGACTGAGTGCTTGACTGATTGACTGTCAGACTGACTGACTGACTTCGCAAAAGGGAAAAATAAAAAAAAAAGAATTATAAAATTAGAAAAAAATATTTGCATTTAAGATTTCCTTTCCGGCTGGGATTTGAACCCAGGGCGACACTCATGGAAGCCCAACGCTCTCGCCAATATACTATCGGATCTCTGTTGATCGGTGTCTTAATTATACTAAAAACAAAAAATGCACCTTAGTAATTATTGATCTAAAATCTTTGAAATCTAAAGGTCGATAGATTAAACTGACTCAGAATTTTCTTCCGTACATAAATAATCCATATTTGCAAAAGAAAGAAATTGAAAAAAAAAAAGAATCTTCAAATTAGAAGAGAAATATATACATGGAAGATTTTCGTTCCGGCCGGGACTCGAACCCAGTACCACGCGCTTGGAACCCAACGGTCTAGCCATTAGGCTATCGGAGCTCTGTCGATGGAAGTCTTAAATATAATAAAAACAAAAAATGCACCTTGGTAATTATTGATTCAAACACTTTGAAATTTACAGGTCGAATAATTAAACTGACTCAGAATTTTTCTCCCTACATAAATAATCAATATTCGCAAAAGAGAAAAATTAAAAAAAAAAGAAGAAGACATTTCAAATTAGAAACTAAAAGTATACATTGAAGATTTTCGTTCAGGCTGGGACTCGAACCCAGGGCCACTCGCTTGGAAGCCTAACACTCTAGCCATTAGTCTATGGGAGCTCGGTCGGTGGGAGTTTTAAATATAATAAAAACAAAAAATGCACCTTGGTAATTGTTTATTTAAACACTTTGAAATCTTGGTGTCGAAAAATTAAACTGACTCAGAATTTTCTTCCCTACATAAATAATCAATAATTGCAAAGGAAAGAAATTGAAAAAAAAAAAGAATTTTCAAATTAGAAAAGAAATATATACATTAAAGATATTCGCTCCGGCTGGGACTCGAACCCAGGCCACTCGCTTGGAAGACCAGCGGTCTAGCCATTAGGCTATCGGAGTTCTGTGTAGCGGAGTCTTACTGCCTGACTGATACTGCCTGACTGACAGACTGACTCACTGACTGACTGATACTGACTGACTGACTCACTGACTGACCGAGATTGACTGACTAACTGCCTGACTGACTGAGACTGGACTGACTGACTGACTGACTGACTGACTGACTAACTGACTGAGACTGACTGACTGACTGCTTGACTCTCTGACTGGCTATTTCACTGACTGACTGAATGACTAAATGACTGACTGACACTGACTGACTGACTGCTTGACTACCTGACTGACTGCTTGACTGACTAACTGACTGGACAGGACTGACCGACTGACTGACTGACAGACTGACTGAATAAGGATGACTGACAGACTGACTGAATAAGGATGACTGACAGACTGACTGAATAAGGCTGACTGACTGACTGACTGACAGACTGACTGAATAAGGCTGACCGACTGACTGACTGCCTGACTGACTGACTGACTGAATGACTGACTGACTGACTGACCGAGACTGACTGACTGACTGACTGAGACTGGACTGGACTGACTGACTGACTGACTGACTGAGACTGACTGACTGCTTTAGTGACTAACTGACTGCACAGGACTGACCGACTGACTGACTGACTGACTGCCTGACTGACTGACTGACTGAATGACTGACTGACTGAGACTAAATGACTGACTGCTTGACTGACTGGCTGAAGGACTAACTGACTGACTGAGTGACTGACTGACTGGACTGACTGACTGAGACTGAATGACTGAGTGCTTGACTGATTGACTGTCAGACTGACTGACTGACTTCGCAAAAGGGAAAAATAAAAAAAAAGAATTATAAAATTAGAAAAAAATATTTGCATTTAAGATTTCCTTTCCGGCTGGGATTTGAACCCAGGGCGACACTCATGGAAGCCCAACGCTCTCGCCAATATACTATCGGATCTCTGTTGATCGGTGTCTTAATTATAATAAAAACAAAAAATGCACCTTAGTAATTATTGATCTAAAATCTTTGAAATCTAAAGGTCGAATGATTAAACTGACTCAGAATTTTCTTCCGTACATAAATAATCCATATTTGCAAAAGAAAGAAATTGAAAAAAAAAAGAATCTTCAAATTAGAAGAGAAATATATACATGGAAGATTTTCGTTCCGGCCGGGACTCGAATCCAGTACCACGCGCTTGGAACCCAACGGTCTAGCCATTAGGCTATCGGAGCTCTGTCGATGGAAGTCTTAAATATAATAAAAACAAAAAATGCACCTTGGTAATTATTGATTCAAACACTTTGAAATTTACAGGTCGAATAATTAAACTGACTCAGAATTTTTCTCCCTACATAAATAATCAATATTCGCAAAAGAGAAAAATTAAAAAAAAAAGAACAAATTTCAAATTAGAAACTAAAAGTATACATTGAAGATTTTCGTTCAGGCTGGGACTCGAACCCAGGGCCACTCGCTTGGAAGCCTAACACTCTAGCCATTAGTCTATGGGAGCTCTGTCGGTGGGAGTTTTAAATATAATAAAAACAAAAAATGCACCTTGGTAATTGTTTATTTAAACACTTTGAAATCTTCGTGTCGAAAAATTAAACTGACTCAGAATTTTCTTCCCTACATAAATAATCAATAATTGCAAAGGAAAGAAATTGAAAAAAAAAAGAATTTTCAAATTAGAAAAGAAATATATACATTGAAGATATTCGCTCCGGCTGGGACTCGAACCCAGGCCACTCGCTTGGAAGACCAGCGGTCTAGCCATTAGGCTATTGGAGTTCTGTCGAGCGGAGTCTTACTGCCTGACTGATACTGCCTGACTGACAGACTGACTCACTGACTGACTGATACTGACTGACTGACTCACTGACTGACCGAGACTGACTGACTAACTGCCTGACTGACTGAGACTGGACTGACTGACTGACTGACTGACTGACTGACTAACTGACTGACTGAGACTGACTGCTTGACTCTCTGACTGGCTATTTCACTGACTGACTGAATGACTAAATGACTGACTGACACTGACTGACTGACTGCTTGACTACCTGACTGACTGCTTGACTGACTAACTGACTGGACAGGACTGACCGACTGACTGACTGACAGACTGACTGAATAAGGATGACTGACAGACTGACTGAATAAGGCTGACTGACTGACTGACTGACAGACTGACTGAATAAGGCTGACCGACTGACTGACTGCCTGACTGACTAACTGACTGAATGACTGACTGACTGAGACTGGACTGGACTGACTGACTGACTGACTGACTGAGACTGACTGACTGCTTTAGTGACTAACTGACTGCACAGGACTGACCGACTGACTGACTGACTGACTGCATGACTGACTGACTGACTGAATGACTGACTGACTGACTGACTGAATGACTGACTGACTGAGACTAAATGACTGACTGCTTGACTGACTGACTGAATGACTGACTGACTGAGACTAAATGACTGACTGCTTGACTGACTGACTGAGACTGAATGACTGAGTGCTTGACTGATTGACTGTCAGACTGACTGACTGACTTCGCAAAAGGGAAAAATAAAAATAAAAGAATTATAAAATTAGAAAAAAATATTTGCATTTAAGATTTCCTTTCCGGCTGGGATTTGAACCCAGGGCGACACTCATGGAAGCCCAACGCTCTCGCCAATATACTATCGGATCTCTGTTGATCGGTGTCTTAATTATAATAAAAACAAAAAATGCACCTTAGTAATTATTGATCTAAAATCTTTGAAATCTAAAGGTCGAATGATTAAACTGACTCAGAATTTTCTTCCGAACATAAATAATCAATATTTGCAAAAGAAAGAAACTGAAAAAAAAAGAATCTTCAAACTAGAAGAGAAATATATACATGGAAGATTTTCGTTCCGGCCGGGACTCGAACCCAGTACCACGCGCTTGGAACCCAACGGTCTAGCCATTAGGCTATCGGAGCTCTGTCGATGGAAGTCTTAAATATAATAAAAACAAAAAATGCACCTTGGTAATTATTGATTCAAACACTTTGAAATTTACAGGTCGAATAATTAAACTGACTCAGAATTTTTCTCCCTACATAAATAATCAATATTCGCAAAAGAGAAAAATTAAAAAAAAAAGAAGAAGAAATTTCAAATTAGAAACTAAAAGTATACATTGAAGATTTTCGTTCAGGCTGGGACTCGAACCCAGGGCCACTCGCTTGGAAGCCTAACACTCTAGCCATTAGTCTATGGGAGCTCTGTCGGTGGGAGTTTTAAATATAATAAAAACAAAAAATGCACCTTGGTAATTGTTTATTTAAACACTTTGAAATCTTCGTGTCGAAAAATTAAACTGACTCAGAATTTTCTTCCCTACATAAATAATCAATAATTGCAAAGGAAAGAAATTGAAAAAAAAAAGAATTTTCAAATTAGAAAAGAAATATATACATTGAAGATATTCGCTCCGGCTGGGACTCGAACCCAGGCCACTCGCTTGGAAGACCAGCGGTCTAGCCATTAGGCTATCGGAGTTCTGTCGAGCGGAGTCTTACTGCCTGACTGATACTGCCTGACTGACAGACTGACTCACTGACTGACTGATACTGACTGACTGACTCACTGACTGACCGAGACTGACTGACTAACTGCCTGACTGACTGAGACTGGACTGACTGACTGACTGACTGACTGACTGACTAACTGACTGACTGAGACTGACTGCTTGACTCTCTGACTGGCTATTTCACTGACTGACTGAATGACTAAATGACTGACTGACACTGACTGACTGACTGCTTGACTACCTGACTGACTGCTTGACTGACTAACTGACTGGACAGGACTGACCGACTGACTGACTGACAGACTGACTGAATAAGGATGACTGACAGACTGACTGAATAAGGCTGACTGACTGACTGACTGACAGACTGACTGAATAAGGCTGACCGACTGACTGACTGCCTGACTGACTAACTGACTGAATGACTGACTGACTGAGACTGGACTGGACTGACTGACTGACTGACTGACTGAGACTGACTGACTGCTTTAGTGACTAACTGACTGCACAGGACTGACCGACTGACTGACTGACTGACTGCATGACTGACTGACTGACTGAATGACTGACTGACTGAGACTAAATGACTGACTGCTTGACTGACTGACTGAATGACTGACTGACTGAGACTAAATGACTGACTGCTTGACTGACTGACTGAGACTGAATGACTGAGTGCTTGACTGATTGACTGTCAGACTGACTGACTGACTTCGCAAAAGGGAAAAATAAAAATAAAAGAATTATAAAATTAGAAAAAAATATTTGCATTTAAGATTTCCTTTCCGGCTGGGATTTGAACCCAGGGCGACACTCATGGAAGCCCAACGCTCTCGCCAATATACTATCGGATCTCTGTTGATCGGTGTCTTAATTATAATAAAAACAAAAAATGCACCTTAGTAATTATTGATCTAAAATCTTTGAAATCTAAAGGTCGAATGATTAAACTGACTCAGAATTTTCTTCCGAACATAAATAATCAATATTTGCAAAAGAAAGAAACTGAAAAAAAAAGAATCTTCAAACTAGAAGAGAAATATATACATGGAAGATTTTCGTTCCGGCCGGGACTCGAACCCAGTACCACGCGCTTGGAACCCAACGGTCTAGCCATTAGGCTATCGGAGCTCTGTCGATGGAAGTCTTAAATATAATAAAAACAAAAAATGCACCTTGGTAATAATTGATTCAAACACTTTGAAATTTACAGGTCGAATAATTAAACTGACTCAGAATTTTTCTCCCTACATAAATAATCAATATTCGCAAAAGAGAAAAATTAAAAAAAAAAGAAGAAGAAATTTCAAATTAGAAACTAAAAGTATACATTGAAGATTTTCGTTCAGGCTGGGACTCGAACCCAGGGCCACTCGCTTGGAAGCCTAACACTCTAGCCATTAGTCTATGGGAGCTCTGTCGGTGGGAGTTTTAAATATAATAAAAACAAAAAATGCACCTTGGTAATTGTTTATTTAAACACTTTGAAATCTTCGTGTCGAAAAATTAAACTGACTCAGAATTTTCTTCCCTACATAAATAATCAATAATTGCAAAGGAAAGTAATTGAAAAAAAAAGAATTTTCAAATTAGAAAAGAAATATATACATTGAAGATATTCGCTCCGGCTGGGACTCGAACCCAGGCCACTCGCTTGGAAGACCAGCGGTCTAGCCATTAGGCTATCGGAGTTCTGTCGAGCGGAGTCTTACTGCCTGACTGATACTGCCTGACTGACAGACTGACTCACTGACTGACTGATACTGACTGACTGACTCACTGACTGACCGAGACTGACTGACTAACTGCCTGACTGACTGAGACTGGACTGACTGACTGACTGACTGACTGACTGACTAACTGACTGACTGAGACTGACTGACTGACTGCTTGACTCTCTGACTGGCTATTTCACTGACTGACTGAATGACTAAATGACTGACTGACACTGACTGACTGACTGCTTGACTACCTGACTGACTGCTTGACTACCTGACTGACTGGACAGGACTGACCGACTGACTGACTGACAGACTGACTGAATAAGGATGACTGACAGACTGACTGAATAAGGCTGACTGACTGACTGACTGACTGACTGAATAAGGCTGACCGACTGACTGACTGCCTGACTGACTGACTGACTGAATGACTGACTGACTGACTGACCGAGACTGACTGACTGACTGAGACTGGACTGGACTGACTGACTGACTGACTGACTGAGACTGACTGACTGCTTTAGTGACTAACTGACTGCACAGGACTGACCGAGTGACTGACTGACTGACTGACTGACTGAATGACTGACTGACTGAGACTAAATGACTGACTGCTTGACTGACTGGCTGAAGGACTAACTGACTGACTGAGTGACTGACTGACTGGACTGACTGACTGAGACTGAATGACTGAGTGCTTGACTGATTGACTGTCAGACTGACTGACTGACTTCACAAAAGGGAAAAATAAAAAAAAAAGAATTATAAAATTAGAAAAAAAATATTTGCATTTAAGATTTCCTTTCCGGCTGGGATTTGAACCCAGGGCGACACTCATGGAAGCCCAACGCTCTCGCCAATATACTATCGGATCTCTGTTGATCGGTGTCTTAATTATAATAAAAACAAAAAATGCACCTTAGTAATTATTGATTTAAAATCTTTGAAATCTAAAGGTCGAATGATTAAACTGACTCAGAATTTTCTTCCGTACATAAATAATCCATATTTGCAAAAGAAAGAAATTGAAAAAAAAAAGAATCTTCAAATTAGAAGAGAAATATATACATGGAAGATTTTCGTTCCGGCCGGGACTCGAACCCAGTACCACGCGCTTGGAACCCAACGGTCTAGCCATTAGGCTATCGGAGCTCTGTCGATGGAAGTCTTAAATATAATAAAAACAAAAAATGCACCTTGGTAATTATTGATTCAAACACTTTGAAATTTACAGGTCGAATAATTAAACTGACTCAGAATTTTTCTCCCTACATAAATAATCAATATTCGCAAAAGAGAAAAATTAAAAAATAAAGAAGAAGAAATTTCAAATTAGAAACTAAAAGTATACATTGAAGATTTTCGTTCAGGCTGGGACTCGAACCCAGGGCCACTCGCTTGGAAGCCTAACACTCTAGCCATTAGTCTATGGGAGCTCTGTCGGTGGGAGTTTTAAATATAATAAAAACAAAAAATGCACCTTGGTAATTGTTTATTTAAACACTTTGAAATCTTCGTGTCGAAAAATTAAACTGACTCAGAATTTTCTTCCCTACATAAATAATCAATAATTGCAAAGGAAAGAAATTGAAAAAAAAAAGAATTTTCAAATTAGAAAAGAAATATATACATTGAAGATATTCGCTCCGGCTGGGACTCGAACCCAGGCCACTCGCTTGGAAGACCAGCGGTCTAGCCATTAGGCTATCGGAGTTCTGTCGAGCGGAGTCTTACTGCCTGAGTGATACTGCCTGACTGACAGACTGACTCACTGACTGACTGATACTGACTGACTGACTTACTGACTGACCGAGACTGACTGACTAACTGCCTGACTGACTGAGACTGGACTGACTGACTGACTGACTGACTGACTGACTAACTGACTGACTGAGTCTGACTGACTGACTGCTTGACTCTCTGACTGGCTATTTCACTGACTGACTGAATGACTAAATGACTGAGTGACACTGACTGACTGACTGCTTGACTACCTGACTGACTGCTTGACTGACTAACTGACTGGACAGGACTGACCGACTGACTGACTGACAGACGGACTGAATAAGGATGACTGACAGACTGACTGAATAAGGCTGACTGACTGACTGACTGACAGACTGACTGAATAAGGCTGACCGACTGACTGACTGCCTGACTGACTGACTGACTGAATGACTGACTGACTGACTGACCGAGACTGACTGACTGACTGACTGAGACTGGACTGGACTGACTGACTGACTGACTGACTGAGACTGACTGACTGCTTTAGTGACTAACTGACTGCACAGGACTGACCGACTGACTGACTGACTGACTGAATGACTGACTGACTGAGACTAAATGACTGACTGCTTGACTGACTGGCTGAAGGACTAACTGACTGACTGAGTGACTGACTGACTGGACTGACTGACTGAGACTGAATGACTGAGTGCTTGACTGATTGACTGTCAGACTGACTGACTGACTTCGCAAAAGAGAAAAATAAAAAAGAAAGAATTATAAAATTAGAAAAAAATATTTGCATTTAAGATTTCCTTTCCGGCTGGGATTTGAACCCAGGGCGACACTCATGGAAGCCCAACGCTCTCGCCAATATACTATCGGATCTCTGTTGATCGGTGTCTTAAATATAATAAAAACAAAAAATGCACCTTAGTAATTATTGATCAAAAATCTTTGAAATCTAAAGGTCGAATGATTAAACTGACTCAGAATTTTCTTCCGTACATAAATAATCCATATTTGCAAAAGAAAGAAATTGAAAAAAAAAAGAATCTTCAAATTAGAAGAGAAATATTTACAATACATGGAAGATTTTCGTTCCGGCCGGGACTCGAACCCAGTACCACGCGCTTGGAACCCAACGGTCTAGCCATTAGGCTACCGGAGCTCTGTCGATGGAAGTCTTAAATATAATAAAAACAAAAAATGCACCTTGGTAATTATTGATTCAAACACTTTGAAATTTACAGGTCGAATAATTAAACTGACTCAGAATTTTTCTCCCTACATAAATAATCAATATTCGCAAAAGAGAAAAATTAAAAAAAAAAGAAGAAGAAATTTCAAATTGGAAACTAAAAGTATACATTGAAGATTTTCGTTCAGGCTGGGACTCGAACCCAGGGACACTCGCTTGGAAGCCTAACACTCTAGCCATTAGTCTATGGGAGCTCTGTCGGTGGGAGTTTTAAATATAATAAAAACAAAAAATGCACCTTGGTAATTGTTTATTTAAACACTTTGAAATCTTCGTGTCGAAAAATTAAACTGACTCAGAATTTTCTTCCCTACATAAATAATCAATAATTGCAAAGGAAAGAAATTTAAAAAAAAAAATTTCAAATTAGAAAAGAAATATATACATTGAAGATATTCGCTCCGGCTGGGACTCGAACCCAGGCCACTCGCTTGGAAGACCAGCGGTCTAGCCATTAGGCTATCGGAGTTCTGTCGAGCGGAGTCTTACTGCCTGACTGATAATGCCTGACTGACAGACTGACTCACTGACTGACTGATACTGACTGACTGACTCACTGACTGACCGAGACTGACTGACTAACTGCCTGACTGACTGAGACTGGACTGACTGACTGACTGACTGACTGACTGACTAACTGACTGACTGAGACTGACTGACTGACTGCTTGACTCTCTGACTGGCTATTTCACTGACTGACTGAATGACTAAATGACTGACTGACACTGACTGACTGACTGCTTGACTACCTGACTGACTGCTTGACTGACTAACTGACTGGACAGGACTGACCGACTGACTGACTGACAGACTGAGTGAATAAGGATGACTGACAGACTGACTGAATAAGGCTGACTGACTGACTGACTGACAGACTGACGGAATAAGGCTGACCGACTGACTGACTGCCAGTCTGACTGACTGACTGAATGACTGACTGACTGACTGACTGACCGAGACTGACTGACTGACTGAATGAGACTGGACTGGACTGACTGACTGACTGACTGACTGAGACTGACTGACTGCTTTAGTGACTAACTGACTGCACAGGACTGACCGACTGACTGACTGACTGACTGCCTGACTGACTGACTGACTGAATGACTGACTGACTGATACTAAATGACTGACTGCTTGACTGACTGGCTGAAGGACTAACTGACTGACTGAGTGACTGACTGACTGGACTGACTGACTGAGACTGAATGACTGAGTGCTTGACTGATTGACTGTCAGACTGACTGACTGACTTCGCAAAAGGGAAAAATAAAAAAAAAAAGAATTATAAAATTAGAAAAAAATATTTGCATTTAAGATTTCCTTTCCGGCCGGGACTCGATCCCAGTACCACGCGCTAGGAACCCAACGGTCTAGCCATTAGGCTATCGGAGCTCTGTCGATGGAAGTCTTAAATATAATAAAAACAAAAAATGCACCTTGGTAATTATTGATTCAAACACTTTGAAATTTACAGGTCGAGTAATTAAACTGACTCAGAATTTTTCTCCCTACATAAATAATCAATATTCGCAAAAGAGAAAAATTAAAAAAAAAAGAAGAAGAAATTTCAAATTAGAAACTAAAAGTATACATTGAAGATTTTCGTTCAGGCTGGGACTCGAACCCAGGGCCACTCGCTTGGCAGCCTAACACTCTAGCCATTAGTCTATGGGAGCTCTGTCGGTGGGAGTTTTAAATATAATAAAAACAAAAAATGCACCTTGGTAATTGTTTATTTAAACACTTTGAAATCTTTGTGTCGAAAAATTAAACTGACTCAGAATTTTCTTCCCTACATAAATAATTAATAATTGCAAAGGAAAGAAATTGAAAAAAAAAAAGAATTTTCAAATTAGAAAAGAAATATATACATTGAAGATATTCGCTCCGGCTGGGACTCGAACCCAGGCCACTCGCTTGGAAGACCAGCGGTCTAGCCATTAGGCTATCGGAGTTCTGTCGAGCGATGTCTTACTGCCTGAGTGATACTGCCTGACTGACAGACTGACTCACTGACTGACTGATACTGACTGACTGACTCACTGACTGACCGAGACTGACTGACTAACTGCCTGACTGACTGAGACTGGACTGACTGACTGACTGACTGACTGACTGACTAACTGACTGACTGAGACTGACTGACTGACTGCTTGACTCTCTGACTGGCTATTTCACTGACTGACTGAATGACTAAATGACTGACTGAATGACTAAATGACTGACTGCTTGACTACCTGACTGACTGCTTGACTGACTAACTGACTGGACAGGACTGACCGACTGACTGACTGACAGACTGACTGAATAAGGCTGACTGACTGACTGACTGACAGACTGACTGAATAAGGCTGACCGACTGACTGACTGCCTGACTGACTGACTGACTGAATGACTGACTGACTGACTGACCGAGACTGACTGACTGACTGACTGAGACTGGACTGGACTGACTGACTGACTGACTGAGACTGACTGACTGCTTTAGTGACTAACTGACTGCACAGGACTGACCGACTGACTGACTGACTGACTGCCTGACTGACTGAATGACTGACTGACTGAGACTAAATGACTGACTGCTTGACTGACTGGCTGAAGGACTAACTGACTGACTGAGTGACTGACTGACTGGACTGACTGACTGAGATTGAATGACTGAGTGCTTGACTGATTGACTGTCAGACTGACTGACTGACTTCGCAAAAGGGAAAAATAAAAAAAAAGAATTATAAAATTAGAAAAAAATATTTGCATTTAAGATTTCCTTTCCGGCTGGGATTTGAACCCAGGGCGACACTCATGGAAGCCCAACGCTCTCGCCAATATACTATCGGATCTCTGTTGATCGGTGTCTTAATTATAATAAAAACAAAAAATGCACCTTACTAATTATTGATCTAAAATCTTTGAAATCTAAAGGTCGAATGATTAAACTGACTCAGAATTTTCTTCCGTACATAAATAATCCATATTTGCAAAAGAAAGAAATTGAAAAAAAAAAGAATCTTCAAATTAGAAGAGAAATATATACAATACATGGAAGATTTTCGTTCCGGCCGGGACTCGAACCCAGTACCACGCGCTTGGAACCCAACGGTCTAGCAATTAGGCTATCGGAGCTCTGTCGATGGAAGTCTTAAATATAATAAAAACAAAAAATGCACCTTGGTAATTATTGATTCAAACACTTTGAAATTTACAGGTCGAATAATTAAACTGACTCAGAATTTTTCTCCCTACATAAAAAATCAATATTCGCAAAAGAGAAAAATTAAAAAAAAAGAAGAAGAAATTTCAAATTAGAAACTAAAAGTATACATTGAAGATTTTCGTTCAGGCTGGGACTCGAACCCAGGGCCACTCGCTTGGAAGCCTAACACTCTAGCCATTAGTCTATGGGAGCTCTGTCGGTGGGAGTTTTAAATATAATAAAAACAAAAAATGCACCTTGGTAATTGTTTATTTAAACACTTTGAAATCTTCGTGTCGAAAAATTAAACTGACTCAGAATTTTCTTCCCTACATAAATAATCAATAATTGCAAAGGAAAGAAATTGAAAAAAAAAAAGAATTTTCAAATTAGAAAAGAAATATATACATTGAAGATATTCGCTCCGGCTGGGACTCGAACCCAGGCCACTTGCTTGGAAGACCAGCGGTCTAGCCATTAGGCTATCGGAGTTCTGTCGAGCGGAGTCTTACTGCCTGACTGATAATGCCTGACTGACAGACTGACTCACTGACTGACTGATACTGACTGACTGACTCACTGACTGACCGAGACTGACTGACTAACTGCCTGACTGACTGAGACTGGACTGACTGACTGACTGACTGACTGACTGACTAACTGACTGACTGAGACTGACTGACTGACTGCTTGACTCTCTGACTGGCTATTTCACTGACTGACTGAATGACTAAATGACTGACTGACACTGACTGACTGACTGCTTGACTACCTGACTGACTGCTTGACTGACTAACTGACTGGACAGGACTGACCGACTGACTGACTGACAGACTGACTGAATAAGGATGACTGACAGACTGACTGAATAAGGCTGACTGACTGACTGACTGACAGACTGACTGAATAAGGCTGACCGACTGACTGACTGCTTGACTGACTGACTGACTGAATGACTGACTGACTGACTGACTGACCGAGACTGACTGACTGACTGAATGAGACTGGACTGGACTGACTGACTGACTGACTGACTGAGACTGACTGACTGCTTTAGTGACTAACTGACTGCACAGGACTGACCGACTGACTGACTGACTGACTGCCTGACTGACTGACTGACTGAATGACTGACTGACTGAGACTAAATGACTGACTGCTTGACTGACTGGCTGAAGGACTAACTGACTGACTGAGTGACTGACTGACTGGACTGACTGACTGAGACTGAATGACTGAGTGCTTGACTGATTGACTGTCAGACTGACTGACTGACTTCGCAAAAGGGAAAAATAAAAAAAAAAGAATTATAAAATTAGAAAAAAATATTTGCATTTAAGATTTCCTTTGCGGCCGGGACTCGAACCCAGTACCACGCGCTAGGAACCCAACGGTCTAGCCATTAGTCTATGGGAGCTCTGTCGGTGGGAGTTTTAAATATAATAAAAACAAAAAATGCACCTTGGTAATTGTTTATTTAAACACTTTGAAATCTTCGTGTCGAAAAATTAAACTGACTCAGAATTTTCTTCCCTACATAAATAATCAATAATTGCAAAGGAAAGAAATTGAAAAAAAAAAGAATTTTCAAATTAGAAAAGAAATATATACATTGAAGATATTCGCTCCGGCTGGGACTCGAACCCAGGCCACTCGCTTGGAAGACCAGCGGTCTAGCCATTAGGCTATCGGAGTTCTGTCGAGCGGAGTCTTACTGCCTGACTGATAATGCCTGACTGACAGACTGACTCACTGACTGACTGATACTGACTGATTGACTCACTGACTGACCGAGACTGACTGACTAACTGCCTGACTGACTGAGACTGGACTGACTGACTGACTGACTGACTGACTGACTAACTGACTGACTGAGACTGACTGACTGACTGCTTGACTCTCTGACTGGCTATTTCACTGACTGACTGAATGACTAAATGACTGACTGACACTGACTGACTGACTGCTTGACTACCTGACTGACTGATTGACTGACTAACTGACTGGACAGGACTGACCGACTGACTGACTGACAGACTGACTGAATAAGGATGACTGACAGACTGACTGAATAAGGCTGACTGACTGACTGACTGACAGACTGACTGAATAAGGCTGACCGACTGACTGACTGCCTGACTGACTGACTGACTGAATGACTGACTGACGGACTGACTGACCGAGACTGACTGACTGACTGAATGAGACTGGACTGGACTGACTGACTGACTGACTGACTGAGACTGACTGACTGCTTTAGTGACTAACTGACTGCACAGGACTGACCGACTGACTGACTGACTGACTGCCTGACTGACTGACTGACTGAATGACTGACTGACTGAGACTAAATGACTGACTGCTTGACTGACTGGCTGAAGGACTAACTGACTGACTGAGTGACTGACTGACTGGACTGACTGACTGAGACTGAATGACTGAGTGCTTGACTGATTGACTGTCAGACTGACTGACTGACTTCGCAAAAGGGAAAAATAAAAAAAAAAGAATTATAAAATTAGAAAAAAATATTTGCATTTAAGATTTCCTTTCCGGCCGGGACTCGAACCCAGTACCACGCGCTAGGAACCCAACGGTCTAGCCATTAGGCTATCGGAGCTCTGTCGATGGAAGTCTTAAATATAATAAAAACAAAAAATGCACCTTGGTAATTATTGATTCAAACACTTTGAAATTTACAGGTCGAATAATTAAACTGACTCAGAATTTTTCTCCCTACATAAATAATCAATATTCGCAAAAGAGAAAAATTAAAAAAAAAAGAAGAAGAAATTTCAAATTAGAAACTAAAAGTATACATTGAAGATTTTCGTTCAGGCTGGGACTCGAACCCAGGGCCACTCGCTTGGAAGCCTAACACTCTAGCCAATAGTCTATGGGAGCTCTGTCGGTGGGAGTTTTAAATATAATAAAAACAAAAAATGCACCTTGGTAATTGTTTATTTAAACACTTTGAAATCTTCGTGTCGAAAAATTAAACTGACTCAGAATTTTCTTCCCTACATAAATAATCAATACTTGCAAAGGAAAGAAATTGAAAAAAAAAAGAATTTTCAAATTAGAAAAGAAATATATACATTGAAGATATTCGCTCCGGCTGGGACTCGAACCCAGGCCACTCGCTTGGAAGACCAGCGGTCTAGCCATTAGGCTATCGGAGTTCTGTCGAGCGGAGTCTTACTGCCTGAGTGATACTGCCTGACTGACAGACTGACTCACTGACTGACTGATACTGACTGACTGACTCACTGACTGACCGAGACTGACTGACTAACTGCCTGACTGACTGAGACTGGACTGACTGACTGACTGACTGACTGACTGACTAACTGACTGACTGAGACTGACTGACTGACTGCTTGACTCCCTGACTGGCTATTTCACTGACTGACTGAATGACTAAATGACTGACTGACACTGACTGACTGACTGCTTGACTACCTGACTGACTGCTTGACTGACTAACTGACTGGACAGGACTGACCGACTGACTGACTGACAGACTGACTGAATAAGGCTGACTGACTGACTGACTGACAGACTGACTGAATAAGGCTGACCGACTGACTGACTGCCTGACTGACTGACTGAGACTGGACTGGACTGACTGACTGACTGAGACTGACTGACTGCTTTAGTGACTAACTGACTGCACAGGACTGACCGACTGACTGACTGACTGACTGCCAGACTGACTGACTGACTGAATGACTGACTGACTGAGACTAAATGACTGACTGCTTGACTGACTGGCTGAAGGACTAACTGACTGACTGAGTGACTGACTGACTGGACTGACTGACTGAGACTGAATGACTGAGTGCTTGACTGATTGACTGTCAGACTGACTGACTGACTTCGCAAAAGGGAAAAATAAAAAAAAAAGAATTATAAAATTAGAAAAAAATATTTGCATTTTAAGATTTCCTTTCCGGCCGGGACTCGAACCCAGTACCACGCGCTAGGAACCCAACGGTCTAGCCATTAGGCTATCGGAGCTCTGTCGATGGAAGTCTTAAATATAATAAAAACAAAAAATGCACCTTGGTAATTATTGATTCAAACACTTTGAAATTTACAGGTCGAATAATTAAACTGACTCAGAATTTTTCTCCCTACATAAATAATCAATATTCGCAAAAGAGAAAAATTAAAAAAAAAAGAAGAAGAAATTTCAAATTAGAAACTAAAAGTATACATTGAAGATTTTCGTTCAGGCTGGGACTCGAACCCAGGGCCACTCGCTTGGAAGCCTAACACTCTAGCCATTAGTCTATGGGAGCTCTGTCGGTGGGAGTTTTAAATATAATAAAAACAAAAAATGCACCTTGGTAATTGTTTATTTAAACACTTTGAAATCTTCGTGTCGAAAAATTAAACTGACTCAGAATTTTCTTCCCTACATAAATAATCAATAATTGCAAAGGAAAGAAATTGAAAAAAAAAAAGAATTTTCAAATTAGAAAAGAAATATATACATTGAAGATATTCGCTCCGGCTGGGACTCGAACCCAGGCCACTCGCTTGGAAGACCAGCGGTCTAGCCATTAGGCTATCGGAGTTCTGTCGAGCGGAGTCTTACTGCCTGAGTGATACTGCCTGACTGACAGACTGACTCACTGACTGACTGATACTGACTGACTGACTCACTGACTTACCGAGACTGACTGACTAACTGCCTGACTGACTGAGACTGGACTGACTGACTGACTGACTGACTGACTAACTGACTGACTGAGACTGACTGACTGACTGCTTGACTCTCTGACTGGCTATTTCACTGACTGACTAAATGACTAAATGACTGACTGACACTGACTGACAGACTGCTTGACTACCTGACTGACTGCTTGACTGACTAACTGACTGGACAGGACTGACCGACTGACTGACTGACAGACTGACTGAATAAGGCTGACCGACTGACTGACTGCCTGACTGACTGACTGACTGAATGACTGACTGACTGACTGACCGAGACTGATTGACTGACTGACTGAGACTGGACTGGACTGACTGACTGACTGAGACTGACTGACTGCTTTAGTGACTAACTGACTGCACAGGACTGACCAACTGACTGACTGACTGACTGCCTGACTGACTGAATGACTGACTGACTGAGACTAAATGACTGACTGAATGACTGACTGGCTGAAGGACTAACTGACTGACTGAGTGACTGACTGACTGGACTGACTGACTGAGACTGAATGACTGAGTGCTTGACTGATTGACTGTCAGACTGACTGACTGACTTCGCAAAAGGGAAAAATAAAAAAAAAGAATTATAAAATTAGAAAAAAATATTTGCATTTAAGATTTCCTTTCCGGCTGGGATTTGAACCCAGGGCGACACTCATGGAAGCCCATCGCTCTCGCCAATATACTATCGGATTTCTGTTGATCGGTGTCTTAATTATAATAAAAATATAAAATGCACCTTAGTAATTATTGATCTAAAATCTTTGAAATCTAAAGGTCGAATGATTAAACTGACTCAGAATTTTCTTCCGTACATAAATAATCCATATTTGCAAAAGAAAGAAATTGAAAAAAAAAGAATCTTCAAATTAGAAGAGAAATATATACATGGAAGATTTTCGTTCCGGCCGGAACTCGAACCCAGTACCACGCGCTTGGAACCTAACGGTCTAGCCATTAGGCTATCGGAATTCTGTCGAGCGGAGTCTTACTGCCTGACTGATACTGCCTGACTGACAGACTGACTCACTGACTGACTGATACTGACTGACTGACTCACTGACTGACCGAGACTGACTGACTAACTGCCTGACTGACTGAGACTGGACTGACTGACTGACTGACTGACTGACTGACTAACTGACTGACTGAGACTGACTGACTGACTGCTTGACTCTCTGACTGGCTATTTCACTGACTGACTGAATGACTAAATGACTGACTGACACTGACTGACTGACTGCTTGACTACCTGACTGACTGCTTGACTGACTAACTGACTGGACAGGACTGACCGACTGACTGACTGACAGACTGACTGAATAAGGATGACTGACAGACTGACTGAATAAGGCTGACTGACTGACAGACTGACTGAATAAGGCTGACCGACTGACTGACTGCCTCACTGACTGACTGACTGAATGACTGACTGACTGACTGACCGAGACTGACTGACTGACTGACTGAGACTGGACTGGACTGACTGACTGACTGACTGACTGAGACTGACTGACTGCTTTAGTGACTAACTGACTGCACAGGACTGACCGACTGACTGACTGACTGACTGCCTGACTGACTGACTGACTGAATGACTGACTGACTGAGACTAAATGACTGACTGCTTGACTGAGCTGAAGGACTAACTGACTGACTGAGTGACTGACTGACTGGACTGACTGACTGAGACTGAATGACTGAGTGCTTGACTGATTGACTGTCAGACTGACTGACTGAATTCGCAAAAGGGAAAAATAAAAAAAAAAAGAATTATAAAATTAGAAAAAAATGTTTGCATTTAAGATTTCCTTTCCGTCCGGGACTCGAACCCAGTACCACGCGCTAGGAATCCAACGGTCTAGCCATTAGGCTATCGGAGCTCTGTCGATGGAAGTCTTAAATATAATAAAAACAAAAAATGCACCTTGGTAATTATTGATTCAAACACTTTGAAATTTACAGGTCGAATAATTAAACTGACTCAGAATTTTTCTCCCTACATAAATAATCAACATTCGCAAAAGAGAAAAATTAAAAAAAAAAGAAGAAGAAATTTCAAATTAGAAACTAAAAGTATACATTGAAGATTTTCGTTCAGGCTGGGACTCGAACCCAGGGCCACTCGCTTGGAAGCCTAACACTCTAGCCATTAGTCGACGGGAGCTCTGTCGGTGGGAGTTTTAAATATAATAAAAACAAAAATGCACCTTGGTAATTGTTTATTTAAACACTTTGAAATCTTTGTGTCGAAAAATTAAACTGACTCAGAATTTTCTTCCCTACATAAATAATCAATAATTGCAAAGGAAAGAAATTGAAAAAAAAAGAATTTTCAAATTAGAAAAGAAATATATACATTGAAGATATTCGCTCCGGCTGGGACACGAACCCAGGCCACTCGCTTGGAAGACCAGCGGTCTAGCCATTAGGCTATCGGAGTTCTGTCGAGCGGAGTTTTACTGCCTGACTGATACTGCCTGACTGACAGACTGACTCACTGACTGACTGATACTGACTGACTGACTCACTGACTGACCGAGACTGACTGACTGAGACTGGACTGACTGACTGACTGACTGACTGACTGACTAACTGACTGACTGAGACTGACTGACTGACTGCTTGACTCTCTGACTGGCTATTTCACTGACTGACTGAATGACTAAATGACTGACTGACACTGACTGACTGACTGCTTGACTACCTGACTGACTGCTTGACTGACTAACTGACTGGACAGGACTGACCGACTGACTGACTGACAGACTGACTGAATAAGGATGACTGACAGACTGACTGAATAAGGCTGACTGACTGACTGACTGACAGACTGACTGAATAAGGCTGACCGACTGACTGACTGCCTTACTGACTGACTGACTGACTGAATGACTGACTGACTGACTGACCGAGACTGACTGACTGACTGACTGAGACTGGACTGGACTGACTGACTGACTGAGACTGACTGACTGCTTTAGTGACTAACTGACTGCACAGGACTGACCGACTGACTGACTGACTGACTGCCTGACTGACTGACTGACTGAGACTAAATGACTGACTGCTTGACTGACTGGCTGAAGGACTAACTGACTGACTGAGTGACTGACTGACTGGACTGACTGACTGAGACTGAATGACTGAGTGCTTGACTGATTGACTGTCAGACTGACTGACTGACTTCGCAAAAGGGAAAAATAAAAAAAAAAGAATTATAAAATTAGAAAAAAATATTTGCATTTAAGATTTCCTTTCCGGCCGGGACTCGAACCCAGTACCACGCGCTAGGAACCCAACGGTCTAGCCATTAGGCTATCGGAGCTCTGTCGATGGAAGTCTTAAATATAATAAAAACAAAAAATGCACCTTGGTAATTATTGATTCAAACACTTTGAAATTTACAGGTCGAATAATTAAACTGACTCAGAATTTTTCTCCCTACATAAATAATCAATATTCGCAAAAGAGAAAAATTAAAAAAAAAGAAGAAGAAATTTCAAATTAGAAACTAAAAGTATACATTGAAGATTTTCGTTCAGGCTGGGACTCGAACCCAGGGCCACTCGCTTGGAAGCCTAACACTCTAGCCATTAGTCTATGGGAGCTCTGTCGGTGGGAGTTTTAAATATAATAAAAACAAAAAATGCACCTTGGTAATTGTTTATTTAAACACTTTGAAATCTTCGTGTCGAAAAATTAAACTGACTCAGAATTTTCTTCCCTACATAAATAATCAATAATTGCAAAGGAAAGAAATTGAAAAAAAAAAGAATTTTCAAATTAGAAAAGAAATATATACATTGAAGATATTCGCTCCGGCTGGGACTCGAACCCAGGCCACTCGCTTGGAAGACCAGCGGTCTAGCCATTAGGCTATCGGAGTTCTGTCGAGCGGAGTCTTACTGCCTGAGTGATACTGCCTGACTGACAGACTGACTCACTGACTGACTGATACTGACTGACTGACTCACTGACTGACCGAGACTGACTGACTAACTGCCTGACTGACTGAGACTGGACTGACTGACTGACTGACTGACTGACTAACTGACTGACTGAGACTGACTGACTGACTGCTTGACTCTCTGACTGGCTATTTCACTGACTGACTAAATGACTAAATGACTGACTGACACTGACTGACAGACTGCTTGACTACCTGACTGACTGCTTGACTGACTAACTGACTGGACAGGACTGACCGACTGACTGACTGACAGACTGACTGAATAAGGCTGACCGACTGACTGACTGCCTGACTGACTGACTGACTGAATGACTGACTGACTGACTGACCGAGACTGATTGACTGACTGACTGAGACTGGACTGGACTGACTGACTGACTGAGACTGACTGACTGCTTTAGTGACTGACTGACTGCACAGGACTGACCAACTGACTGACTGACTGACTGCCTGACTGACTGACTGACTGAATGACTGACTGACTGAGACTAAATGACTGACTGAATGACTGACTGGCTGAAGGACTAACTGACTGACTGAGTGACTGACTGACTGGACTGACTGACTGAGACTGAATGACTGAGTGCTTGACTGATTGACTGTCAGACTGACTGACTGACTTCGCAAAAGGGAAAAATAAAAAAAAGAATTATAAAATTAGAAAAAAATATTTGCATTTAAGATTTCCTTTCCGGCTGGGATTTGAACCCAGGGCGACACTCATGGAAGCCCATCGCTCTCGCCAATATACTATCGGATTTCTGTTGATTGGTGTCTTAATTATAATAAAAATATAAAATGAACCTTAGTAATTATTGATCTAAAATCTTTGAAATCTAAAGGTCGAATGATTAAACTGACTCAGAATTTTCTTCCGTACATAAATAATCCATATTTGCAAAAGAAAGAAATTGAAAAAAAAAGAATCTTCAAATTAGAAGATAAATATATACATGGAAGATTTTCGTTCCGGCCGGGACTCGAACCCAGTACCACGCGCTTGGAACCTAACGGTCTAGCCATTAGGCTATCGGAATTCTGTCGAGCGGAGTCTTACTGCCTGACTGATACTGCCTGACTGACAGACTGACTCACTGACTGACTGATACTGACTGACTGACTCACTGACTGACCGAGACTGACTGACTAACTGCCTGACTGACTGAGACTGGACTGACTGACTGACTGACTGACTGACTAACTGACTGACTGAGACTGACTGACTGACTGCTTGACTCTCTGACTGGCTATTTCACTGACTGACTGAATGACTAAATGACTGACTGACTGCTTGACTACCTGACTGACTGCTTGACTGACTAACTGACTGGACAGGACTGACCGACTGACAGACTGACTGAATAAGGATGACTGACAGACTGACTGAATAAGGCTGACTGACTGACAGACTGACTGAATAAGGCTGACCGACTGACTGACTGCCTCACTGACTGACTGACTGAATGACTGACTGACTGACTGACCGAGACTGACTGACTGACTGACTGAGACTGGACTGGACTGACTGACTGACTGACTGACTGAGACTGACTGACTGCTTTAGTGACTAACTGACTGCACAGGACTGACCGACTGACTGACTGACTGACTGCCTGACTGACTGACTGACTGAATGACTGACTGACTGAGACTAAATGACTGACTGCTTGACTGACTGGCTGAAGGACTAACTGACTGACTGAGTGACTGACTGACTGGACTGACTGACTGAGACTGAATGACTGAGTGCTTGACTGATTGACTGTCAGACTGACTGACTGAATTCGCAAAAGGGAAAAATAAAAAAAAAAGAATTATAAAATTAGAAAAAAATGTTTGCATTTAAGATTTCCTTTCCGGCCGTGACTCGAACCCAGTACCACGCGCTAGGAATCCAACACTCTAGCCATTAGTCGACGGGAGCTCTGTCGGTGGGAGTTTTAAATATAATAAAAACAAAAAATGCACCTTGGTAATTGTTTATTTAAACACTTTGAAATCTTCGTGTCGAAAAATTAAACTGACTCAGAATTTTCTTCCCTACATAAATAATCAATAATTGCAAAGGAAAGAAATTGAAAAAAAAAGAATTTTCAAATTAGAAAAGAAATATATACATTGAAGATATTCGCTCCGGCTGGGACACGAACCCAGGTCACTCGCTTGGAAGACCAGCGGTCTAGCCATTAGGCTATCGGAGTTCTGTCGAGCGGAGTTTTACTGCCTGACTGATACTGCCTGACTGACAGACTGACTCACTGACTGACTGATACTGACTGACTGACTCACTGACTGACCGAGACTGACTGACTGAGACTGGACTGACTGACTGACTGACTGACTGACTGACTAACTGACTGACTGAGACTGACTGACTGACTGCTTGACTCTCTGACTGGCTATTTCACTGACTGACTGAATGACTAAATGACTGACTGACACTGACTGACTGACTGCTTGACTACCTGACTGACTGCTTGACTGACTAACTGACTGGACAGGACTGACCGACTGACTAACTGACAGACTGACTGAATAAGGATGACTGACAGACTGACTGAATAAGGCTGACTGACTGACTGACTGACAGACTGACTGAATAAGGCTGACCGACTGACTGACTGCCTGACTGACTGACTGACTGACTGAATGACTGACTGACTGACTGACTGACTGACTGAGACTGGACTGGACTGACTGACTGACTGAGACTGACTGACTGCTTTAGTGACTAACTGACTGCACAGGACTGACCGACTGACTGACTGACTGACTGCCTGACTGACTGACTGACTGAGACTAAATGACTGACTGCTTGACTGACTGGCTGAAGGACTAACTGACTGACTGAGTGACTGACTGACTGGACTGACTGACTGAGACTGAATGACTGAGTGCTTGACTGATTGACTGTCAGACTGACTGACTGACTTCGCAAAAGGGAAAAATAAAAAAAAAAGAATTATAAAATTAGAAAAAAATATTTGCATTTAAGATTTCCTTTCCGGCCGGGACTCGAACCCAGTACCACGCGCTAGGAACCCAACGGTCTAGCCATTAGGCTATCGGAGCTCTGTCGATGGAAGTCTTAAATATAATAAAAACAAAAAATGCACCTTGGTAATTATTGATTCAAACACTTTGAAATTTACAGGTCGAATAATTAAACTGACTCAGAATTTTTCTCCCTACATAAATAATCAATATTCGCAAAAGAGAAAAAATAAAAAAAAAGAAGAAGAAATTTCAAATTAGAAACTAAAAGTATACATTGAAGATTTTCGTTCTGGCTGGGACTCGAACCCAGGGCCACTCGCTTGGAAGCCTAACACTCTAGCCATTAGTCTATGGGAGCTCTGTCGGTGGGAGTTTTAAATATAATAAAAACAAAAAATGCACCTTGGTAATTGTTTATTTAAACACTTTGAAATCTTCGTGTCGAAAAATTAAACTGACTCAGAATTTTCTTCCCTACATAAATAATCAATAATTGCAAAGGAAAGAAATAGAAAAAAAAAAGAATTTTCAAATTAGAAAAGAAATATATACATTGAAGATATTTGCTCCGGTTGGGACTCGAACCCAGGCCACACGCTTGGAAGACCAGCGGTCTAGCCATTAGGCTATCGGAGTTCTGTCGAGCGGAGTCTTACTGCCTGACTGATACTGCCTGACTGACAGACTGACTCACTGACTGATTGATACTGACTGACTGACTCACTGACTGACCGAGACTGACTGACTAACTGCCTGACTGACTGAGACTGGACTGACGGACTGACTGACTGACTGACTGACTAACAGACTGACTGAGACTGACTGACTGACTGCTTGACTCTCTGACTGGCTATTTCACTGACTGACTGAATGACTAAATGACTGACTGACACTGACTGACTGACTGCTTGACTACCTGACTGACTGCTTGACTGACTAACTGACTGGACAGGACTGACCGCCTGACTGACTGACAGACTGACTGAATAAGGATGACTGACAGACTGACTGACTGACAGACTGACTGAATAAGGCTGACCGACTGACTGACTGCCTCACTGACTGAATGACTGACTGACCGAGACTGACTGACTGACTGACTGAGACTGGACTGGACTGACTGACTGACTGACTGACTGAGACTGACTGACTGCTTTAGTGACTAACTGACTGCACAGGACTGACCGACTGACTGACTGACTGCCTGACTGACTGACTGACTGAATGACTGACTGACTGAGACTAAATGACTGACTGCTTGACTGACTGGCTGAAGGACTAACTGACTGACTGAGTGACTGACTGACTGGACTGACTGACTGAGACTGAATGACTGAGTGCTTGACTGATTGACTGTCAGACTGACTGACTGACTTCGCAAAAGGGAAAAATAAAAAAAAAGAATTATAAAATTAGAAAAAAATATTTGCATTTAAGATTTCCTTTCCGGCCGGGACTCGAACCCAGTACCACGCGCTAGGAACCCAACGGTCTAGCCATTAGGCTATCGGAGCTCTGTCGATGGAAGTCTTAAATATAATAAAAACAAAAAATGCACCTTGGTAATTATTGATTCAAACACTTTGAAATTTACAGGTCCAATAATTAAACTGACTCAGAATTTTTCTCCCTACATAAATAATCAACATTCGCAAAAGAGAAAAATTAAAAAAAAAAAGAAGAAGAAATTTCAAATTAGAAACTAAAAGTTTACATTGAAGATTTTCGTTCAGGCTGGGACTCGAACCCAGGGCCACTCGCTTGGAAGCCTAACACTCTAGCCATTAGTCTATGGGAGCTCTGTCGGTGGGAGTTTTAAATATAATAAAAACAAAAAATGCACCTTGGTAATTGTTTATTTAAACACTTTGAAATCTTCGTGTCGAAAAATTAAACTGACTCAGAATTCTTTCTTCCCTACATAAATAATCAATAATTGCAAAGGAAAGAAATTGAAAAAAAAAAGAATTTTCAAATTAGAAAAGAAATATATACATTGAAGATATTCGCTCCGGCTGGGACTCGAACCCAGGCCACTCGCTTGGAAGACCAGCGGTCTAGCCATTAGGCTATCGGAGTTCTGTCGAGCGGAGTCTTACTGCCTGAGTGATACTGCCTGACTGACAGACTGACTCACTGACTGACTGATACTGACTGACTGACTCACTGACTGACCGAGACTGACTGACTAACTGCCTGACTGACTGAGACTGGACTGACTGACTGACTGACTGACTGACTGACTAACTGACTGACTGAGACTGACTGACTGACTGCTTGACTCTCTGACTGGCTATTTCACTGACTGACTGAATGACTAAATGACTGACTGACACTGACTGACTGACTGCTTGACTACCTGACTGACTGCTTGACTGACTAACTGACTGGACAGGACTGACCGACTGACTGACTGACAGACTGACTGAATAAGGATGACTGACAGACTGACTGAATAAGGCTGACTGACTGACTGACTGACAGACTGACTGAATAAGGCTGACCGACTGACTGTCTGCCTCACTGACTGACTGACTGAATGACTGACTGACTGACTGACCGAGACTGACTGACTGACTGACTGAGACTGGACTGGACTGACTGACTGACTGACTGACTGAGACTGACTGACTGCTTTAGTGACTAACTGACTGCACAGGACTGACCAACTGACTGACTGACTGACTGCCTGACTGACTGACTGACTGAATGACTGACTGACTGAGACTAAATGACTGACTGAATGACTGACTGGCTGAAGGACTAACTGACTGACTGAGTGACTGACTGACTGGACTGACTGACTGAGACTGAATGACTGAGTGCTTGACTGATTGACTGTCAGACTGACTGACTGACTTCGCAAAAGGGAAAAATAAAAAAAAAGAATTATAAAATTAGAAAAAAATATTTGCATTTAAGATTTCCTTTCCGGCTGGGATTTGAACCCAGGGCGACACTCATGGAAGCCCAACGCTCTCGCCAATATACTATCGGATCTCTGTTGATCGGTGTCTTAATTATAATAAAAATATAAAATGCACCTTAGTAATTATTGATCTAAAATCTTTGAAATCTAAAGGTCGAATGATTAAACTGACTCAGAATTTTCTTCCGTACATAAATAATCCATATTTGCAAAAGAAAGAAATTGAAAAAAAAAGAATCTTCAAATTAGAAGAGAAATATATACATGGAAGATTTTCGTTCCGGCCGGGACTCGAACCCAGTACCACGCGCTTGGAACCTAACGGTCTAGCCATTAGGCTATCGGAATTCTGTCGAGCGGAGTCTTACTGCCTGACTGATACTGCCTGACTGACAGACTGACTGATACTGACTGACTGACTCACTGACTGACCGAGACTGACTGACTAACTGCCTGACTGACTGAGACTGGACTGACTGACTGACTGACTAACTGACTGACTGTGACTGACTGACTGACTGCTTGACTCTCTGACTGGCTATTTCACTGACTGACTGAATGACTAAATGACTGACTGACACTGACTGACTGACTGCTTGACTACCTGACTGACTGCTTGACTGACTAACTGACTGGACAGGACTGACCGACTGACTGACTGACAGACTGACTGAATAAGGATGACTGACAGACTGACTGAATAAGGCTGACTGACTGACAGACTGACTGAATAAGGCTGACCGACTGACTGACTGCCTCACTGACTGACTGACTGAATGACTGACTGACTGACTGACCGAGACTGACTGACTGACTGACTGAGACTGGACTGCACTGACTGACTGACTGACTGACTGAGACTGACTGACTGCTTTAGTGACTAACTGACTGCACAGGACTGACCGACTGACTGACTGACTGACTGCCTGACTGACTGACTGACTGAATGACTGACTGACTGAGACTAAATGACTGACTATTTGACTGACTGGCTGAAGGACTAACTGACTGACTGAGTGACTGACTGACTGGACTGACTGACTGAGACTGAATGACTGAGTGCTTGACTGATTGACTGTTAGACTGACTGACTGAATTCGCAAAAGGGAAAAATAAAAAAAAAAGAATTATAAAATTAGAAAAAAATATTTGCATTTAAGATTTCCTTTCCGGCCGGGACTCGAACCCAGTACCACGCGCTAGGAACCCAACGGTCTAGCCATTAGGCTATCGGAGCTCTGTCGATGGAAGTCTTAAATATAATAAAAACAAAAAATGCACCTTGGTAATTATTGATTCAAACACTTTGAAATTTACAGGTCGAATAATTAAACTGACTCAGAATTTTTCTCCCTACATAAATAATCAACATTCGCAAAAGAGAAAAATTAAAAAAAAAAAGAAGAAGAAATTTCAAATTAGAAACTAAAAGTATACATTGAAGATTTTCGTTCAGGCTGGGACTCGAACCCAGGGCCACTCGCTTGGAAGCCTAACACTCTAGCCATTAGTCGACGGGAGCTCTGTCGGTGGGAGTTTTAAATATAATAAAAACAAAAAATGCACCTTGGTAATTGTTTATTTAAACACTTTGAAATCTTCGTGTCGAAAAATTAAACTGACTCAGAATTTTCTTCCCTACATAAATAATCAATAATTGCAAAGGAAAGAAATTGAAAAAAAAAGAATTTTCAAATTAGAAAAGAAATATATACATTGAAGATATTCGCTCCGGCTGGGACTCGAACCCAGGCCACTCGCTTGGAAGACCAGCGGTCTAGCCATTAGGCTATCGGAGTTCTGTCGAGCGGAGTTTTACTGCCTGACTGATACTGCCTGACTGACAGACTGACTCACTGACTGACTGATACTGACTGACTGACTCACTGACTGACCGAGACTGACTGACTAACTGCCTGACTGACTGAGACTGGACTGACTGACTGACTGACTGACTGACTGACTAACTGACTGACTGAGACTGACTGACTGACTGCTTGACTCTCTGACTGGCTATTTCACTGACTGACTGAATGACTAAATGACTGACTGACACTGACTGACTGACTGCTTGACTACCTGACTGACTGCTTGACTGACTAACTGACTGGACAGGACTGACCGACTGACTGACTGACAGACTGACTGAATAAGGATGACTGACAGACTGACTGAATAAGGCTGACTGACTGACTGACTGACAGACTGACTGAATAAGGCTGACCGACTGACTGACTGCCTGACTGACTGACTGACTGACTGAATGACTGACTGACTGACTGACCGAGACTGACTGACTGACTGACTGACTGAGACTGGACTGGACTGACTGACTGACTGAGACTGACTGACTGCTTTAGTGACTAACTGACTGCACAGGACTGACCGCCTGACTGACTGACTGACTGCCTGACTGACTGACTGACTGAGACTAAATGACTGACTGCTTGACTGACTGGCTGAAGGACTAACTGACTGACTGAGTGACTGACTGAATGGACTGACTGACTGAGACTGAATGACTGAGTGCTTGACTGATTGACTGTCAGACTGACTGACTGACTTCGCAAAAGGGAAAAATAAAAAAAAAAGAATTATAAAATTAGAAAAAAATATTTGCATTTAAGATTTCCTTTCCGGCCGGGACTCGAACCCAGTACCACGCGCTAGGAACCCAACGGTCTAGCCATTAGGCTATCGGAGCTCTGTCGATGGAAGTCTTAAATATAATAAAAACAAAAAATGCACCTTGGTAATTATTGATTCAAACACTTTGAAATTTACAGGTCGAATAATTAAACTGACTCAGAATTTTTCTCCCTACATAAATAATCAATATTCGCAAAAGAGAAAAAATAAAAAAAAAGAAGAAGAAATTTCAAATTAGAAACTAAAAGTATACATTGAAGATTTTCGTTCTGGCTGGGACTCGAACCCAGGGCCACTCGCTTGGAAGCCTAACACTCTAGCCATTAGTCTATGGGAGCTCTGTCGGTGGGAGTTTTAAATATAATAAAAACAAAAAATGCACCTTGGTAATTGTTTATATAACACTTTGAAATCTTCGTGTCGAAAAATTAAACTGACTCAGAATTTTCTTCCCTACATAAATAATCAATAATTGCAAAGGAAAGAAATTGAAAAAAAAAAGAATTTTCAAATTAGAAAAGAAATATATACATTGAAGATATTCGCTCCGGCTGGGACTCGAACCCAGGCCACGCGCTTGGAAGACCAGCGGTCTAGCCATTAGGCTATCGGAGTTCTGTCGAGCGGAGTCTTACTGCCTGACTGATACTGCCTGACTGACAGACTGACTCACTGACTGACTGATACTGACTGACTGACTCACTGACTGACCGAGACTGACTGACTAACTGCCTGACTGACTGAGACTGGACTGACTGACTGACTGACTGACTGACTGACTAACAGACTGACTGAGACTGACTGACTGACTGCTTGACTCTCTGACTGGCTATTTCACTGACTGACTGAATGACTAAATGACTGACTGACACTGACTGACTGACTGCTTGACTACCTGACTGACTGCTTGACTGACGAACTGACTGGACAGGACTGACCGACTGACTGACAGACTGACTGAATAAGGATGACTGACAGACTGACTGAATAAGGCTGACTGACTGACTGACTGACAGACTGACTGAATAAGGCTGACCGACTGACTGTCTGCCTCACTGACTGACTGACTGAATGACTGACTGACTGACTGACCGAGACTGACTGACTGACTGACTGAGACTGGACTGGACTGACTGACTGACTGACTGACTGAGACTGACTGACTGCTTTAGTGACTAACTGACTGCACAGGAATGACCGACTGACTGACTGACTGACTGCCTGACTGACTGACTGACTGAATGACTGACTGACTGAGACTAAATGACTGACTGCTTGACTGACTGGCTGAAGGACTAACTGACTGACTGAGTGACTGACTGACTGGACTGACTGACTGAGACTGAATGACTGAGTGCTTGACTGATTGACTGTCAGACTGACTGACTGACTTCGCAAAAGGGAAAAATAAAAAAAAAAGAATTATAAAATTAGAAAAAAATATTTGCATTTAAGATTTCCTTTCCGGCCGGGACTCGAACCCAGTACCACGCGCTAGGAACCCAACGGTCTAGCCATTAGGCTATCGGAGCTCTGTCGATGGAAGTCTTAAATATAATAAAAACAAAAAATGCACCTTGGTAATTATTGATTCAAACACTTTGAAATTTACAGGTCGAATAATTAAACTGACTCAGAATTTTTCTCCCTACATAAATAATCAACATTCGCAAAAGAGAAAAATTAAAAAAAAAAGAAGAAGAAATTTCAAATTAGAAACTAAAAGTATACATTGAAAATTTTCGTTCAGGCTGGGACTCGAACCCAGGGCCACTCGCTTGGAAGCCTAACACTCTAGCCATTAGTCTATGGGAGCTCTGTCGGTGGAAGTTTTAAATATAATAAAAACAAAAAATGCACCTTGGTAATTGTTTATTTAAACACTTTGAAATCTTCGTGTCGAAAAATTAAACTGACTCAGAATTTTCTTCCCCACATAAATAATCAATAATTGCAAAGGAAAGAAATTGAAAAAAAAAAGAATTTTCAAATTAGAAAAGAAATATATACATTGAAGATATTCGCTCCGGCTGGGGCTCGAACCCAGGCCACTCGCTTGGAAGACCAGCGGTCTAGCCATTAGGCTATCGGAGTTCTGTCGAGCGGAGTCTTACTGCCTGAGTGATACTGCCTGACTGACAGACTGACTCACTGACTACCTGATACTGACTAACTGACTCACTGACTGACCGAGACTGACTGACTAACTGCCTGACTGACTGAGACTGGACTGACTGACTGACTGACTGACTGACTGACTAACTGACTGACTGAGACTGACTGACTGACTGCTTGACTCTCTGACTGGCTATTTCACTGACTGACTGAATGACTAAATGACTGACTGACACTGACTGACTGACTGCTTGACTACCTGACTGACTGCTTGACTGACTAACTGACTGGACAGGACTGACCGACTGACTGACTGACAGACTGACTGAATAAGGATGACTGACAGACTGAATGAATAAGGCTGACTGACTGACTGACTGACAGACTGACTGAATAAGGCTGACCGACTGACTGACTGCCTGACTGACTGACTGACTGAATGACTGACTGACTGACTGACCGAGACTGACTGACTGACTGACTGAGACTGGACTGGACTGACTGACTGACTGACTGACTGAGACTGACTGACTGCTTTAGTGACTAACTGACTGCACAGGACTGACCGACTGACTGACTGACTGACTGCCTGACTGACTGACTGACTGACTGACTGACTGACTGACTGACTGAATGACTGACTGACTGAGACTAAATGACTGACTGCTTGACTGACTGGCTGAAGGACTAACTGACTGACTGAGTGACTGACTGACTGGACTGACTGACTGAGACTGAATGACTGAGTGCTTGACTGATTGACCGTCAGACTGACTGACTGACTTCGCAAAAGGGAAAAATAAAAAAAAAAAGAATTATAAAATTAGAAAAAAATATTTGCATTTAAGATTTCCTTCCCGGCTGGGATTTGAACCCAGGGCGCCACTCACGGAAGCCCAACGCTCTCGCCAATATACTATCGGATCTCTGTTGATCGGTGTCTTAATTATAATAAAAACAAAAAATGCACCTTAGTAATTATTGATCTAAAATCTTTGAAATCTAAAGGTCGAATGATTAAACTGACTCAGAATTTTCTTCCGTACATAAATAATCCATATTTGCAAAAGAAAGAAATTGAAAAAAAAAGAATCTTCAAATTAGAAGAGAAATATATACATGGAAGATTTTCGTTCCGGCCGGGATTCGAACCCAGTACCACGCGCTTGGAACCCAACGGTCTAGCCATTAGGCTATCGTAGCTCTGTCGATGGAAGTCTTAAATATAATAAAAACAAAAAATGCACCTTGGTAATTATTAATTCAAACACTTTGAAATTTACAGGTCGAATAATTAAACTGACTCAGAATTTTTCTCCCTACATAAATAATCAATATTCGCAAAAGAGAAAAATTAAAAAAAAAAGAAGAAGAAATTTCAAATTAGAAACTAAAAGTATACATTGAAGATTTTCGTTCAGGCTGGGACTCGAACCCAGGGCCACTCGCTTGGAAGCCTAACACTCTAGCCATTAGTCTATGGGAGCTCTGTCGGTGGGAGTTTTAAATATAATAAAAACAAAAAATGCACCTTGGTAATTGTTTATTTAAACACTTTGAAATCTTTGTGTCGAAAAATTAAACTGACTCAGAATTTTCTTCCCTACATAAATAATCAATAATTGCAAAGGAAAGAAATTGAAAAAAAAAAGAATTTTCAAATTAGAAAAGAAATATATACATTGAAGATACTCGCTCCGGCTGGGACTCGAACCCAGGCCACTCGCTTGGAAGACCAGCGGTCTAGCCATTAGGCTATCGGAGTTCTGTCGAGCGGAGTCTTACTGCCTGACTGATACTGCCTGACTGACAGACTGACTCACTGACTGACTGATACTGACTGACTGACTCACTGACTGACCGAGACTGACTGACTAACTGCCTGACTGACTGAGACTGAACTGACAGACTGACTGACTGACTGACTGACTAACTGACTGACTGAGACTGACTGACTGACTGCTTGACTCTCTGACTGGCTATTTCACTGACTGACTGAATGACTAAATGACTGACTGACACTGACTGACTGACTGCTTGACTACCTGACTGACTGCTTGACTGACTAACTGACTGGACAGGACTGACCGACTGACTGACTGACAGACTGACTGAATAAGGATGACTGACAGACTGACTGAATAAGGCTGACTGACTGACTGACTGACAGACTGACTGAATAAGGCTGACCGACTGACTGACTGACTGAATGACTGAATGACTGACTGACTGACTGACCGAGACTGACTGACTGACTGACTGAGACTGGACTGGACTGACTAACTGACTGACTGACTGAGACTGACTGACTGCTTTAGTGACTAACTGACTGCACAGGACTGACCGACTGACTGACTGACTGACTGCCTGACTGACTGACTGACTGAATGACTGACTGACTGAGACTAAATGACTGACTGGCTGAAGGACTAACTGACTGACTGAGTGACTGACTGACTGGACTGACTGACTGAGACTGAATGACTGAGTTCTTGACTGATTGACTGTCAGACTGACTGACTGACTTCGCAAAAGGGAAAAATAAAAAAAAAAAAGAATTATAAAATTAGAAAAAAATATTTGCATTTAGGATTTCCTTTCTGGCTGGGATTTGAACCCAGGGCGACACTCATGGAAGCCCAACGCTCTCGCCAATATACTATCGGATCTCTGTTGATCGGTGTCTTAATTATAATAAAAACAAAAAATGCACCTTAGTAATTATTGATCTAAAATCTTTGAAATCTAAAGGTCGAATGATTAAACTGACTCAGAATTTTCTTCCGTACATAAATAATCCATATTTGCAAAAGAAAGAAATTGAAAAAAAAAAGAATCTTCAAATTAGAAGAGAAATATATACATGGAAGATTTTCGTTCCGGCCGGGACTCGAACCCAGTACCACGCGCTTGGAACCCAACGGTCTAGCCATTAGGCTAACGGAGCTCTGTCGATGGAAGTCTTAAATATAATAAAAACAAAAAATGCACCTTGGTAATTATTGATTCAAACACTTTGAAATCTACAGGTCGAATAATTAAACTCACTCAGAATTTTTCTCCCTACATAAATAATCAATATTCGCAAAAGAGAAAAATTAAAAAAAAAAAGAAGAAGAATTTTCAAATTAGAAACTAAAAATATAAATTGAAGATTTTCGCGCAGGCTGGGACTCGAACCCAGGGCCTCTCTCTTGGAAACCCACCACTCTAGCCATTAGTCTAGCAGAGCTCTGACGTTCGGAGTTTTAAATATAATAAAATCAAAAAATGCACCTTGGTAATTATTTATCTAAACACTTTGAATTCTGCGTTTCGAAAAATTAAACTGACTCAGAATTTTCTTCCCTACATAAATAATCAATATTTGCAAAAGAAAAAATTTGAAAAAAAAGAGAATTTTCAAATTGGAAAAGAAATATATACATTGAAGATATTCGTTCCGGCTGGGACACGAACCCAGGCCATTCGCTTGGAAGACCAACGGTCTAGCCATTAGCTATCGGAGTTCTGTCGGTCGGAGCCTTACTACCTGACTGAGACTGCCTGACTGACAGACTGACTGAATGACTAACTGATACTGACTGACTGACTGATACTGATTGACTGACTGACTCACTGATTGACCGAGACTGACTGACTGACCGAGACTGACTGACTGACTGCCTGACTGACTGAGACTGGACTGGACTGACTGACTGACTGACTGAGACTAAATGACTGACTGCTTGACTGACTGGCTGAATGACTAACTGACTGACTGAGACTGACTGACTGACTGCCTAACTGACTGAGTAACTGACTGATTGGACTGACTGACCGTCTGACTGAGACTGAATGACTGACTGCTTGACTGACTGACTGGTCTGGACTGACCGACTGACAGACTGACTGACTGACTGAGACTGACTGACTGAATGACTAACTGACTGACTGACTGACAGAATGACTGAATGAGGCTGAGTGACTGACTGCCTGACTGACTGACTGATTGAATGACTAGCTGACTGAGACTAAGTGACTAAATTGCTTGACTAGCTGACTGAGACTAAGTGACTAAATTGCTTGACTGACTGACTGAATGACTAACTGACTGACTGAGACTGACTGACTGACTGCCTGACTGACTGAGTGACTGACTGACTGGACTGACTGACTGACTGAATGACTGACTGCCCAACTGACTGAGTGACTGAATGACTAACTGACTGATTGACTGCTTAAGTGACTGACAGACTGACTGCTTGACTGACAGACTGGACTGGACTGACCGACTGACAGACTGACTGGCTGACAGAGACTGACTGATTGACTGTCGGACTGACTGACTGACTTCGCAAAAGGGAAAAATAAAAAAAAAGAATTATCAAATTAGAAAAAAATACATGCATTTCAGATTTTCTTTCCGGCTGGGATTTGAACCCAGGGCCACACGCATGGAAGCCCAACGCTCTCGCCACCGGACTATCGGATCTCGGATGGCCGGTGTCTTAATTATTATAAAAACAAAAAATGCACCTTAGTAATTATTGATCTAAAATCTTTGAAATCTAAAGGTCGAATGATTAAACTGACTCAGAATTTTCTTCCGTACATAAATAATCCATATTTGCAAAAGAAAGAAATTGAAAAAAAAAAAGAATCTTCAAATTAGAAGAGAAATATATACATTGAAGATTTTCGTTCCGGCCGGGACTCGAACCCAGTACCACGCGCTTGGAACCCAACGGTCTCGCCATTAGGCTATCGGAGCTCTGTCGATTGAAGTCTTAAATATAATAAAAACAAAAATCGCACCTTTTTAATTGTTGATTCAAACACTTTGAAATCTACAGGTCGAATAATTAAACTCACTCAGAATTTTTCTCCCTACATAAATAATCAATATTCGCAAAAGAGAAAAATTAAAAAAAAAAAGAAGAAGAATTTTCAAATTAGAAACTAAAAATATAAATTGAAGATTTTCGCGCAGGCTGGGACTCGAACCCAGGGCCACTCGCTTGGAAACCCACCACTCTAGCCATGAGTCTAGCAGAGCTCTGACGGTCGGAGTTTTAAATATAATAAAATCAAAAAATGCACCTTGGTAATTATTTATCTAAACACTTTGAATTCTGCGTTTCGAAAAATTAAACTGACTCAGAATTTTCTTCCCTACATAAATAATCAATATTTGCAAAAGAAAAAAATTGAAAAAAAAGAGAATTTTCAAATTGGAAAAGAAATATATACATTGAAGATATTCGTTCCGGCTGGGACACGAACCCAGGCCATTCGCTTGGAAGACCAACGGTCTTGCCATTAGCTATCGGAGTTCTGTCGGTCGGAGCCTTACTACCTGACTGAGACTGCCTGACTGACAGACTGACTGAATGACTAACTGATACTGACTGACTGACTGATACTAATTGACTGACTGACTCACTGATTGACCGAGACTGACTGACTGACCGAGACTGACTGACTGACTGCCTGACTGACTGAGACTGGACTGGACTGACTGACTGACTGACTGAGACTAAATGACTGACTGCTTGACTGACTGGCTGAATGACTAACTGACTGACTGAGACTGACTGACTGACTGCCTAACTGACTGAGTAACTGACTGATTGGACTGACTGACCGTCTGACTGAGACTGAATGACTGACTGCTTGACTGACTGACTGGTCTGGACTGACCGACTGACAGACTGACTGACTGACTGAGACTGACTGACTGAATGACTAACTGACTGACTGACTGACAGAATGACTGAATGAGGCTGAGTGACTGACTGCCTGACTGACTGACTGATTGAATGACTAGCTGACTGAGACTAAGTGACTAAATTGCTTGACTAGCTGACTGAGACTAAGTGACTAAATTGCTTGACTGACTGACTGAATGACTAACTGACTGACTGAGACTGATTGACTGACTGCCTGACTGACTGAGTGACTGACTGACTGGACTGACTGACTGACTGACTGAGACTGAATGACTGACTGCCCAACTGACTGAGTGACTGAATGACTAACTGACTGATTGACTGCTTAAGTGACTGACAGACTGACTGCTTGACTGACAGACTGGACTGGACTGACCGACTGACAGACTGACTGGCTGACAGAGACTGACTGATTGACTGTCGGACTGACTGACTGACTTCGCAAAAGGGAAAAATAAAAAAAAAGAATTATCAAATTAGAAAAAAATACATGCATTTCAGATTTTCTTTCCGGCTGGGATTTGAACCCAGGGCCACACGCATGGAAGCCCAACGTTCTCGCCACCGGACTATCGGATCTCGGATGGCCGGTGTCTTAATTATAATAAAAACAAAAAATGCACCTTAGTAATTATTGATCTAAAATCTTTGAAATCTAAAGGTCGAATGATTAAACTGACTCAGAATTTTCTTCCGTACATAAATAATCCATATTTGCAAAAGAAAGAAATTGAAAAAAAAAAAAGAATCTTCAAATTAGAAGAGAAATATATACATTGAAGATTTTCGTTCCGGCCGGGACTCGAACCCAGTACCACGCGCTTGGAACCCAACGGTCTCGCCATTAGGCTATCGGAGCTCTGTCGATTGAAGTCTTAAATATAATAAAAACAAAAATCGCACCTTTTTAATTGTTGATTCAAACACTTTGAAATCTACAGGTCGAATAATTAAACTCACTCAGAATTTTTCTCCCTACATAAATAATCAATATTCGCAAAAGAGAAAAATTAAAAAAAAAAGAAGAAGAATTTTCAAATTAGAAACTAAAAATATAAATTGAAGATTTTCGCGCAGGCTGGGACTCGAACCCAGGGCCACTCGCTTGGAAACCCACCACTCTAGCCATGAGTCTAGCAGAGCTCTGACGGTCGGAGTTTTAAATATAATAAAATCAAAAAATGCACCTTGGTAATTATTTATCTAAACACTTTGAATTCTGCGTTTCGAAAAATTAAACTGACTCAGAATTTTCTTCCCTACATAAATAATCAATATTTGCAAAAGAAAAAAATTGAAAAAAAAGAGAATTTTCAAATTGGAAAAGAAATATATACATTGAAGATATTCGTTCCGGCTGGGACACGAACCCAGGCCATTCGCTTGGAAGACCAACGGTCTTGCCATTAGCTATCGGAGTTCTGTCGGTCGGAGCCTTACTACCTGACTGAGACTGCCTGACTGACAGACTGACTGAATGACTAACTGATAATGACTGACTGACTGATACTAATTGACTGACTGACTCACTGATTGACCGAGACTGACTGACTGACCGAGACTGACTGACTGACTGCCTGACTGACTGAGACTGGACTGGACTGACTGACTGACTGACTGAGACTAAATGACTGACTGCTTGACTGACTGGCTGAATGACTAACTGACTGACTGAGACTGACTGACTGACTGCCTAACTGACTGAGTAACTGACTGATTGGACTGACTGACCGTCTGACTGAGACTGAATGACTGACTGCTTGACTGACTGACTGGTCTGGACTGACCGACTGACAGACTGACTGACTGACTGAGACTGACTGACTGAATGACTAACTGACTGACTGACTGACAGAATGACTGAATGAGGCTGAGTGACTGACTGCCTGACTGACTGACTGATTGAATGACTAGCTGACTGAGACTAAGTGACTAAATTGCTTGACTAGCTGACTGAGACTAAGTGACTAAATTGCTTGACTGACTGACTGAATGACTAACTGACTGACTGAGACTGATTGACTGACTGCCTGACTGACTGAGTGACTGACTGACTGGACTGACTGACTGACTGACTGAGACTGAATGACTGACTGCCCAACTGACTGAGTGACTGAATGACTAACTGACTGATTGACTGCTTAAGTGACTGACAGACTGAATGCTTGACTGACAGACTGGACTGGACTGACCGACTGACAGACTGACTGGCTGACAGAGACTGACTGATTGACTGTCGGACTGACTGACTGACTTCGCAAAAGGGGAAAATAAAAAAAAATATCAAATTAGAAAAAAAATACATGTATTTAAGATTTTCTTTCCGGCTGGGATTCGAACCCAGGGCCACACGCATGAAAGCCCAACGCTCTCGCCACCGGACTATCGGATCTCGGATGGCCGGTGTCTTAATTATAATAAAAACAAAAAATGCACCTTGGTAATTATTGATCTAAAATCTTTGAAATCTAAAGGTCGAATGATTAAACTGACTCAGAATTTTCTTCCGTACATAAATAATCGATATTTGCAAAAGAAAGAAAATGAAAAAAAAAAAAAATTTCAAATTAGAATAGAAATATATACATTGAAGATTTTCGTTCCGGCCGGGACTCGAACCCAGTACCACGCGCTTGGAACCCAACGGTCTAGCCATTAGGCTATCGGAGCTCTGTCGATGGAAGTCTTAAATATAATAAAAACAAAAAATGCACCTTGGTAATTATTGATTCAAACACTTTGAAATTTACAGGTCGAATAATTAAACTCACTCAGAATTTTTCTCCCTACATAAATAATCAATATTCGCAAAAGAGAAAAATTAAAAAAAAAAAGAAGAAGAATTTTCAAATTAGAAACTAAAAGTATAAACTGAAGATTTTCGCGCAGGCTGGGACTCGAACCCAGGGCCACTCGCTTGGAAACCCACCACTCTAGCCATTAGTCTAGCAGAGCTCTGACGGTCGGAGTTTTAAATATAATAAAATCAAAAAATGCACCTTGGTAATTATTTATCTAAACACTTTGAATTCTGCGTTTCGAAAAATTAAACTGACTCAGAATTTTCTTCCCTACATAAATAATCAATATTTGCAAAAGAAAAAAATTGAAAAAAAAAGAGAATTTTCAAATTGGAAAAGAAATATATACATTGAAGATATTCGTTCCGGCTGGGACTCGAACCCAGGCCATTCGCTTGGAAGACCAACGGTCTAGCCATTAGCTATCGGAGTTCTGTCGGTCGGAGCCTTACTGCCTGACTGAGACTGCCTGACTGACAGACTGACTGAATGACTAACTGATACTGACTGACTGACTGATACTGATTGACTGACTCACTGATTGACCGAGACTGACTGACTGCCTGACTGACTGAGACTGGACTGGACTGACTGACTGACTGACTGACTTCGCAAAAGGGAAAAATAAAAAAAAAAAAGAATTATAAAATTAGAAAAAAATATTTGCATTTAGGATTTCCTTTCTGGCTGGGATTTGAACCCAGGGCGACACTCATGGAAGCCCAACGCTCTCGCCAATATACTATCGGATCTCTGTTGATCGGTGTCTTAATTATAATAAAAACAAAAAATGCACCTTAGTAATTATTGATCTAAAATCTTTGAAATCTAAAGGTCGAATGATTAAACTGACTCAGAATTTTCTTCCGTACATAAATAATCCATATTTGCAAAAGAAAGAAATTGAAAAAAAAAAGAATCTTCAAATTAGAAGAGAAATATATACATTGAAGATATTCGCTCCGGCTGGGACTCGAACCCAGGCCACTCGCTTGGAAGACCAGCGGTCTAGCCATTAGGCTATCGGAGTTCTATCGAGCGGAGTCTTACTGCCTGACTGAGACTGCCTGACTGACAGACTGACTCACTGACTGACTGATACTGACTGACTGGACTGACTGACTGACTCACTGACTGACCGAGACTGACTGACTGACTCACTAACTGACTGAGACTGACTGACTGACTGCTTGACTCTCTGACTGACTATTTCACTGACTGACTGAATGAATAATGACTGACTGACACTGACTGACTGACTGCTTGACTACCTGAATGACTGCTTGACTGACTAACTGACTGGACAGGACTGACCGACTGACTGACTGACAGACTGACTGAATAAGGATGACTGACAGACTGACTGAATAAGGCTGACTGACTGACTGACTGACAGACTGACTGAATAAGGCTGACCGACTGACTGACTGCCTGATTGACTGACTGACTGAATGACTGACTGACTGACTGACCGAGACTGACTGACTGACTGACTGAGACTGGACTGGACTGACTGACTGACTGACTGACTGAGACTGACTGACTGCTTTAGTGACTAACTGACTGCACAGGACTGACCGACTGACTGACTGACTGACTGCCTGACTGACTGACTGACTGAATGACTGACTGACTGAGACTAAATGACTGACTGCTTGACTGACTGGCTGAAGGACTAACTGACTGACTGAGTGACTGACTGACTGGACTGACTGACTGAGACTGAATGACTGAGTGCTTGACTGATTGACTGTCAGACTGAGTGACTGACTTCGCAAAAGGGAAAAATAAAAAAAAAAGAATTATAAAATTAGAAAAAAATATTTGCATTTAAGTTTTCCTTTCCGGCTGGGATTTGAACCCAGGGCGACACGCATGGAAGCCCAACGCTCTCGCCAATATACTATCGGATCTCTGTTGGTCGGTGTCTTAATTATAATAAAAACAAAAAATGCACCTTAGTAATTATTGATCTAAAATCTTTGAAATCTAAAGGTCGAATGGTTAAACTGACTCAGAATTTTCTTCCGTACATAAATAATCCATATTTGCAAAAGAAAGAAACTGAAAAAAAAAGAATCTTCAAATTAGAAGACAAATATATACATTGAAGATTTCCGTTCCGGCCGGGACTCGAACCCAGTACCATGCGCTTGGAACCCAACGGTCTAGCCATTAGGCTAACGGAGCTCTGTCGATTGAAGTCTTAAATATAATTAAAAAAAATGCACCTTTTTAATTATTGATTCAAACACTTTGAAATCTACAGGTCAAATTATTAAACTGACTCAGAATTTTTCTCCCTACATAAATAATCAATATTCGCAAAAGAAATTGAAAAAAAAAATAAAATTCGAAAAGAAATATATACATTGAAGATATTCGTTCCGGCTGGGACTCGAACCCAGGGCCACTCGCTTGGAAACCCACCACTCTAGCCATTAGTCTAGCAGAGCGCTAACGGTCGGAGTTTTAAATATAATAAAATCAAAAAATGCACCTTGGTAATTATTGATCTAAAATGTTTGAAATCTAAAGGTCGAATGATTAAACTGACTCAGAATTTTCTTCCGTACATAAATAATCGATATTTGCAAAAGAAAGAAAATGAAAAAAAAAAAGAATTTTCAAATTAGAAAAGAAATATATACATTGAAGACTTTCGTTCCGGCCGGGACTCGAACCCAGTACCACGCGCTTGGAACCCAACGGTCTCGCCATTAGGCTATCGGAGCTCTGTCGATTGAAGTCTTAAATATAATAAAAACAAAAATCGCACCTTTTTAATTATTGATTCAAACACTTTGAAATCTACAGGTCGAATAATTAAACTCACTCAGAATTTTTCTCCCTTGCATAAATAATCAATATTCGCAAAAGAGAAAAATTAAAAAAAAAAAGAAGAAGAATTTTCAAATTAGAAACTAAAAATATAAATTGAAGATTTTCGCGCAGGCTGGGACTCGAACGCAGGGCCACTCGCTTGGAAACCCACCACTCTAGCCATTATTCTAGCAGAGCTCTGACGGTCGGAGTTTTAAATATAATAAAATCAAAAAATGCACCTTGGTAATTATTTATCTAAACACTTTGAATTCTGCGTTTCGAAAAATTAAACTGACTCAGAATTTTCTTCCCTACATAAATAATCAATATTTGCAAAAGAAAAAAATTGAAAAAAAAAGAGAATTTTCAAATTGGAAAAGAAATATATACATTGAAGATATTCGTTCCGGCTGGGACTCGAACCCAGGCCATTCGCTTGGAAGACCAGCGGTCTAGCCATTAGGCTTTCGGAGTTCTGTCGATCGGAGTCTTACTGCCTGACTGAGACTGCCTGACTGACAGACTGACTGATACTGACTGACTGATACTGACTGACTGACTCACTGACTGACCGAGACTGACTGACTGACTAACTGAGACTGGACTGGACTGACTGAATGACTGAGACTGACTGACTGACTGTTTGACTGACTGACTGAATGATTAACTGACTGACTGACTGACTGTTTGACTAACTGCTTGACTGACTAACTGACTGACAGAACTGACTGGACAGGACTGACCAAATGACTGACTGACAGACTGACTGAATGAGGCTGACTGACTGCCTGACTGACTGCCTGACTGACTGACTGACGGAATGACTGACTGACTGAGACTAAATGACTGACTGCTTGACTGACTGACTGAATGACTACCTGACTGACTGAGACTGACTGACTGACTGCCTAACTGACTGAGTAACTGAATGACTGGACTGACTGACTGATTGACTGAGACTGAATGAACAACTGCCTAACTGACTGAGTGACTGAATGACTAACTGACTGACTGGCTGCTTGAGTAACTGACTGACTGACTGCTTGACTGACTGACTGGACTGGACTGACCGACTGACAGACTGACTGATTGACTGTCGGACTGACTGACTGATTTCGCAAAAGGGAAAAATAAAAAAAAAGAATTATCAAATTAGAAATAAATAATTGCATTTAACATTTCCTTTCCTGCTGGGATTCGAGCCCACGGTCACACGCATGGAAGCCCAACGCTCTCGCCAATAGACTATCGGATCTCTGTCGGTCGGTGTCTTAATTATAAAAAAAACAAAAAATGCACCTTGGTAATTATTGATCTAAAATCTTTGAAATCTACAGGTCGAAAAATTAAACTGACTCAGAATTTTCTTCCCTACATAAATAATCAATATTTGCAAAAGAAAGAAATTGAAAAAAAAAAAGAATTTTCAAATTAGAAAAGAAATATATACATTGAAGATATTCTCTCCGGCTGGGACTCGAACCCAGGCCACTCGCTTGGAAGACCAGCGGTCTAGCCATTAGGCTATCGAAGTTCTGTCGAGCGGAGTCTTACTGCCTGACTGAGACTGCCTGACTGACAGACTGACTCACTGACTGACTGATACTGACTGACTGACTGACTCACTGACTGACCGAGACTGACTGACTGACTCACTGACTGACCGAGACTGACTGACTAACTGCCTGACTGACTGAGACTGGACTGACTGACTAATTGACTGACTGACTGACTGACTGACTGACTGCTTGACGGTCTGACTGAATGACTGACTGACTGACTGACCGAGACTGACTGACTGACTGAGACTGGACAGAACTGACTGACTGACTGACTGACTGACTGACTGCCTGACTGACTGACTGACTGAATAACTGACTGACTGAGACTAAATGACTGACTGCTTGACTGACTGGCTGAAGGACTAACTGACTGACCGAGACTGACTGACTGACTGCCTAACTGACTGAGTGACTGACTGACTGGACTGACTGACTGAGACTGAATGACTGAGTGCTTGACTGATTGACTGTCGGACTGACTGACTGACTTCGCAAAAGGGAAAAATAAAAAAAAGAATTATCAAATTAGAAAAAAATATTTGCATTTAAGATTTCCTTTCCGGCTGGGATTTGAACCTAGGGCGACACGTATGGAAGCCCAACGCTCTCGCCAATATACTATCGGATCTCGGTTGGTCGGTGTCTTAATTATAATAAAAACAAAAAATGCACCTTGGTAATTATTGATCTAAAATCTTTGAAATCTAAAGGTCGAATGATTATACTGACTCAGAATTTTCTTCCGTACATAAATAATCGATATTTGCAAAAGAAAGAAAAAAAAAAAGAAAGAATCTTCAAATTAGAAAAGAAATATATACATTAAAGATTTTCGTTCCGGCCGGGACTCGAATCCAGTACCACGCGCTTGGAACCCAACGGTCTAGCCATTAGGCTATCGGAGCGCTGTTGTTTGAAGTCTTAAATATAATAAAAACAAAAAAGGCACCTTTTTAACTATTGATTCAAACACTTTGAAATCTACAGGTTGAATAATTAAACTCACTCAGATTTTTTCTCCCTACATAAATAATCAATATTCGCAAAAGAGAAAAATTAAAAAAAAAAAAGAAGAAGAATTTTCAAATTAGAAACTAAAAATATATATTGAAGATTTTCGCGCAGGCTGGGACTCTAACCCAGGGCCACTCGCTTGGAAGCCCACCACTCTAGCCATTAGTCTAGCAGAGCTCTGAGGGTCGGAGTTTTAAATATAATAAAATCAAAAAATGCACCTTGGTAATTATTTATCTAAACACTTTGAATTCTGCGTTTCGAAAAATTAAACTGACTCAGAATTTTCTTCCCTACATAAATAATCAATATTTGCAAAAGAAAAAAATTGAAAAAAAAAAGAATTTTCAAATTAGAAAAGAAATATATACATTGAAGGTATTCGTTCCGGCGTGGAGTCGAACCCAGGCCACTCGCTTAGAAGACCAACGGTCTAGCCATTAGGCTATCGGAGCTCTGTCGGTCGGTGTTTAAATATAATAAAAACAAAAAAATGCACCTTGGTAATTATTGATTCAAACACTTTGAAATCTGCGGGTCGAAAAATTAAACTGACTCAGAATTTTCTTCCCTACATAAATAATCAATACTTGTAAAAGAGAAAAATTAAAAAAAAAGAAGAAGAATTTTCAAATTAGAAACTAAAAGTATACATTGAAGATTTTCGTTCAGGCTCGGACTCGAACCCAGGGCCACTCGCTTGGAAACCCAACACTCTAAGCATTAGTCTATCGGAGCTCTGTCGGTCGGAGTTTTAAATATAATAAAAACAAAAATGCACCTTGGTAATTATTTATTTAAACACTTCAAAATCTGCCGGTCGAAAAATTAAACTGACTCAGAATTTTCTTCCCTACATAAATAATCAATATTTGCAAAGGAAAGAAATTGAAAAAAAAAAGAATTTTCAAATTAGAAAAGAAATATATACATTGAAGATATTCTCTCCGGCTGGGACTCGAACCCAGGCCACTCGCTTGGAAGACCAGCGGTCTAGCCATTAGGCTATCGGCGTTCTGTCGAGCGGAGTCTTACTGCCTGACTGAGACTGCCTGACTGACAGACTGACTCACTGACTGACTGATACTGACTGCCTCACTGACTGACCGAGACTGACTGACTAACTGCCTGACTGACTGAGACTGGACTGACTGACTAACTGACTGACTGACTGACTGACTGACTGACAGACTGACTGAATAAGGCTGACTGACAGACTGACTGAATAAGGCTGACTGACTGACTGACTGCCTGACTGACTGACTGAATGACTGACTGACTGACTGACCGAGACTGACTGACTGACTGAGACTGGACAGAACTGACTGACTGACTGACTGAGACTGACTGACTGACTGACTGACTGACTGACTGCTTGACTGACTAACTGACTGGACAGGACTGACCGACTGACTGAAGACTGACTGCCTGACTGACTGACTGACTGAATGACTGACTGACTGAGACTAAATGACTGACTGCTTGACTGACTGACTGAAGGACTAACTGACTGACTGAGACTGACTGACTGCCTAACTGACTGAGTGACTGACTGACTGGACTGACTGACTGAGACTGAATGACTGAGTGCTTGACTGATTGACTGTCGGACTGACTGACTGACTTCGCAAAAGGGAAAAATAAAAAAAAAAGAATTATCAAATTAGAAAAAAATATTTGCATTTAAGATTTGCTTTCCGGCTGGGATTTGAACCCAGGGCGACACGTATGGAAGCCCAACGCTCTCGCCAATATACTATCGGATCTCGGTTGGTCGGTGTCTTAATTATAAAAAAAACAAAAAATGCACATTGGTAATTATTGATCTAAAATCTTTGAAATCTAAAGGTCGAATGATTATACTGACTCAGAATTTTCTTCCGTACATAAATAATCAATATTTGCAAAAGAAAGAAAAAAAAAAGAAACAATCTTCAAATTAGAAAATAAATATATACATTGAAGATTTTCGTTCCGGCCGGGACTCGAACCCAGTACCACGCGCTTGGAACCCAACGGTCTAGCCATTAGGCTATCGGAGCGCTGTCGATTGAAGTCTTAAATATAATAAAAACAAAAAATGCACCTTTTTAATTATTGATTCAAACACTTTGAAATCTACAGGTTGAATAATTAAACTCACTCAGAATTTTTCTCCCTACATAAATAATCAATATTCGCAAAAGAGAAAAATTAAAAAAAAAGAAGAAGAATTTTCAAATTAGAAACTAAAAATATAAATTGAAGATTTTCGCGCAGGCTGAGACTCGAACCCAGGGCCACTCGCTTGGAAGCCCACCACTCTAGCCATTAGTCTAGCAGAGCTCTGACGGTCGGCGTTTTAAATATAATAAAATCAAAAAATGCATCTTGGTAATTATTTATCTAAACACTTTGAATTCTGCGTTTCGAAAAATTAAACTGACTCAGAATTTTCTTCCCTACATAAATAATCAATATTTGCAAAAGAAAAAAATTGAAAAAAAAAAGAATTTTCAAATTCGAAAAGAAATATATACATTGAAGATATTCGTTCCGGCTGGGACATCGAACCCAGGCCATTCGCTTGGAAGACCAACGGTCTAGCCATTAGCTATCGGAGTTCTGTCGGTCGGAGTCTTACTGCCCGACTGAGACTGCCTGACTGACAGACTGACTGAATGACTGACTGAGACTGACTGACTGACTGACTGCCTGACTGACTGACTGACTGAATGACTGACTGACTGAGACTAAATGACTGACTGCTTGACTGACTGGCTGAAGGACTAACTGACTGACTGAGACTGACTGACTGGCTGGACTGACTGACTGATACTGACTGACTGACTGATACTGATTGACTGACTGACTCACTGACTGACCGAGACTGACTGACTGACCGAGACTGACTGACTGAGACTGGACTAGACTGACTGACTCACTGAGACTAAATGACTGACTGCTTGACTGACTGGCTGAATGACTAACTGACTGACTGAGACTGACTGACTGACTGACTGCCTAACTGACTGAGTGACTGACTGATTGGACTGACTGACTGTCTGACTGAGACTGAATGACTGACTGATTGACTGACTGACTGGTCTGGACTGACCGACTGACAGACTGACTGACTGACTAAGACTGACTGACTGACTGCCTGACTGATTGACTGAGTGAATGACTGACTGACTGAGACTAAATGACTGACTGCTTGACTGACTGGCTGAAGGACTAACTGACTGACTGAGACTGACTGACTGGCTGGACTGACTGACTGATACTGACTGACTGACTGATACTGATTGACTGACTGACTCACTGACTGACCGAGACTGACTGACTGACTGCCTGACTGACTGAGACTGGACTGGACTGGACTGACTGACTGACTGACTGAGACTAAATGACTGACTGCTTGACTGACTGAGACTAAATGACTGACTGCTTGACTGACTGGCTGAAGGACTAACTGACTGACTGAGACTGACTGACTGGCTGCACTGACTGACTGAGACTGAATGACTGAGTGCTTGACTGATTGACTGTCGGACTGACTGTCGGACTGACTGACTGACTTCGCAAAAGGGAAAAATAAAAAAAAAGAATTATCAAATTAGAAAAAAATATTTGCATTTAAGATTTCCTTTCCAGCTGGGATTTGAACCCAGGGCGACACGCATGGAAGCCCAACGCTCTCGCCAATATACTATCGGATCTCGGTTGGTCGGTGTCTTAATTATAATAAAAACAAAAAATGCACCTTGGTAATTATTGATCTAAAATCTTTGAAATCTAAAGGTCGAATGATTAAACTGACTCAGAATTTTCTTCCGTACATAAATGATCGATATTTGCAACAGAAAGAAAATGAAAAAAAAAAAGAATTTTCAAATTAGAAAAGAAATATATACATTGAAGATTTTCGTTCCGGCCTTGACTCGAACCCAGTACCACGCGCTTGGAACCCAACGGTCTAGCCATTAGGCTATCGGAGCTCTGTCGATGGAAGTCTTAAATATAATAAAAACAAAAAATGCACCTTGGTAATTATTGATTCAAACACTTTGAAATTTACAGGTCCAATAATTAAACTGACTCAGAATTTTTCTCCCTACATAAATAATCAATATTCGCAAAAGAGAAAAATTAAAAAAAAAAGAAGAATTTTCAAATTAGAAACTAAAAGTATACATTGAAGATTTTCGTTCAGGCTGGGACTCGAACCCAGGGCCACTCGCTTGGAAGCCTAACACTCTAGTCATTAGTCTTTGGGAGCTCTGTCGGTGGGAGTTTTAAATATAATAAAAACAAAAAATGCACCTTGGTAATTGTTTATTTAAACACTTTGAAATATTCGTGTCGAAAAATTAAACTGACTCAGAATTTTCTTCCCTACATAAATAATCAATATTTGCAAAGGAAAGAAATTGAAAAAAAAAGAATTTTCAAATTAGAAAAGAAATATATACATTGAAGATATTCGCTTCGGCTGGGACTCTAACCCAGGCCTCTCGCTTGGAAGACCAGCGGTCTAGCCATTAGGCTATCGGAGTTCTTTCGAGCGGAGTCTTACTGCCTGACTGAGACTGCCTGACTGACAGACTGACTCACTGACTAACTGATACTGACTGACTGGACTGACTGACTGACTCACTGACTGACCGAGACTGACTGACTGACTCACTGACTGACCGAGACTGACTGACTAACTGCCTGACTGACTGAGACTGGACTGACTGACTGACTGACTGACTAACTGACTGACTGAGACTGACTGACTGACTGCTTGACTGTCTGACTGACTATTTCACTGACTGACTGAATGACTAAATGACTGACTGACACTGACTGACTGACTGCTTGACTACCTGACTGACTGCTTGACTGACTAACTGACTGGACAGGACTGACCGACTGACTGACTGACAGACTGACTGAATAAGGATGACTGACAGACTGACTGAATAAGGCTGACTGACTGACTGACTGACAGACTGACTGAATAAGGCTGACCGACTGACTGACTGCCTGACTGACTGACTGACTGAATGACTGACTGACTGAATGACTGACTGACTGATTGACCGAGACTGACTGACTGAGACTGGACTGGACTGACTGACTGACTGACTGACTGACTGACTGAGACTGACTGACTGACTGACTGACTGACTGCCTGACTGACTGACTGAATGACTGACTGACTGAGACTAAATGACTGACTGCTTGACTGACTGGCTGAAGGACTAACTGACTGACTGAGACTGACTGACTGGACTGACTGACTGACTCACTGACTGACCGAGACTGACTGACTGACTCACTGACTAACCGAGACTGACTGACTGACTCACTGACTGACCGAGACTGACTAACTGCCTGACTGACTGAGACTGGACTGACTGACTGACTGACTGACTGACTGACTAACTGACTGACTGAGACTGACTGACTGACTGCTTGACTGTCTGACTGACTATTTCACTGACTGACTGAATGACTAAATGACTGACTGACACTGACTGACTGACTGCTTGACTACCTGACTGACTGCTTGACTGACTAACTGACTGGACAGGACTGACCGACTGACTGACTGACAGACTGACTGAATAAGGATGACTGACAGACTGACTGAATAAGGCTGACTGACTGACTGACTGACAGACTGACTGAATAAGGCTGACCGACTGACTGAATAAGGCTGACCGACTGACTGACTGCCTGACTGACTGACTGACTGAATGACTGACTGACTGACTGACCGAGACTGACTGACTGACTGACTGAGACTGGACTGGACTGACTGACTGACTGACTGACTGCTTTAGTGACTAACTGACTGCACAGGACTGACTGACTGACTGCCTGACTGACTGACTGACTGAATGACTGACTGACTGAGACTAAATGACTGACTGCTTGACTGACTGGCTGAAGGACTAACTGACTGACTGAGTGACTGACTGACTGGACTGACTGACTGAGACTGAATGACTGAGTGCTTGACTGATTGACTGTCAGACTGACTGACTGACTTCGCAAAAGGGAAAAATAAAAAAAAAAAGAATTATAAAATTAGAAAAAAATATTTGCATTTAAGATTTCCTTTCCGGCTGGGATTTGAACCCAGGGCGACACGCATGGAAGCCCAACGCTCTCGCCAATATACTATCGGATCTCTGTTGGTCGGTGTCTTAATTATAATAAAAACAAAAAATGCACCTTAGTAATTATTGATCTAAAATCTTTGAAATCTAAAGGTCGAATGATTAAACTGACTCAGAATTTTCTTCCGTACATAAATAATCCATATTTGCAAAAGAAAGAAATTGAAAAAAAAAAAGAATCTTCAAATTAGAAGAGAAATATATACATTGAAGATTTTCGTCCCGGCCGGGACTCGAACCCAGTACCACGCGCTTGGAACCCAACGGTCTAGCCATTAGGCTATCGGAGCTCTGTCGATTGAAGTCTTAACTCCTTAAGACCGAGACCGGCCGTATACGGCGTTGTAGCTTAGATCCGAGTCCGCCCCTATCCGGCCGAGTTCTGCGAATTCAGGGGTGGTGGGTAGAAGAAGACACCCTACTGCGAGACCTCCCCGAAGAAGACCCTTTCTTCTAGCCGATAGCTATTTAGCAAGTGATAGCGACAACTGCATGAATGGGGTGCTGCTAATGACTTGATGTCGCTTGGCTTCCTCAAATAATGAGAAAAGATGAATGCGTTGTACGATTTCGTTTCAATTTCCTCTACTTCTAATCCTCACTTTTTGTACCACTTTTTTAAAAATAAATTCTATCCTAGGATTTATAAATTAATGTTTTGTATAATTTTTATGATAATTCGTACAACATTAAAGCACAAACTTTGCAAATAACTGCATATACATGCTTCAGGGTTACAAGGAACCTCGAAACACGTGTGTGCAATTACTACTTGCAATATTTCGCCATCTATTAACCTTTTCTATTTTCATTATTTTTATTTTCAACCCAAATGTAATTATTTCTTTCCAGTTTTAGAAACTTAAAAGTACTACTCAGCAAATCAGAGCTTGGAAGGCATCTAAACAAAACAAATCTGCCCAGAGCTTTAACTTGCTCGTGAAAATATACTGCACCCCACCACACTGTTACCCAAACAGTAGCGCCCCACAAAAAGTGAGATAGGAGGTCATAATTCCATAAGGACTTAAAACACACATAATATGTAAAAATGTATGCATGGGTCAACCAACCCATTCAGGTCGCACGGGTGACTAAAGAAAATGCCTTAGATACTAGTTCTCTCAGAATGGTCGAAAGAAAAGAATTTTGTTACGATATTATACAATTTACAAACTACCGTATTATCCACTTTACCTTTAGAGTTCAAAATTTTGAGTAAAGTGATACTTGATAGCAATATAATATATATTTGCACTTATAAAAATTTAATCACAAAATAGCATTTTCTAATTTTCTTCTGAACAACATGTTATTCATTAATTTGGGAAATTCAGTCAGTTTGTCGACATGTAAATTCAGAACCATGATTTACAAAAAAAAAAAAAAAAAAAAGGTGAAAAATGACAATCTGCTTAAATCTTCAAAAACAGTTGTCTCTGAAGTGGGATAAACAGAAATTTCTAATGGCGCTAAGTCACATTGTAATATTCCTTTAACGATTGTAGTGTAACAAACACCAAAAAATCGGATTTAATTCTTTCCTAAATTCATTTAATTAATTTATAAAGACATTATCTCTTGCTTTCAGTAGCACATCCCACTACTTTGTTTCCTTGAAAATATAAATTAATTGTTCAATTCTTCAAACAAATTAAAGTACATATTTACTTCTGTATAAATGGCATTATTCAGGAAAACATCATCAGAATAAATTGTAGGGAATATTTTTTTTAAATCATGTCATACAGCATTTTACTTACTGATAAATATAAAGAAAATCTAAATCTGTGCTTCTACATCTGTTGCATTTACACTTTTAGCACTAATTTAGAATTAATTGACTTTTTAAGAGAAAACAAATGTCACCTCCTTCCCCCAATATGAAATTGTTGTCAATAATAATTAAGCGATTTCAGAGTTGCATCAAAACAAGAAAACTTTCGTTCCTTACAGATTTCTCTAACTTGCATTTCTATGTTAAAAAGTTGTATGTTCTCATCTTTATCATATTCGATTAGCAAGTTAGATACGATAACCATGGCAACTTGTGTGTTTGTGGGTTGGGGAGAGGGGCAATTTTACCTTACTTTTAAAAGTAAAGGGGCCTTGCCCTCTCACTTTTCAGAGTTAAAAATTAAAGATCGACTGAAAAATTATTTCTACTCGGATTGATTTTACGGATTAATTTATTTTGCGGGAATAAAACCAAAAAACTCCAAAAAAAAAAAAAAAAAAAAAAATGAATTTTTCTTATGTTATTTCATTGGAATGAAGATTATAATTGGAAGAGTTCATGGCCGGATTTGGAAGTGTGGAGGCCCCGGGGCAAACGAAGGAGTGGAGGCCCCTAATCAGGGTTCGAAAAGATCATCATATTTTCGAAAATATCCGATACTTGATATACAGTAGAAGACCATTATAACGCCGACCTGTATAACGCAATTCTCTATAAACCGTACAACTTTCCAGAAGTAAACAATAGGTTTTGAAGTTTAAAAAATTCTGTTTTGTTATGCAAACATAAAAATTGTTATTTTAAAACAGTTTTTCATCTTTCCATCTTATCCAAAGCTTTTAAATGGAAATTAGTACCCCCCCCCCCTTACAGTAAACAGAAAATACCAGATGACTCTTGCAAATGCAGCTGTTATGCAAACCAAGAAGCTAGCAGAAGTGCAGGATAATGCACTTTTTTTTTTATTGTGAAACATATTTATTTGTGAATAACTAATTGTAATGTTGGTGCTTTAATACTCATTGCAGATAAAACTCATTCTGAAGTGCTAATATAGAGACATATTCTGAACATTAGTTTCAAAATTTGTGAAATGATCTATATAACGCAAAAACCTGTATAACGCAAAAGCTCTGGTCCCAAGGTGTGCGTTATAATGGTCTTCTACTGTATATCCAAATATATTGATATATATGTATATATCCGATATTTTCGACCCGTGAAAGCAAGGATCTTTTGTAAAAATTTTATTGTGGAGGTCCCTTTATTGTGGAGGCCCCGGGGCAGTGGCCCCGCCTGCCCTCCCCTAAATCCGGCCCTGGAAGAGTTAGTCTACGGTGGCTATTCATCCCAAATTTTGACACCAAACTCCATTTTTATCTGTCATTTAATAAGTAATGTCAAAATCCAATTACATAGGCTAGTTTTATTTTAAAAAAGAAAAAAATGGGGGGGAAATAAGATTTCGTGGTTTCCCCACTAACCACTCTCTTAACCCCCCGTTTTTTGAGGAAAAGAATTTTTTTTTTCCTTATTACTCTTGAAAAATTATCTTTCTATTATTTTCTTTTAACTTTCCTTTTTTTTTTCTCCTGACTGGGATAGCTTTTATTACTTGTTCGTAGTATACTCAGAAATGGAAAAGAGGAGATACGGGATTTCTTCCAAATATTTGAAAATATTTTCAAAAACATTCTTTCAATAATTATTCTCATCAGGTTGTGCAAATTTAATTGATTGAAATTGGAAAATTTAAATTATTGCATAATAAATCTTAAGCTTGTGCTTGAACTGTAATGTTCTTATTTATGATTAATATATTTTTTTCTTTGTTTACCTACTCAAAAAAAAAAAAAAAAAAAAGATGACTGTTATGCATCTCGACATAAGTTTGAATGCCATCAAAGATACCATTAGAGCAAAAGTGAAGAAGTCCGCGCGCCCGAAGCGTGAGTGATTAACTCAATAAGACCGAGTCCGCCCGAAAACGGCTTTGTAGCTTAAAATAATACAAAACAATATTGATAAAGCCCACAATTTGCAAATAATTGCATATACATGCCTTGGGGTTAAAAGGAACTTCGAAACACGTGTATGCAACTACTATTTGCAAAATTTTGCCATCTGTTACCTTTTTTTTCATTGTTTTTATTTTCAGCCTCGAAGTTCTTATTTCTTTCCGGTTTTAGAATCTCAAAAGCAACGCCTAGCAAATCAGAGCTAAAAAGGCATCTAAACAGATCTGTTAAGAGCTTGAATGAGCCCTTGAAAATAAACTGCGTCCCCCCCCCTACACACAACTGTTACCCAAACAGTAGCGCCACAAAAAACGAGATACGAGGTCATACCAAGGTTCAGGTCGCTCTTGTGACTAAAAAAAATGCCTTGGCAACTATTCTCCCAGAATGGGAAAGAAAACAAGATTTATGTTACCATATTATAAAATATTTAATCTAGCGAAGGATCACTTTTCCTTTTGAGTTCAGAAGTGTAAGTAAAGTTATACTTACTACTAATATATTAAAAATTTGCCCTTCTAAAAATGTAATCATAAAACAGCATTTTCTAATTTTCTTCTGAACAACATGTCACTCACGCTCAAAGCAATGTTTTTAATGCATAGATATCTATCTTTATATATATATTAAAATAATGAAATAAGAAGTTATGTGTTTGTCTGCCTTGCGACAATCGTTAGAAATCTCTAACAATGGAAATTTTAGGAAAAGTTCAGTTAAGGATGAGATTTAATAAAAAAAAAAAAGATTGTTGTGTAAAAGATTGTAGTGTGTTGGCTGTAATAAGTTGAGCTACGACGTTGGCAATGTTTACCTTTTCTTAAAGAAATCAGAAAAATATAGAGATATAGATAGATAGATGGATACAGACATTAATAGACTTAAACACATGTACAGAGATATAGATTTTTAATAATATTATTATTAATTAAGAAATTCAAAACTCCTCATGCGCCGCAAAGTATCACATGAGACTTTGGAAATGATTCTTAGGAACCATCACACTTTCTTTAGCAGTCAGCGAAGGCAACATTTTTGGAGAAGAAAGCGAATGGCATAAAAAGCGAATTGTGCAAAAAGGCGAATCATCTACGCGTTGAAGGCGGCTAATATATGCGTATAACATATATTAAGATTTACAATCAATATGCGAAAGTTAAGGGATTTGGGAATTAAAACGGCTCACCTTCTCTCGCCACGCCCCTGTTATATATATATTTTCTGATTTTCTGTAATTCTAAAATATGTCTCTTAAAAATTTAAAAAAAAAATGTATATTTCTAAAAAAAAAGAATGTTTTATAATTTTATTATAACCTTTTTCAATAACTTTATAAAAAAGGAAAACATGTATTAAAAAGAACTATATGTTTTGTAATTTATTTATTCTGCAGAAGAATAAAAGTTATTGGCTGTGCTCAAACTTTTATAATAGGTCGAAATCGGGGGAAATGTTTCCAAAACCTAAAGCTGCGAGAAAGCTTAGGCATTTTGCGCTGTAGGCTGAACATGATATCCAAAAAAAAAAAAAACGAACTAATCAGCAATATGGGTCGGAACTGATGGAAAGTCACGCTGTGAGACCACCTCAAAGATCCTTTCTTCCGACCGAAGTATTTTCAACTGATGGGACAAGTGACAGTGATGTGCAATTCCCAATGGCAATATAACTACAAGGATTGATAGCTAATAACTTGTGAAGATGCCCGCTTTTCGGGAGGAAGGGGAAATGAAGAAACTTTGATATTCATTCTTTTTCATTCACGCGACTTGTTCTATTTTTTTCAATTTGAAATTCTTCATTCCGAAGTTGCTTTTGATTTTTTAATATTTTTTTGTGGTTCAGATGTTTTATTCCTAATTTTAAAACATCCCATGTGTCTATAGATCGCAGACAGCTGAACCAACATACGCGATAAACACTAGACTAGGGAAATAGCGAAAAAGGTTGTGCGCCGGAAACGCGACAGCGATTAAGGTGACAGTTTACCACGCCTCCTGTAATTAGTGCACACAAGAACTGACAAGATGCTGCCGATGGGGGGTCTCAGAGTGGACGATTCCATTTCCAGAATAGCTTGGTCGAAAAAGTCAGGACTTAACTGTAGTAAGAAATTCTCCCCTTCCCGGTCCTAAAGAGTTAAATATAATAAAAAAAAAATGCACCTTTTTAATTATTGATTCAAACACTTTGAAATCTACAGGTCAAATTATTAAACTGACTCAGAATTTTTCTCCCTACATAAATAATCAATATTCGCAAAAGAAATTGAAAAAAAAAATAAAATTCGAAAAGAAATATATACATTGAAGATATTCGTTCCGGCTGGGACTCGAACCCAGGGCCACTCGCTTGGAAGCCCACCACTCTAGCCATTAGTCTAGCAGAGCTCTAACGGTCGGAGTTTTAAATATAATAAAATCAAAAAATGCACCTTGGTAATTATTGATCTAAAATCTTTGAAATCTAAAGGTCGAATGATTAAACTGACTCAGAATTTTCTTCCGTACATAAATAATCGATATTTGCAAAAGAAAGAAAATGAAAAAAAAAAAGAATTTTCAAATTAGAAAAGAAATATATACATTGAAGGTATTCGTTCCGGCGTGGAGTCGAACCCAGGCCACTCGCTTAGAAGACCAACGGTCTAGCCATTAGGCTATCGGAGCTCTGTCGGTCGGTGTTTAAATATAATAAAAACAAAAAAATGCACCTTGGTAATTATTGATTCAAACACTTTGAAATCTGCGGGTCGAAAAATTAAACTGACTCAGAATTTTCTTCCCTACATAAATAATCAATACTTGTAAAAAAGAAAAATTAAAAAAAAAGAAGAAGAATTTTCAAATTAGAAACTAAAAGTATACATTGAAGATTTTCGTTCAGGCTCGGACTCGAACCCAGGGCCACTCGCTTGGAAGCCCAACACTCTAAGCATTAGTCTATCGGAGCTCTGTCGGCCGGAGTTTTAAATATAATAAAAACAAAAATGCACCTTGGTAATTATTTATTTAAACACTTCGAAATCTGCCGGTCGAAAACTTAAACTGACTCAGAATTTTCTTCCCTACATAAATAATCAATATTTGCAAAAGAAAAAAAATGAAAAAAAAAGAGAATTTTCAAATTGGAAAAGAAATATATACATTGAAGATATTCGTTCCGGCTGGGACTCGAACCCAGGCCATTCGCTTGGAAGACCAACGGTCTAGCCATTAGCTATCGGAGTTCTGTCGGTCGGAGCCTTACTGCCTGACTGAGACTGCCTGACTGACTGAATGACTAACTGATACTGACTGACTGACTGATACTGATTGACTGACTGACTCACTGATTGACCGAGACTGACTGACTGACCGAGACTGACTGACTGACTGCCTGACTGACTGAGACTGGACTGGACTGACTGACTGACTGACTGAGACTAAATGACTGACTGCTTGACTGACTGGCTGAATGACTAACTGACTGACTGAGACTGACTGACTGACTGCCTAACTGACTGAGTGACTGACTGATTGGACTGACTGACCGTCTGACTGAGACTGAATGACTGACTGCTTGACTGACTGACTGGTCTGGACTGACCAACTGACAGACTGACTGAGACTGACTGACTGAATGACTAACTGACTGACTGACTGACAGAATGACTGAATGAGGCTGAGTGACTGACTGCCTGACTGACTGACTGATTGAATGACAAGCTGACTGAGACTAAGTGACTAAATTGCTTGACTGACTGACTGAAAGACTAACTGACTGACTGAGACTGACTGACTGACTGCCTGACTGACTGAGTGACTGACTGACTGGACTGACTAACTGACTGACTGAGACTGAATGACTGACTGCCCAACTGACTGAGTGACTGAATGACTAACTGACTGATTGACTGCTTAAGTGACTGACAGACTGACTGCTTGAATGACAGACTGGACTGGACTGACCGACTGACAGACTGACTGGCTGACAGAGACTGACTGATTGACTGTCGGACTGACTGACTGACTTTGCAAAAGGGAAAAATAAAAAAAAATATCAAATTAGAAAAAAATACGTGTATTTAAGATTTTCTTTCCGGCTGGGATTCGAACCCAGGGCCACACGCATGGAAGCCCAACGCTCTCGCCACCGGACTATCGGATCTCGGATGGCCGGTGTCTTAATTATAATAAAAACAAAAAATGCACCTTGGTAATTATTGATCTAAAATATTTGAAATCTAAAGGTCGAATGATTAAACTGACTCAGAATTTTCTTCCGTACATAAATAATCGATATTTGCAAAAGAAAGAAAATGAAAAAAAAAAGAATTTTCAAATTAGAAAAGAAATATATACATTGAAGATTTTCGTTCCGTCCGGGACTCGAACCCAGTACCACGCGCTTGGAACCCAACGGTCTAGCCATTAGGCTATCGGAGCTCTGTCGATGGAAGTCTTAAATATAATAAAAACAAAAATCGCACCTTTTTAATTATTGATTCAAACACTTTGAAATCTACAGGTCGAATAATTAAACTCACTCAGAAATTTTCTCCCTACATAAATAATCAATATTCGCAAAAGAGAAAAATTAAAAAAAAAAGAAGAAGAATTTTCAAATTGGAAACTAAAAATATAAATTGAAGATTTTCGCGCAGGCTGGGACTCGAACCCAGGGCCACTCGCTTGGAAACCCACCACTCTAGCCATTAGTCTAGCAGAGCTCTGACGATCGGAGTTTTAAATATAATAAAATCAAAAAATGCACCTTGGTAATTATTTGTCTAAACACTTTGAATTCTGCGTTTCGAAAAATTAAACTGACTCAGAATTTTCTTCCCTACATAAATAATCAATATTTGCAAAAGAAAAAAATTGAAAAAAAAGAGAATTTTCAAATTGGAAAAGAAATATATACATTGAAGATATTCGTTCCGGCTGGGACTCGAACCCAGGCCATTCGCTTGGAAGACCAACGGTCTAGCCATTAGCTATCGGAGTTCTGTCGGTCGGAGCCTTACTGCCTGACTGAGACAGCCTGACTGACAGACTGACTGAATGACTAACTGATACTGACTGACTGACTGATACTGATTGACTGACTGACTCACTGATTGACCGAGACTGACTGACTGACCGAGACTGACTGACTGACTGCCTGACTGACTGAGACTGGACTGGACTGACTGACTGACTGACTGAGACTAAATGACTGACTGCTTGACTGACTGGCTGAATGACTAACTGACTGACTGAGACTGACTGACTGACTGCCTAACTGACTGAGTGACTGACTGATTGGACTGACTGACCGTCTGACTGAGACTGAATGACTGACTGCTTGACTGACTGACTGATCTGGACTGACCGACTGACAGACTGACTGAGACTGACTGACTGAATGACTAACTGAAAGACTGACTGACAGAATGACTGAATGAGGCTGAGTGACTGACTGCCTGACTGACTGACTGATTGAATGACTAGCTGACTGAGACTAAGTGACTAAATTGCTTGACTGACTGACTGAATGACTAACTGACTGACTGAGACTGACTGACTGACTGCCTGACTGACTGAGTGACTGACTGACTGGACTGACTGACTGACTGACTGAGACTGAATGACTGACTGCCCAACTGACTGAGTGACTGAATGACTAACTGACTGATTGACTGCTTAAGTGACTGACAGACTGACTATTTGACTGACAGACTGGACTGGACTGACCGACTGACAGACTGACTGGCTGACAGAGACTGACTGATTGACTGTCGGACTGACTGACTGACTTCGCAAAAGGGAAAAATAAAAAAAAATTATCAAATTAGAAAAAAATACATGTATTTAAGATTTTCTTTCCGGCTGGGATTCGAACCCAGGGCCACACGCATGGAAGCCCAACGCTCTTGCCACCGGACTATCGGATCTCGGATGGCCGGTGTCTTAATTATAATAAAAACAAAAAATGCACCTTGGTAATTATTGATCTAAAATCTTTGAAATCTAAAGGTCGAATGATTAAACTGACTCAGAATTTTCTTCCGTACATAAATAATCGATATTTGCAAAAGAAAGAAAATGAAAAAAAAAAAAGAATTTTCAAATTAGAAAAGAAATATTTACATTGAAGATTTTCGTTCCGGCCGGGACTCGAACCCAGTACCACGCGCTTGGAACCCAACGGTCTAGCCATTAGGCTATCGGAGCTCTGTCGATGGAAGTCTTAAATATAATAAAAACAAAAAATGCACCTTGGTAATTATTGATTCAAACGCTTTGAAATTTACAGGTCGAATAATTAAACTGACTCAGAATTTTTCTCCCTACATAAATAATCAATATTCGCAAAAGAGAAAAATTAAAAAAAAAAGAAGAAGAATTTTCAAATTAGAAACTAAAAGTATACATTGAAGATTTTCGTTCAGGCTGGGACTCGAACCCAGGGCCACTCGCTTGGAAGCCTAACACTCTAGCCATTAGTCTATGGGAGCTCTGTCGGTGGGAGTTTTAAATATAATAAAAACAAAAAATGCACCTTGGTAATTGTTTATTTAAACACTTTGAAATCTTCGTGTCGAAAAATTAAACTGACTCAGAATTTTCTTCCCTACATAAATAATCAATATTTGCAAAGGAAAGAAATTGAAAAAAAAAGAATTTTCGAATTAGAAAAGAAATATATACATTGAAGATAATCGCTCCGGCTGGGACTCGAACCCAGGCCACTCGCTTGGAAGACCAGCGGTCTAGCCATTAGGCTATCGGAGTTCTGTCGAGCGGAGTCTTACTGCCTGACTGAGACTGCCTGACTGACAGACTGGCTCACTGACTGACTGATACTGACTGACTGGACTGACTGACTGACTCACTGACTGACCGAGACTGACTGACTGACTCACTGACTGACCGAGACTGACTGACTAACTGCCTGACTGACTGAGACTGGACTGACTGACTGACTGACTGACTGACTGACTGACTGAGACTGACTGACTGACTGCTTGACTCTCTGACTGACTATTTCACTGACTGACTGAATGACTAAATGACAGACTGACACTGACTGACTGACTGCTTGACTACCTGACTGACTGCTTGACTGAATAACTGACTGGACAGGACTGACCGACTGACTGACTGACAGACTGACTGAATAAGGATGACTGACAGACTGACTGAATAAGGCTGACTGACTGACTGACTGACAGACTGACTGAATAAGGCTGACCGACTGACTGACTGCCTGACTGACTGACTGAATGACTGACTGACTGACTGACCGAGACTGACTGACTGACTGACTGAGACTGGACTGGACTGACTGACTGACTGACTGACTGCTTTAGTGACTAACTGACTGCACAGGACTGACCGACTGACTGACTGACTGACTGACTGAATGACTGACTGACTGAGACTAAATGACTGACTGCTTGACTGACTGGCTGAAGGACTAACTGACTGACTGAGTGACTGACTGACTGGACTGACTGACTGAGACTGAATGACTGAGTGCTTGACTAATTGACTGTCAGACTGACTGACTGACTTCGCAAAAGGGAAAAATAAAAAAAAAAAGAATTATAAAATTAGAAAAAAATATTTGCATTTAAGATTTCCTTTCCGGCTGGGATTTGAACCCAGGGTCACACGCATGGAAGCCCAACGCTCTCGCCAATATACGATCGGATCTCTGTTGGTCGGTGTCTTAATTATAATAAAAACAAAAAATGCACCTTAGTAATTATTGATCTAAAATCTTTGAAATCTAAAGGTCGAATGATTAAACTGACTCAGAATTTTCTTCCGTACATAAATAATCCATATTTGCAAAAGAAAGAAATTGAAAAAAAAAGAATCTTCAAATTAGAATAGAAATATATACATTGAAGATTTTCGTTCCGGCCGGGACTCGAACCCAGTACCACGCGCTTGGAACCCAACGGTCTAGCCATTAGGCTATCGGAGCTCTGTCGATTGAAGTCTTAAATATAATAAAAAAAAATGCACCTTTTTAATTATTGATTCAAACACTTTGAAATCTACAGGTCAAATTATTAAACTGACTCAGAATTTTTCTCCCTACATAAATAATCAATATTCGCAAAAGAAATTGAAAAAAAAAAAATTAAATTCGAAAAGAAATATATACATTGAAGATATTCGTTCCGGCTGGGACTCGAACCCAGGGCCACTCGCTTGAAAGCCCACCACTCTAGCCATTAGTCTAGCAGAGCTCTAACGGTCGGAGTTTTAAATATAATAAAATCAAAAAATGCACCTTGGTAATTATTGATTCAAACACTTTGAAATTTACAGGTCGAATAATTAAACTGACTCAGAATTTTTCTCCCTACATAAATAATCAATATTCGCAAAAGAGAAAAATTAAAAAAAAAGAAGAAGAATTTTCAAATTAGAAACTAAAAGTATACATTGAAGATATTCGCTACGGCTGGGACTCGAACCCAGGCCACTCGCTTGGAAGACCAGCGGTCTAGCCATTAGGCTATCGGAGTTCTGTCGAGCGGAGTCTTACTGCCTGACTGATACTGCCTGACTGACAGACTGACTCACTGACTGACTGATACTGACTGACTGACTCACTGACTGACCGAGACTGACTGACTAACTGCCTGACTGACTGAGACTGGACTGACTGACTGACTGACTGACTGACTGACTAACTGACTGACTGAGACTGACTGACTGACTGCTTGACTCTCTGACTGGCTATTTCACTGACTGACTGAATGACTAAATGACTGACTGACACTGACTGACTGACTGCTTGACTACCTGACTGACTGCTTGACTGACTAACTGACTGGACAGGACTGACCGACTGACTGACTGACAGACTGACTGAATAAGGATGACTGACAGACTGACTGAATAAGGCTGACTGACTGACTGACAGACTGACTGAATAAGGCTGACCGACTGACTGACTGCCTGACTGACTGACTGACTGAATGACTGACTGACTGACTGACCGAGACTGACTGACTGACTGACTGAGACTGGACTGGACTGACTGACTGACTGACTGACTGAGACTGACTGACTGCTTTAGTGACTAACTGACTGCACAGGACTGATCGACTGACTGACTGACTGACTGCCTGACTGACTGACTGACTGAATGACTGACTGACTGAGACTAAATGACTGACTGCTTGACTGACTGGCTGAAGGACTAACTGACTGACTGAGTGACTGACTGACTGGACTGACTGACTGAGACTGAATGACTGAGTGCTTGACTGATTGACTGTCAGACTGACTGACTGACTTCGCAAAAGGGAAAAATAAAAAAAAAGAATTATAAAATTAGAAAAAAATATTTGCATTTAAGATTTCCTTTCCGGCTGGGATTTGAACCCAGGGCGACACTCATGGAAGCCCAACGCTCTCGCCAATATACTATCGGATCTCTGTTGATCGGTGTCTTAATTATAATAAAAACAAAAAATGCACCTTAGTAATTATTGATCTAAAATCTTTGAAATCTAAAGGTCGAATGATTAAACTGACTCAGAATTTTCTTCCGTACATAAATAATCCATATTTGCAAAAGAAAGAAATTGAAAAAAAAAAGAATCTTCAAATTAGAAGAGAAATATATACATGGAAGATTTTCGTTCCGGCCGGGACTCGAATCCAGTACCACGCGCTTGGAACCCAACGGTCTAGCCATTAGGCTATCGGAGCTCTGTCGATGGAAGTCTTAAATATAATAAAAACAAAAAATGCACCTTGGTAATTATTGATTCAAACACTTTGAAATTTACAGGTCGAATAATTAAACTGACTCAGAATTTTTCTCCCTACATAAATAATCAATATTCGCAAAAGAGAAAAATTAAAAAAAAAAGAAGAACAAATTTCAAATTAGAAACTAAAAGTATACATTGAAGATTTTCGTTCAGGCTGGGACTCGAACCCAGGGCCACTCGCTTGGAAGCCTAACACTCTAGCCATTAGTCTATGGGAGCTCTGTCGGTGGGAGTTTTAAATATAATAAAAACAAAAAATGCACCTTGGTAATTGTTTATTTAAACACTTTGAAATCTTAGTGTCGAAAAATTAAACTGACTCAGAATTTTCTTCCCTACATAAATAATCAATAATTGCAAAGGAAAGAAATTGAAAAAAAAAAAGAATTTTCAAATTAGAAAAGAAATATATACATTGAAGATATTCGCTCCGGCTGGGACTCGAACCCAGGCCACTCGCTTGGAAGACCAGCGGTCTAGCCATTAGGCTATCGGAGCTCTGTCGAGCGGAGTCTTACTGCCTGACTGATACTGCCTGACTGACAGACTGACTCACTGACTGACTGATACTGACTGACTGACTCACTGACTGACCGAGACTGACTGACTAACTGCCTGACTGACTGAGACTGGACTGACTGACTGACTGACTGACTGACTGACTGAGACTGACTGACTGAGACTGACTGACTGACTGCTTGACTCTCTGACTGGCTATTTCACTGACTGACTGAATGACTAAATGACTGACTGACACTGACTGACTGACTGCTTGACTACCTGACTGACTGCTTGACTGACTAACTGACTGGACAGGACTGACCGACTGACTGACTGACAGACTGACTGAATAAGGATGACTGACAGACTGACTGAATAAGGCTGACTGACTGACTGACTGACAGACTGACTGAATAAGGCTGACCGACTGACTGACTGCCTGACTGACTGACTGACTGAATGACTGACTGACTGACTGACCGAGACTGACTGACTGACTGAGACTGACTGACTGACTGAGACTGACTGACTGCTTTAGTGACTAACTGACTGCACAGGACTGACCGACTGACTGACTGACTGACTGCCTGACTGACTGACTGACTGAATGACTGACTGACTGAGACTAAATGACTGACTGCTTGACTGACTGGCTGAAGGACTAACTGACTGACTGAGTGACTGACTGACTGGACTGACTGACTGAGACTGAATGACTGAGTGCTTGACTGATTGACTGTCAGACTGACTGACTGACTTCGCAAAAGGGAAAAATAAAAAAAAAAGAATTATAAAATTAGAAAAAAATATTTGCATTTAAGATTTCCTTTCCGGCTGGGATTTGAACCCAGGGCGACACTCATGGAAGCCCAACGCTCTCGCCAATATACTATCGGATCTCTGTTGATCGGTGTCTTAATTATAATAAAAACAAAAAATGCACCTTAGTAATTATTGATCTAAAATCTTTGAAATCTAAAGGTCGAATGATTAAATTACTCAGAATTTTCTTCCGTACATAAATAATCCATATTTGCAAAAGAAAGAAATTGAAAAAAAAAAGTCTTCAAATTAGAAGAGAAATATATACATGGAAGATTTTCGTTCCGGCCGGGACTCGAATCCAGTACCACGCGCTTGGAACCCAACGGTCTAGCCATTAGGCTATCGGAGCTCTGTCGATGGAAGTCTTAAATATAATAAAAACAAAAAATGCACCTTGGTAATTATTGATTCAAACACTTTGAAATTTACAGGTCGAATAATTAAACTGACTCAGAATTTTTCTCCCTACATAAATAATCAATATTCGCAAAAGAGAAAAATTAAAAAAAAAAGAAGAACAAATTTCAAATTAGAAACTAAAAGTATACATTGAAGATTTTCGTTCAGGCTGGGACTCGAACCCAGGGCCACTCGCTTGGAAGCCTAACACTCTAGCCATTAGTCTATGGCAGCTCTGTCGGTGGGAGTTTTAAATATAATAAAAACAAAAAATGCACCTTGGTAATTGTTTATTTTAACACTTTGAAATCTTTGTGTCGAAAAATTAAACTGACTCAGAATTTTCTTCCCTACATAAATAATCAATAATTGCAAAGGAAAGAAATTGAAAAAAAAAAAGAATTTTCAAATTAGAAAAGAAATATATACATTGAAGATATTCGCTCCGGCTGGGACTCGAACCCAGGCCACTCGCTTGGAAGACCAGCGGTCTAGCCATTAGGCTATCGGAGTTCTGTCGAGCGGAGTCTTACTGCCTGACTGATACTGCCTGACTGACAGACTGACTCACTGACTGACTGATACTGACTGACTGATACTGACTGACTGACTCACTGACTGACCGAGACTGACTGACTAACTGCCTGACTGACTGAGACTGGACTGACTGACTGACTGACTGACTAACTGACTGACTGAGACTGACTGACTGACTGCTTGACTCTCTGACTGGCTATTTCACTGACTGACTGAATGACTAAATGACTGACTGACACTGACTGACTGACTGCTTGACTACCTGACTGACTGCTTGACTGACTAACTGACTGGACAGGACTGACCGACTGACTGACTGACAGACTGACTGAATAAGGATGACTGACAGACTGACTGAATAAGGCTGACTGACTGACTGACTGACAGACTGACTGAATAAGGCTGACCGACTGACTGACTGCCTGACTGACTGACTGACTGAATGACTGACTGACTGACTGACCGAGACTGACTGACTGCTTTAGTGACTAACTGACTGCACAGGACTGACCGACTGACTGACTGACTGACTGCCTGACTGACTGACTGACTGAATGACTGACTGACTGAGACTAAATGACTGACTGCTTGACTGACTGGCTGAAGGACTAACTGACTGACTGAGTGACTGACTGACTGGACTGACTGACTGAGACTGAATGACTGAGTGCTTGACTGATTGACTGTCAGACTGACTGACTGACTTCGCAAAAGGGAAAAATAAAAAAAAAAGAATTATAAAATTAGAAAAAAATATTTGCATTTAAGATTTCCATTCCGGCTGGGATTTGAACCCAGGGCGACACTCATGGAAGCCCAACGCTCTCGCCAATATACTATCGGATCTCTGTTTTTCGGTGTCTTAATTATAATAAAAACACAAAAATGCACCTTAGTAATTATTGATCTAAAATCTTTGAAATCTAAAGGTCGAGTGATTTAACTGACTCAGAATTTTCTTCCGTACATAAATAATCCATATTTGCTAAAGAAAGAAATTGAAAAAAAAAAGAATCTTCAAATTAGAAGAGAAATATATACATGGAAGATTTTCGTTCCGGCCGGGACTCGAACCCAGTACCACGCGCTTGGAACCCAACGGTCTAGCCATTAGGCTATCGGAGCTCTGTCGATGGAAGTCTTAAATATAATAAAAACAAAAAATGCACCTTGGTAATTATTGATTCAAACACTTTGAAATTTACAGGTCGAATAATTAAACTGACTCAGAATTTTTCCCCCTACATAAATAATCAATATTCGCAAAAGAGAAAAATTAAAAAAAAAAAGAAGAAGAAATTTCAAATTAGAAACTAAAAGTATACATTGAAGATTTTCGTTTAGGCTGGGACTCGAACCCAGGGCCACTCGCTTGGAAGCCTAACACTCTAGCCATTAGTCTATGGGAGCTCTGTCGTTGGGAGTTTTAAATATAATAAAAACAAAAAATGCACCTTGGTAATTGTTTATTTAAACACTTTGAAATCTTCGTGTCGAAAAATTAAACTGACTCAGAATTTTCTTCCCTACATAAATAATCAATAATTGCAAAGGAAAGAAATTGAAAAAAAAAAGAATTTTCAAATTAGAAAAGAAATATATACATTGAAGATATTCGCTCCGGCTGGGACTCGAACCCAGGCCACTCGCTTGGAAGACCAGCGGTCTAGCCATTAGGCTATCGGAGTTCTGTCGAGCGGAGTCTTACTGCCTGACTGATACTGCCTGACTGACAGACTGACTCACTGACTGACTGACTCACTGACTGACCGAGACTGACTGACTAACTGCCTGACTGACTGAGACTGGACTGACTGACTGACTGACTGACTAACTGACTGACTGAGACTGACTGACTGACTTCTTGACTCTCTGACTGGCTATTTCACTGACTGACTGAATGACTAAATGACTGACTGACACTGACTGACTGACTGCTTGACTACCTGACTGACTGCTTGACTGACTAACTGACTGGACAGGACTGACCGACTGACTGACTGACAGACTGACTGAATAAGGATGACTGACAGACTGACTGAATAAGGCTGACTGACTGACTGACTGACAGACTGACTGAATAAGGATGACTGACAGACTGACTGAATAAGGCTGACTGACTGACTGACTGACTGACAGACTGACTGAATAAGGCTGACCGACTGACTGACTGCCTGACTGACTGACTGACTGAATGACTGACTGACTGACTGACCGAGACTGACTGACTGAGACTGGACTGGACTGACTGACTGACTGACTGACTGACTGACTGACTGCCTGACTGACTGACTGACTGAATGACTGACTGACTGAGACTAAATGACTGACTGCTTGACTGACTGGCTGAAGGACTAACTGACTGACTGAGTGACTGACTGACTGGACTGACTGACTGAGACTGAATGACTGAGTGCTTGACTGATTGACTGTCAGACTGACTGACTGACTTCGCAAAAGGGAAAAATAAAAAAAAAGAATTATAAAATTAGAAAAAAATATTTGCATTTAAGATTTCCTTTCCGGCTGGGATTTGAACCCAGGGCGACACTCATGGAAGCCCAACGCTCTCGCCAATATACTATCGGATCTCTGTTGATCGGTGTCTTAATTATAATAAAAACAAAAAATGCACCTTAGTAATTATTGATCTAAAATTTTTGAAATCTAAAGGTCGAATGATTAAACTGACTCAGAATTTTCTTCCGTACATAAATAATCCATATTTGCAAAAGAAAGAAATTGAAAAAAAAAGAATCTTCAAATTAGAAGAGAAATATATACATGGAAGATTTTCGTTCCGGCCGGGACTCGAACCCAGTACCACGCGCTTGGAACCCAACGGTCTAGCCATTAGGCGATCGGAGCTCTGTCGATGGAAGTCTTAAATATAATAAAAACAAAAAATGCACCTTGGTAATTATTGATTCAAACACTTTGAAATTTACAGGTCGAATAATTAAACTGACTCAGAATTTTTCTCCCTGTATAAATAATCAATATTCGCAAAAGAGAAAAATTAAAAAAAAAAGAAGAAGAAATTTCAAATTAGAAAGTAAAAGTATACATTGAAGATTTTCGTTCAGGCTGGGACTCGAACCCAGGGCCACTCGCTTGGAAGCCTAACACTCTAGCCATTAGTCTATGGGAGCTCTGTCGGTGGGAGTTTTAAATATAATAAAAACAAAAAATGCACCTTGGTAATTGTTTATTTAAACACTTTGAAATCTTCGTGTCGAAAAATTAAACTGACTCAGAATTTTCTTCCCTACATAAATAATCAATAATTGCAAAGGAAAGAAATTGAAAAAAAAAAAATAATTTTCAAATTAGAAAAGAAATATATACATTGAAGATATTCGCTCCGGCTGGGACTCGAACCCAGGCCACTCGCTTGGAAGACCAGCGGTCTAGCCATTAGGCTATCGGAGTTCTGTCGAGCGGAGTCTTACTGCCTGACTGATACTGCCTGACTGACAGACTGACTCACTGACTGACTAATACTGACTGACTGACTCACTGACTGACCGAGACTGACTGACTAACTGCCTGACTGACTGAGACTGGACTGACTGACTGACTGACTGACTGACTAACTGACTGACTGAGACTGACTGACTGACTGCTTGACTCTCTGACTGGCTATTTCACTGACTGACTGAATGACTAAATGACTGACTGACACTGACTGACTGACTGCTTGACTACCTGACTGACTGCTTTACTGACTAACTGACTGGACAGGACTGACCGACTGACTGACTGACAGACTGACTGAATAAGGATGACTGACAGACTGACTGAATAAGGCTGACTGACTGACTGACTGACAGACTGACTGAATAAGGCTGACCGACTGACTGACTGCCTGACTGACTGACTGACTGAATGACTGACTGACTGACTGACCGAGACTGACTGACTGACTGAGACTGGACTGGACTGACTGACTGACTGACTGACTGAGACTGACTGACTGCTTTAGTGACTAACTGACTGCACAGGACTGACCGACTGACTGACTGACTGACTGCCTGACTGACTGACTGACTGAATGACTGACTGACTGAGACTAAATGACTGACTGCTTGACTGACTGGCTGAAGGACTAACTGACTGACTGAGTGACTGACTGACTGACTGAGACTGAATGACTGAGTGCTTGACTGATTGACTGTCAGACTGACTGACTGACTTCGCAAAAGGGAAAAATAAAAAAAAAGAATTATAAAATTAGAAAAAAATATTTGCATTTAAGATTTCCTTTCCGGCCGGGACTCGAACCCAGTACCACGCGCTAGGAACCCAACGGTCTAGCCATTAGGCTATCGGAGCTCTGTCGATAGAAGTCTTAAATATAATAAAAACAAAAAATGCACCTTGGTAATTATTGATTCAAACACTTTGAAATTTACAGGTCGAATAATTAAACTGACTCAGAATTTTTCTCCCTACATAAATAATCAATATTCGCAAAAGAGAAAAATTAAAAAAAAAAGAAGAAGAAATTTCAAATTAGAAACTAAAAGTATACATCGAAGATTTTCGTTCAGGCTGGGACTCGAACCCAGGGCCACTCGCTTGGAAGCCTAACACTCTAGCCATTAGTCTATGGGAGCTCTGTCGGTGGGAGTTTTAAATATAATAAAAACAAAAAATGCACCTTGGTAATTGTTTATTTAAACACTTTGAAATCTTCGTGTCGAAAAATTAAACTGACTCAGAATTTTCTTCCCTACATAAATAATCAATAATTGCAAAGGAAAGAAATTGAAAAAAAAAAGAATTTTCAAATTAGAAAAGAAATATATACATTGAAGATATTCGCTCCGGCTGGGTCTCGAACCCAGGCCACTCGCTTGGAAGACCAGCGGTCTAGCCATTAGGCTATCGGAGTTCTGTCGAGCGGAATCTTACTGCCTGACTGATACTGCCTGACTGACAGACTGACTCACTGACTGACTGATACTGACTGACTGACTCACTGACTGACTGACTGACTAACTGACTGACTGAGACTGACTGACTGACTGCTTGACTCTCTGACTGGCTATTTCACCGACTGACTGAATGACTAAATGACTGACTGACACTGACTGACTGACTGCTTGACTACCTGACTGACTGCTTGACTGACTAACTGACTGGACAGGACTGACCGACTGACTGACTGACAGACTGACTGAATAAGGATGACTGACAGACTGACTGAATAAGGCTGACTGATTGTCTGACTGACAGACTGACTGAATAAGGCTGACCGACTGACTGACTGCCTGACTGACTGACTGACTGAATGACTGACTGACTGACTGACCGAGACTGACTGACTGACTGACTGAGACTGGACTGGACTGACTGACTGACTGACTGACTGACTGACTGACTGACTGAGACTGACTGACTGCTTTAGTGACTAACTGACTGCACAGGACTGACCGACTGACTGACTGACTGACTGCCTGACTGACTGACTGACTGAATGACTGACTGACTGAGACTAAATGACTGACTGACTGAGACTAAATGACTGACTGCTTGACTGACTGGCTGAAGGACTAACTGACTGACTGAGTGACTGACTGACTGGACTGACTGACTGAGACTGAATGACTGAGTGCTTGACTGATTGACTGTCAGACTGACTGACTGACTTCGCAAAAGGGAAAAATAAAAAAAAAGAATTATAAAATTAGAAAAAAATATTTGCATTTAAGATTTCCTTTCCGGCCGGGACTCGAACCCAGTACCACGCGCTAGGAACCCAACGGTCTAGCCATTAGGCTATCGGAGCTCTGTCGATGGAAGTCTTAAATATAATAAAAACAAAAAATGCACCTTGGTAATTATTGATTCAAACACTTTGAAATTTACAGGTCGAATAATTAAACTGACTCAGAATTTTTCTCCCTACATAAATAATCAATATTCGCAAAAGAGAAAAATTAAAATAAAAGAAGAAGAAATTTCAAATTAGAAACTAAAAGTATACATTGAAGATTTTCGTTCAGGCTGGGACTCGAACCCAGGGCCACTCGCTTGGAAGCCTAACACTCTAGCCATTAGTCTATGGGAGCTCTGTCGGTGGGAGTTTTAAATATAATAAAAACAAAAAATGCACCTTGGTAATTATTTATTTAAACACTTTGAAATCTTCGTGTCGAAAAATTAAACTGACTCAGAATTTTCTTCCCTACATAAATAATCAATAATTGCAAAGGAAAGAAATTGAAAAAAAAAGAATTTTCAAATTAGAAAAGAAATATATACATTGAAGATATTCGCTCCGGCTGGTACTCGAACCCAGGCCACTCGCTTGGAAGACCAGCGGTCTAGCCATTAGGCTATCGGAGTTCTGTCGAGCGGAGTCTTACTGCCTGACCGATACTGCCTGACTGACAGACTGACTCACTGACTGACTGATACTGACTGACTGACTCACTGACTGACCGAGACTGACTGACTAACTGCCTGACTGACTGAGACTGGACTGACTGACTGACTGACTGACTGACTGACTAACTGACTGACTGAGACTGACTGACTGACTGCTTGACTCTCTGACTGTCTATTTCACTGACTGACTGAATGACTAAATGACTGACTGACACTGACTGACTGACTGCTTGACTACCTGACTGACTGCTTGACTGACTAACTGACTGGACAGGACTGACCGACTGACTGAATAAGGATGACTGACAGACTGACTGAATAAGGCTGACTGACTGACTGACTGACAGACTGACTGAATAAGGCTGACCGACTGACTGACTGCCTGACTGACTGACTGACTGAATGACTGACTGACTGACTGACCGAGACTGACTGACTGACTGACTGAGACTGGACTGGACTGACTGACTGAGACTGACTGACTGCTTTAGTGACTAACTGACTGCACAGGACTGACCGACTGACTGACTGCCTGACTGACTGACTGACTGAATGACTGACTGACTGAGACTAAATGACTGACTGCTTGACTGACTGGCTGAAGGACTAACTGACTGACTGAGTGACTGACTGACTGGACTGACTAACTGAGACTGAATGACTGAGTGCTTGACTGATTGACTGTCAGACTGACTGACTGACTTCGCAAAAGGGAAAAATAAAAAAAAAGAATTATAAAATTAGAAAAAAATATTTGCATTTAAGATTTCCTTTCCGGCTGGGATTTGAACCCAGGGCGACACTCATGGAAGCCCAACGCTCTCGCCAATATACTATCGGATCTCTGTTGATCGGTGTCTTAATTATAATAAAAACAAAAAATGCACCTTAGTAATTATTGATCTAAAATCTTTGAAATCTAAAGGTCGAATGATTAAACTGACTCAGAATTTTCTTCCGTACATAAATAATCCATATTTGCAAAAGAAAGAAATTGAAAAAAAAAAGAATCTTCAAATTAGAAGAGAAATATATACATGGAAGATTTTCGTTCCGGCCGGGACTCGAACCCAGTACCACGCGCTTGGAACCCAACGGTCTAGCCATTAGGCTATCGGAGCTCTGTCGATGGAAGTCTTAAATATAATAAAAACAAAAAATGCACCTTGGTAATTATTGATTCAAACACTTTGAAATTTACAGGTCGAATAATTAAACTGACTCAGAATTTTTCTCCCTACATAAATAATCAATATTCGCAAAAGAGAAAAATTAAAAAAAAAGAAGAAGAAATTTCAAATTAGAAACTAAAAGTATACATTGAAGATTTTTGTTCAGGCTGGGACTCGAACCCAGGGCCACTCGCTTGGAAGCCTAACACTCTAGCCATTAGTCTATGGGAGCTCTGTCGGTGGGAGTTTTAAATATAATAAAAACAAAAAAATGCACCTTGGTAATTGTTTATTTAAACACTTTGAAATCTTCGTGTCGAAAAATAAAACTGACTCAGAATTTTCTTCCCTACATAAATAATCAATAATTGCAAAGGAAAGAAATTGAAAAAAAAAGAATTTTCAAATTAGAAAAGAAATATATACATTGAAGATATTCGCTCCGGCTGGGACTCGAACCCAGGCCACTCGCTTGGAAGACCAGCGGTCTAGCCATTAGGCTATCGGAGCTCTGTCGAGCGGAGTCTTACTGCCTGACTGATACTGCCTGACTGACAGACTGACTCACTGACTGACTGATACTGACTGACTGACTCACTGACTGACCGAGACTGACTGACTAACTGCCTGACTGACTGAGACTGGACTGACTGACTGACTGACTGACTGACTGACTGAGACTGACTGACTGAGACTGACTGACTGACTGCTTGACTCTCTGACTGGCTATTTCACTGACTGACTGAATGACTAAATGACTGACTGACACTGACTGACTGACTGCTTGACTACCTGACTGACTGCTTGACTGACTAACTGACTGGACAGGACTGACCGACTGACTGACTGACAGACTGACTGAATAAGGATGACTGACAGACTGACTGAATAAGGCTGACTGACTGACTGACTGACAGACTGACTGAATAAGGCTGACCGACTGACTGACTGCCTGACTGACTGACTGACTGAATGACTGACTGACTGACTGACCGAGACTGACTGACTGACTGAGACTGACTGACTGACTGAGACTGACTGACTGCTTTAGTGACTAACTGACTGCACAGGACTGACCGACTGACTGACTGACTGACTGCCTGACTGACTGACTGACTGAATGACTGACTGACTGAGACTAAATGACTGACTGCTTGACTGACTGGCTGAAGGACTAACTGACTGACTGAGTGACTGACTGACTGGACTGACTGACTGAGACTGAATGACTGAGTGCTTGACTGATTGACTGTCAGACTGACTGACTGACTTCGCAAAAGGGAAAAATAAAAAAAAAAGAATTATAAAATTAGAAAAAAATATTTGCATTTAAGATTTCCTTTCCGGCTGGGATTTGAACCCAGGGCGACACTCATGGAAGCCCAACGCTCTCGCCAATATACTATCGGATCTCTGTTGATCGGTGTCTTAATTATAATAAAAACAAAAAATGCACCTTAGTAATTATTGATCTAAAATCTTTGAAATCTAAAGGTCGAATGATTAAATTACTCAGAATTTTCTTCCGTACATAAATAATCCATATTTGCAAAAGAAAGAAATTGAAAAAAAAAAGTCTTCAAATTAGAAGAGAAATATATACATGGAAGATTTTCGTTCCGGCCGGGACTCGAATCCAGTACCACGCGCTTGGAACCCAACGGTCTAGCCATTAGGCTATCGGAGCTCTGTCGATGGAAGTCTTAAATATAATAAAAACAAAAAATGCACCTTGGTAATTATTGATTCAAACACTTTGAAATTTACAGGTCGAATAATTAAACTGACTCAGAATTTTTCTCCCTACATAAATAATCAATATTCGCAAAAGAGAAAAATTAAAAAAAAAGAAGAACAAATTTCAAATTAGAAACTAAAAGTATACATTGAAGATTTTCGTTCAGGCTGGGACTCGAACCCAGGGCCACTCGCTTGGAAGCCTAACACTCTAGCCATTAGTCTATGGCAGCTCTGTCGGTGGGAGTTTTAAATATAATAAAAACAAAAAATGCACCTTGGTAATTGTTTATTTAAACACTTTGAAATCTTTGTGTCGAAAAATTAAACTGACTCAGAATTTTCTTCCCTACATAAATAATCAATAATTGCAAAGGAAAGAAATTGAAAAAAAAAAAGAATTTTCAAATTAGAAAAGAAATATATACATTGAAGATATTCGCTCCGGCTGGGACTCGAACCCAGGCCACTCGCTTGGAAGACCAGCGGTCTAGCCATTAGGCTATCGGAGTTCTGTCGAGCGGAGTCTTACTGCCTGACTGATACTGCCTGACTGACAGACTGACTCACTGACTGACTGATACTGACTGACTGACTCACTGACTGACCGAGACTGACTGACTAACTGCCTGACTGACTGAGACTGGACTGACTGACTGACTGACTGACTAACTGACTGACTGAGACTGACTGACTGACTGCTTGACTCTCTGACTGGCTATTTCACTGACTGACTGAATGACTAAATGACTGACTGACACTGACTGACTGACTGCTTGACTACCTGACTGACTGCTTGACTGACTAACTGACTGGACAGGACTGACCGACTGACTGACTGACAGACTGACTGAATAAGGATGACTGACAGACTGACTGAATAAGGCTGACTGACTGACTGACTGACAGACTGACTGAATAAGGCTGACCGACTGACTGACTGCCTGACTGACTGACTGACTGAATGACTGACTGACTGACTGACCGAGACTGACTGACTGCTTTAGTGACTAACTGACTGCACAGGGACTGACCGACTGACTGACTGACTGACTGCCTGACTGACTGACTGACTGAATGACTGACTGACTGAGACTAAATGACTGACTGCTTGACTGACTGGCTGAAGGACTAACTGACTGACTGAGTGACTGACTGACTGGACTGACTGACTGAGACTGAATGACTGAGTGCTTGACTGATTGACTGTCAGACTGACTGACTGACTTCGCAAAAGGGAAAAATAAAAAAAAAAAGAATTATAAAATTAGAAAAAAATATTTGCATTTAAGATTTCCATTCCGGCTGGGATTTGAACCCAGGGCGACACTCATGGAAGCCCAACGCTCTCGCCAATATACTATCGGATCTCTGTTTTTCGGTGTCTTAATTATAATAAAAACACAAAAATGCACCTTAGTAATTATTGATCTAAAATCTTTGAAATCTAAAGGTCGAGTGATTTAACTGACTCAGAATTTTCTTCCGTACATAAATAATCCATATTTGCTAAAGAAAGAAATTGAAAAAAAAAAGAATCTTCAAATTAGAAGAGAAATATATACATGGAAGATTTTCGTTCCGGCCGGGACTCGAACCCAGTACCACGCGCTTGGAACCCAACGGTCTAGCCATTAGGCTATCGGAGCTCTGTCGATGGAAGTCTTAAATATAATAAAAACAAAAAATGCACCTTGGTAATTATTGATTCAAACACTTTGAAATTTACAGGTCGAATAATTAAACTGACTCAGAATTTTTCCCCCTACATAAATAATCAATATTCGCAAAAGAGAAAATTAAAAAAAAAAAAGAAGAAGAAATTTCAAATTAGAAACTAAAAGTATACATTGAAGATTTTCGTTTAGGCTGGGACTCGAACCCAGGGCCACTCGCTTGGAAGCCTAACACTCTAGCCATTAGTCTATGGGAGCTCTGTCGTTGGGAGTTTTAAATATAATAAAAACAAAAAATGCACCTTGGTAATTGTTTATTTAAACACTTTGAAATCTTCGTGTCGAAAAATTAAACTGACTCAGAATTTTCTTCCCTACATAAATAATCAATAATTGCAAAGGAAAGAAATTGAAAAAAAAAAGAATTTTCAAATTAGAAAAGAAATATATACATTGAAGATATTCGCTCCGGCTGGGACTCGAACCCAGGCCACTCGCTTGGAAGACCAGCGGTCTAGCCATTAGGCTATCGGAGTTCTGTCGAGCGGAGTCTTACTGCCTGACTGATACTGCCTGACTGACAGACTGACTCACTGACTGACTGATACTGACTGACTGACTCACT